>NW_027362871.1:3992500-4137500 GCF_046119375.1 Phyllobates terribilis | reverse complement strand
CAAAAATAGGTAAAAGTAAATAGAGCATGTGACCATGTTGTAAAACACTTAAAGTTGTGTAAAAACCGTGGCGTAGGAACGGGCGGTGAAATAAGCGCGCCAAAAAAACTATAAAGTTTAAGTTTTTTTTCCGTAATCCATCAGATGAGCGTGATAACGGACGCTGCGCTAAATGGCGGCGCGTAGGAACGGGCGGTGAAATAAGCGCGCCAAAAAAACGATAAAGTTTACGTTTTTTTTCTGTAATTCATCAGATGAGCGTGATAACGGACGCTGCGCTGAACGGCGAAGCGTAGGAACGGGCGGTGAAATAAGCGCGCCAAAAAAACTATAAAGTTTACGTTTTTTTCCGTAATTCATCAGATGAGCGTGATAACGGAAGCTGCGCTGAACGGTGGCGCGTAGTAACAGGCGGTGAAATAAGCGCGCCAAAAAAACTATAAAGTTTACTTTTTTTCCATAATTCATTAGATGAGCGTGATAACGGAAGCTGCGTTGAACGGCGGCGCGTAGGAACGAGCGGTGAAATAAGCGCGCCAAAAAAACTATAAAGTTTACGTTTTTTTCCGTAATTCATCAAATGAGCGTGATAACGGAAGGTGCGCTGAACGGCGGCGCGTAGGAACGGGCGGTGAAATAAGCGCGCCAAAAAAACTATAAAGTTTACGTTTTTTTTCCGTAATTCATCAGATGAGCGTGATAACGGAAGGTGCGCTGAACCGCGGCGCGTAGGAACGGGCGGTGAAATAAGCGCGCCAAAAAAACTATAAAGTTTACGTTTTTTTTCCGTAATTTATCAGATGAGCGTGATAACGAACGCAGCCCTTAACGGCGGCGTCAGAGCGACTTTTTTTTGTTGCAGATTGAATTTTAAGTGCTTTTGCTATCATCAAACCTGTAGCCAGCTCTAATCCTCATTGAGCTATTCCAAGGGTGAGGGCTGGCTAAGGGTCGCCCTGGAGGCACCTGTAGCCAGCTCTCATCCTCATTGAGCTGCTCCAAGGGTGAGGGCTGGCTAGGGGTCGCCCTGGAGGCACCTGTAGCCAGCTCTCATCCTCATTGAGCTGCTCCAAGGGTGAGGTCTGGCTAGGGGTCGCCCTGGAGGCACCTGTAGCCAGCTCTCATTCTCATTGAGCTGCTCCAAGGGTGAGGGCTGGCTACGGGTCGCCCTGGAGGCACCTGTAGCCAGCTCTCATCCTCATTGAGCTGCTCCAAGGGTGAGGGCTGGCTAGGGGTCGCCCTGGAGGCACCTGTAGCCAGCTCTCATCCTCATTGAGCTGCTCCAAGGGTGAGGGCTGGCTAGGGGTCGCCCTGGAGGCACCTGTAGCCAGCTCTCATCCTCATTGAGCTGCTCCAAGGGTGAGGGCTGGCTAGGGGTCGCCCTGGAGGCACCTGTAGCCAGCTCTCATCCTCATTGAGCTATTCGAAGGGTGAGGGCTGGCTACGTGTCGCCCTGGAGGCACCTGTAGCCAACTCTCATCCTCATTGAGCGTGATAACGGACGCTGCGCTGAACGGCGGCGCATAGGAACGGGCGGTGAAATAAGCGCGCCAAAAAAACTATAAAGTTTACGTTTTTTTTCCGTAATTCATCAGATGAGGGTGATAACGGACGCTGTGCTGAACGGCGGCGCGTAGGAACGGGCGGTGAAATAAGCGCGCCAAAAAAACTATAAAATTTACGTTTTTTTTCCGTAATTCATCAGATGAGCGTGATAACGGAAGCTGCGCTGAACGGCGGCGCGTAGGAACGGGCGGTGAAATAAGCGCGCCAAAAAAGCTATAAAGTGTACGTTTTTTTTCCATAATTCATTAGATGAGCGTGATAACGGAAGCTGCGTTGAACGGCGGCGCGTAGGAACGGGCGGTGAAATAAGCGCGCCAAAAAAACTATAAAGTTTACGTTTTTTTTCCGTAATTCATCAGATGAGCGTGATAACGGACGCTGCGCTGAATGGCGGCGCGTAGGAACGGGCGGTGAAATAAGCGCGCCAAAAAAACTATAAAGTTTACGTTTTTTTCCGTAATTCATCAGATGAGCGTGATAACGGATGCTGTGCTGAACGGCGGCACGTAGGAACGGGCGGTGAAATAAGTGCGCCAAAAAAACGATAAAGTTTACGTTTTTTTTCTGTAATTTATCAGATGAGCGTGATAACGGACGCAGCCCTTAACGGCGGCGTCAGAGCGACTTTTTTTTGTTGCAGATTGAATTTTAAGTGCTTTTGGTATCATCAAACCTGTAGCCAGCTCTCATCCTCATTGAGCTATTCCAAGGGTGAGGGCTGGCTAGGGGTCGCCCTGGAGGCACGTGTAGCCAGCTCTCATCCTCATTGAGCTGCTCCAAGGGTGAGGGCTGGCTAGGGGTCGCCCTGGAGGCACCTTTAGCCAGCTCTCATACTCATTGAGGTGCTCCAAGGGTGAGGGCTGGCTAGGGGTCGCCCTGGAGGCACCTGTAGCCAGCTCTCATCCTCATTGAGCTGCTCCAAGGGTGAGGGCTGGCTAGGGGTCGCCCTGGAGGCACCTGTAGCCAGCTCTCATCCTCATTGAGCTGCTCCAAGGGTGAGGGCTGGCTAGGGGTCGCCCTGGAGGCACCTGTAGCCAGCTCTCATCCTCATTGAGCTGCTCCAAGGGTGAGAGCTGGCTAGGGGTCGCCCTGGAGGCACCTGTAGCCAGCTCTCATCCTCATTGAGCTGCTCCAAGGGTGAGGGCTGGCTAGGGGTCGCCCTGGAGGCACCTGTAGCCAGCTCTCATCCTCATTGAGCTGCTCCAAGGGTGAGGGCTGGCTAGGGGTCGCCCTGGAGGCACCTGTAGCCAGCTCTCATCCTCATTGAGCTGCTCCAAGGGTGAGGGCTGGCTAGGGGTCGCCCTGGAGGCACCTGTAGCCAGCTCTCATCCTCATTGAGCTGCTCCAAGGGTGAGAGCTGGCTAGGGGTCGCCCTGGAGGCACCTGTAGCCAGCTCTCATCCTCATTGAGCTGCTCCAAGGGTGAGGGCTGGCTAGGGGTCGCCCTGGAGGCACCTGTAGCCAGCTCTCATCCTCATTGAGCTGCTCCAAGGGTGAGGGCTGGCTAGGGGTCGCCCTGGAGGCACCTGTAGCCAGCTCTCATCCTCATTGAGCTATTCCAAGGGTGAGGGCTGGCTACGTGTCGCCCTGGAGGCACTTGTAGCCAGCTCTCATCCTCATTGAGCGTGATAACGGACGCTGCGCTGAACGGCGGCGCATAGGAACGGGCGGTGAAATAAGCGCGCCAAAAAAACTATAAAGTTTACGTTTTTTTTCCGTAATTCATCAGATGAGGGTGATAACGGACGCTGCGCTGAATGGCGGCGCGTAGGAACGGGCGGTGAAATAAGCGCGCCAAAAAAACTATAAAGTTTACGTTTTTTTTTCCGTAATTCATCAGATGAGCGTGATAACGGACGCTGCGCTGAATGGCGGCGCGTAGGAACGGGCGGTGAAATAAGCGCGCCAAAAAAACTATAAAGTTTACGTTTTTTTTCCGTAATTCATCAGATGAGCGTGATAACGGATGCTGTGCTGAACGGCGGCACGTAGGAACGGGCGATGAAATAAGTGCGCCAAAAAAACGATAAAGTTTACGTTTTTTTTCTGTAATTTATCAGATCAGCGTGATAACGGACGCAGCCCTTAACGGCGGCGTCAGAGCGACTTTATTTTGTTGCAGATTGAATTTTAAGTGCTTTTGCTATCATCAAACCTGTAGCCAGCTCTCATCCTCATTGAGCTATTCCAAGGGTGAGGGCTGGCTAGGGGTCGCCCTGGAGGCACCTGTAGCCAGCTCTCATCCTCATTGAGCTGCTCCAAGGGTGAGGGCTGGCTAGGGGTCGCCCTGGAGGCACCTGTAGCCAGCTCTCATCCTCATTGAGCTGCTCCAAGGGTGAGGGCTGGCTAGGGGTCGCCCTGGAGGCACCTGTAGCCAGCTCTCATCCTCATTGAGCTGCTCCAAGGGTGAGGGCTGGCTAGGGGTCGCCCTGGAGGCACCTGTAGCCAGCTCTCATCCTCATTGAGCTGCTCCAAGGGTGAGGGCTGGCTAGGGGTCGCCCTGGAGGCACCTGTAGCCAGCTCTCATCCTCATTGAGCTGCTCCAAGGGTGAGGGCTGGCTAGGGGTCGCCCTGGAGGCACCTGTAGCCAGCTCTCATCCTCATTGAGCTGCTCCAAGGGTGAGGGCTGGCTAGGGGTCGCCCTGGAGGCACCTGTAGCCAGCTCTCATCCTCATTGAGCTATTCCAAGGGTGAGGGCTGGCTACGTGTCGCCCTGGAGGCACTTGTAGCCAGCTCTCATCCTCATTGAGCGTGAAAACGGACGCTGCGCTGAACGGCGGCGCATAGGAACGGGCGGTGAAATAAGCGCGCCAAAAAAACTATAAAGTTTACGTTTTTTTTCCGTAATTCATCAGATGAGCGTGATAACGGATGCTGTGCTGAACGGCGGCACGTAGGAACGGGCGATGAAATAAGTGCGCCAAAAAAACGATAAAGTTTACGTTTTTTTTCTGTAATTTATCAGATCAGCGTGATAACGGACGCAGCCCTTAACGGCGGCGTCAGAGCGACTTTATTTTGTTGCAGATTGAATTTTAAGTGCTTTTGCTATCATCAAACCTGTAGCCAGCTCTCATCCTCATTGAGCTATTCCAAGGGTGAGGGCTGGCTAGGGGTCGCCCTGGAGGCACCTGTAGCCAGCTCTCATCCTCATTGAGCTGCTCCAAGGGTGAGGGCAGGCTAGGGGTCGCCCTGGAGGCACCTGTAGCCAGCTCTCATCCTCATTGAGCTGCTCCAAGGGTGAGGGCTGGCTAGGGGTCGCCCTGGAGGCACCTGTAGCCAGCTCTCATCCTCACTGAGCTATTCCAAGGATGAGGGCTGGCTACGTGTCGCCCTGGAGGCACTTGTAGCCAGCTCTCATCCTCATTGAGCGTGATAACGGACGCTGCGCTGAACGGCGGCGCATAGGAACGGGCGGTGAAATAAGCGCGCCAAAAAAACTATAAAGTTTACGTTTTTTTTCCGTAATTCATCAGATGAGGGTGATAACGGACGCTGCGCTGAACGGCGGCGCGTAGGAACGGGCGGTGAAATAAGCGCGCCAAAAAAACTATAAAGTTTACGTTTTTTTTCCGTAATTCATCAGATGAGCGTGATAACGGACGCTCCGCTGAATGGCGGCGCGTAGGAACGGGCGGTGAAATAAGCGCGCCAAAAAAACTATAAAGTTTACGTTTTTTTTCCGTAATTCATCAGATGAGCGTGATAACGGATGCTGTGCTGAACGGCGGCACGTAGGAACGGGCGATGAAATAAGTGCGCCAAAAAAACGATAAAGTTTACGTTTTTTTTCTGTAATTTATCAGATCAGCGTGATAACGGACGCAGCCCTTAACGGCGGCGTCAGAGCGACTTTATTTTGTTGCATTTGAATTTTAAGTGCTTTTGCTATCATCAAACCTGTAGCCAGCTCTCATCCTCATTGAGCTATTCCAAGGGTGAGGGCTGGCTAAGGGTCGCCCTGGAGGCACCTGTAGCCAGCTCTCATCCTCATTGAGCTGCTCCAAGGGTGAGGGCTGGCTAGGGGTCGCCCTGGAGGCACCTGTAGCCAGCTCTCATCCTCATTGAGCTGCTCCAAGGGTGAGGGCTGGCTACGGGTCGCCCTGGAGGCACCTGTAGCCAGCTCTCATCCTCATTGAGCTGCTCCAAGGGTGAGGGCTGGCTAGGGTTCGCCCTGGAGGCACCTGTAGCCAGCTCTCATCCTCATTGAGCTGCTCCAAGGGTGAGGGCTGGCTAGGGGTCGCCCTGGAGGCACCTGTAGCCAGCTCTCATCCTCATTGAGCTATTCCAAGGGTGAGGGCTGGCTACGTGTCGCCCTGGAGGCACTTGTAGCCAGCTCTCATCCTCATTGAGCGTGATAACGGACGCTGCGCTGAACGGCGGCGCATAGGAACGGGCGGTGAAATAAGCGCGCCAAAAAAACTATAAAGTTTACGTTTTTTTTCCGTAATTCATCAGATGAGGGTGATAACGGACGCTGCGCTGAACGGCGGCGCGTAGGAACGGGCGGTGAAATAAGCGCGCCAAAAAAACTATAAAGTTTACGTTTTTTTTCCGTAATTCATCAGATGAGCGTGATAACGGACGCTGCGCTCAATGGCGGCGCGTAGGAACGGGCGGTGAAATAAGCGCGCCAAAAAAACTATAAAGTTTACGTTTTTTTTCCGTAATTCATCAGATGAGCGTGATAACGGATGCTGTGCTGAACGGCGGCACGTAGGAACGGGCGATGAAATAAGTGCGCCAAAAAAACGATAAAGTTTACGTTTTTTTTCTGTAATTTATCAGATCACCGTGATAACAACTATAAAGTTTACGTTTTTTTTCCGTAATTCATCAGATGAGCGTGATAACGGATGCTGTGCTGAACGGCGGCACGTAGGAACGGGCGATGAAATAAGTGCGCCAAAAAAACGATAAAGTTTACGTTTTTTTTCTGTAATTTATCAGATCACCGTGATAACGGACGCAGCCCTTAACCGCGGCGTCAGAGCGACTTTTTTTTGTTGCAGATTGAATTTTAAGTGCTTTTGCTATCATCAAACCTGTAGCCAGCTCTCATCCTCATTGAGCTATTCCAAGGGTGAGGGCTGGCTACGTGTCGCCCTGGAGGCACCTGTAGCCAACTCTCATCCTCATTGAGCGTGATAACGGACGCTGCGCTGAACGGCGGCGCATAGGAACGGGCGGTGAAATAAGCGCGCCAAAAAAACTATAAAGTTTACGTTTTTTTTCCGTAATTCATCAGATGAGGGTGATAACGGACGCTGTGCTGAACGGCGGCGCGTAGGAACGGGCGGTGAAATAAGCGCGCCAAAAAAACTATAAAATTTACGTTTTTTTTCCGTAATTCATCAGATGAGCGTGATAACGGAAGCTGCGCTGAACGGCGGCGCGTAGGAACGGGCGGTGAAATAAGCGCGCCAAAAAAGCTATAAAGTGTACGTTTTTTTTCCATAATTCATTAGATGAGCGTGATAACGGAAGCTGCGTTGAACGGCGGCGCGTAGGAACGGGCGGTGAAATAAGCGCGCCAAAAAAACTATAAAGTTTACGTTTTTTTTCCGTAATTCATCAGATGAGCGTGATAACGGACGCTGCGCTGAATGGCGGCGCGTAGGAACGGGCGGTGAAATAAGCGCGCCAAAAAAACTATAAAGTTTACGTTTTTTTCCGTAATTCATCAGATGAGCGTGATAACGGATGCTGTGCTGAACGGCGGCACGTAGGAACGGGCGGTGAAATAAGTGCGCCAAAAAAACGATAAAGTTTACGTTTTTTTTCTGTAATTTATCAGATGAGCGTGATAACGGACGCAGCCCTTAACGGCGGCGTCAGAGCGACTTTTTTTTGTTGCAGATTGAATTTTAAGTGCTTTTGGTATCATCAAACCTGTAGCCAGCTCTCATCCTCATTGAGCTATTCCAAGGGTGAGGGCTGGCTAGGGGTCGCCCTGGAGGCACGTGTAGCCAGCTCTCATCCTCATTGAGCTGCTCCAAGGGTGAGGGCTGGCTAGGGGTCGCCCTGGAGGCACCTTTAGCCAGCTCTCATACTCATTGAGGTGCTCCAAGGGTGAGGGCTGGCTAGGGGTCGCCCTGGAGGCACCTGTAGCCAGCTCTCATCCTCATTGAGCTGCTCCAAGGGTGAGGGCTGGCTAGGGGTCGCCCTGGAGGCACCTGTAGCCAGCTCTCATCCTCATTGAGCTGCTCCAAGGGTGAGGGCTGGCTAGGGGTCGCCCTGGAGGCACCTGTAGCCAGCTCTCATCCTCATTGAGCTGCTCCAAGGGTGAGAGCTGGCTAGGGGTCGCCCTGGAGGCACCTGTAGCCAGCTCTCATCCTCATTGAGCTGCTCCAAGGGTGAGGGCTGGCTAGGGGTCGCCCTGGAGGCACCTGTAGCCAGCTCTCATCCTCATTGAGCTGCTCCAAGGGTGAGGGCTGGCTAGGGGTCGCCCTGGAGGCACCTGTAGCCAGCTCTCATCCTCATTGAGCTGCTCCAAGGGTGAGGGCTGGCTAGGGGTCGCCCTGGAGGCACCTGTAGCCAGCTCTCATCCTCATTGAGCTGCTCCAAGGGTGAGAGCTGGCTAGGGGTCGCCCTGGAGGCACCTGTAGCCAGCTCTCATCCTCATTGAGCTGCTCCAAGGGTGAGGGCTGGCTAGGGGTCGCCCTGGAGGCACCTGTAGCCAGCTCTCATCCTCATTGAGCTGCTCCAAGGGTGAGGGCTGGCTAGGGGTCGCCCTGGAGGCACCTGTAGCCAGCTCTCATCCTCATTGAGCTATTCCAAGGGTGAGGGCTGGCTACGTGTCGCCCTGGAGGCACTTGTAGCCAGCTCTCATCCTCATTGAGCGTGATAACGGACGCTGCGCTGAACGGCGGCGCATAGGAACGGGCGGTGAAATAAGCGCGCCAAAAAAACTATAAAGTTTACGTTTTTTTTCCGTAATTCATCAGATGAGGGTGATAACGGACGCTGCGCTGAATGGCGGCGCGTAGGAACGGGCGGTGAAATAAGCGCGCCAAAAAAACTATAAAGTTTACGTTTTTTTTTCCGTAATTCATCAGATGAGCGTGATAACGGACGCTGCGCTGAATGGCGGCGCGTAGGAACGGGCGGTGAAATAAGCGCGCCAAAAAAACTATAAAGTTTACGTTTTTTTTCCGTAATTCATCAGATGAGCGTGATAACGGATGCTGTGCTGAACGGCGGCACGTAGGAACGGGCGATGAAATAAGTGCGCCAAAAAAACGATAAAGTTTACGTTTTTTTTCTGTAATTTATCAGATCAGCGTGATAACGGACGCAGCCCTTAACGGCGGCGTCAGAGCGACTTTATTTTGTTGCAGATTGAATTTTAAGTGCTTTTGCTATCATCAAACCTGTAGCCAGCTCTCATCCTCATTGAGCTATTCCAAGGGTGAGGGCTGGCTAGGGGTCGCCCTGGAGGCACCTGTAGCCAGCTCTCATCCTCATTGAGCTGCTCCAAGGGTGAGGGCTGGCTAGGGGTCGCCCTGGAGGCACCTGTAGCCAGCTCTCATCCTCATTGAGCTGCTCCAAGGGTGAGGGCTGGCTAGGGGTCGCCCTGGAGGCACCTGTAGCCAGCTCTCATCCTCATTGAGCTGCTCCAAGGGTGAGGGCTGGCTAGGGGTCGCCCTGGAGGCACCTGTAGCCAGCTCTCATCCTCATTGAGCTGCTCCAAGGGTGAGGGCTGGCTAGGGGTCGCCCTGGAGGCACCTGTAGCCAGCTCTCATCCTCATTGAGCTGCTCCAAGGGTGAGGGCTGGCTAGGGGTCGCCCTGGAGGCACCTGTAGCCAGCTCTCATCCTCATTGAGCTGCTCCAAGGGTGAGGGCTGGCTAGGGGTCGCCCTGGAGGCACCTGTAGCCAGCTCTCATCCTCATTGAGCTATTCCAAGGGTGAGGGCTGGCTACGTGTCGCCCTGGAGGCACTTGTAGCCAGCTCTCATCCTCATTGAGCGTGAAAACGGACGCTGCGCTGAACGGCGGCGCATAGGAACGGGCGGTGAAATAAGCGCGCCAAAAAAACTATAAAGTTTACGTTTTTTTTCCGTAATTCATCAGATGAGCGTGATAACGGATGCTGTGCTGAACGGCGGCACGTAGGAACGGGCGATGAAATAAGTGCGCCAAAAAAACGATAAAGTTTACGTTTTTTTTCTGTAATTTATCAGATCAGCGTGATAACGGACGCAGCCCTTAACGGCGGCGTCAGAGCGACTTTATTTTGTTGCAGATTGAATTTTAAGTGCTTTTGCTATCATCAAACCTGTAGCCAGCTCTCATCCTCATTGAGCTATTCCAAGGGTGAGGGCTGGCTAGGGGTCGCCCTGGAGGCACCTGTAGCCAGCTCTCATCCTCATTGAGCTGCTCCAAGGGTGAGGGCAGGCTAGGGGTCGCCCTGGAGGCACCTGTAGCCAGCTCTCATCCTCATTGAGCTGCTCCAAGGGTGAGGGCTGGCTAGGGGTCGCCCTGGAGGCACCTGTAGCCAGCTCTCATCCTCACTGAGCTATTCCAAGGATGAGGGCTGGCTACGTGTCGCCCTGGAGGCACTTGTAGCCAGCTCTCATCCTCATTGAGCGTGATAACGGACGCTGCGCTGAACGGCGGCGCATAGGAACGGGCGGTGAAATAAGCGCGCCAAAAAAACTATAAAGTTTACGTTTTTTTTCCGTAATTCATCAGATGAGGGTGATAACGGACGCTGCGCTGAACGGCGGCGCGTAGGAACGGGCGGTGAAATAAGCGCGCCAAAAAAACTATAAAGTTTACGTTTTTTTTCCGTAATTCATCAGATGAGCGTGATAACGGACGCTCCGCTGAATGGCGGCGCGTAGGAACGGGCGGTGAAATAAGCGCGCCAAAAAAACTATAAAGTTTACGTTTTTTTTCCGTAATTCATCAGATGAGCGTGATAACGGATGCTGTGCTGAACGGCGGCACGTAGGAACGGGCGATGAAATAAGTGCGCCAAAAAAACGATAAAGTTTACGTTTTTTTTCTGTAATTTATCAGATCAGCGTGATAACGGACGCAGCCCTTAACGGCGGCGTCAGAGCGACTTTATTTTGTTGCATTTGAATTTTAAGTGCTTTTGCTATCATCAAACCTGTAGCCAGCTCTCATCCTCATTGAGCTATTCCAAGGGTGAGGGCTGGCTAAGGGTCGCCCTGGAGGCACCTGTAGCCAGCTCTCATCCTCATTGAGCTGCTCCAAGGGTGAGGGCTGGCTAGGGGTCGCCCTGGAGGCACCTGTAGCCAGCTCTCATCCTCATTGAGCTGCTCCAAGGGTGAGGGCTGGCTACGGGTCGCCCTGGAGGCACCTGTAGCCAGCTCTCATCCTCATTGAGCTGCTCCAAGGGTGAGGGCTGGCTAGGGTTCGCCCTGGAGGCACCTGTAGCCAGCTCTCATCCTCATTGAGCTGCTCCAAGGGTGAGGGCTGGCTAGGGGTCGCCCTGGAGGCACCTGTAGCCAGCTCTCATCCTCATTGAGCTATTCCAAGGGTGAGGGCTGGCTACGTGTCGCCCTGGAGGCACTTGTAGCCAGCTCTCATCCTCATTGAGCGTGATAACGGACGCTGCGCTGAACGGCGGCGCATAGGAACGGGCGGTGAAATAAGCGCGCCAAAAAAACTATAAAGTTTACGTTTTTTTTCCGTAATTCATCAGATGAGGGTGATAACGGACGCTGCGCTGAACGGCGGCGCGTAGGAACGGGCGGTGAAATAAGCGCGCCAAAAAAACTATAAAGTTTACGTTTTTTTTCCGTAATTCATCAGATGAGCGTGATAACGGACGCTGCGCTCAATGGCGGCGCGTAGGAACGGGCGGTGAAATAAGCGCGCCAAAAAAACTATAAAGTTTACGTTTTTTTTCCGTAATTCATCAGATGAGCGTGATAACGGACGCTGCGCTGAACGGCGGCGCGTAGGAACGGGCGGTGAAATAAGCGTGCCAAAAAAACTATAAAACTTACATTTTTTTTCCGTAATTCATCAGATGAGCGTGATAACGGAAGCTGCGCTAAACGGCGGCGCGTAGGAACGGGCGGTGAAATAAGCGCGCCAAAAAAGCTATAAAGTGTACGTTTTTTTTCCATAATTCATTAGATGAGCGTGATAACGGAAGCTGCGTTGAACGGCGGCGCGTAGGAACGGGCGGTGAAATAAGCGCGCCAAAAAAACTATAAAGTTTACGTTTTTTTCCGTAATTCATCAGATGAGCGTGATAACGGACGCTGTGCTGAATGGCGGCGCGTAGGAAAGGGCGGTGAAATAAGCGCGCCAAAAAAACTATAAAGTTTACGTTTTTTTTCCGTAATTCATCAGATGAGCGTGATAACGGATGCTGTGCTGAACGGCGGCACGTAGGAACGGGCGGTGAAATAAGTGCGCCAAAAAAACGATAAAGTTTACGTTTTTTTTCTGTAATTTATCAGATGAGCGTGATAACGGACGCAGCCCTTAACGGCGGCGTCAGAGCGACTTTTTTTTGTTGCAGATTGAATTTTAAGTGCTTTTGGTATCATCAAACCTGTAGCCAGCTCTCATCCTCATTGAGCTATTCCAAGGGTGAGGGCTGGCTAGGGGTCGCCCTGGAGGCACCTGTAGCCAGCTCTCATCCTCATTGAGCTGCTCCAAGGGTGAGGGCTGGCTAGGGGTCGCCCTGGAGGCACCTGTAGCCAGCTCTCATACTCATTGAGGTGCTCCAAGGGTGAGGGCTGGCTAGGGGTCGCCCTGGAGGCACCTGTAGCCAGCTCTCATCCTCATTGAGCTGCTCCAAAGGTGAGGGCTGGCTAGGGGTCGCCCTGGAGGCACCTGTAGCCAGCTCTCATCCTCATTGAGCTGCTCCAAGGGTGAGGGCTGGCTAGGGGTCGCCCTGGAGGCACCTGTAGCCAGCTCTCATCCTCATTGAGCTGCTCCAAGGGTGAGGGCTGGCTACGGGTCGCCCTGGAGGCACCTGTAGCCAGCTCTCATCCTCATTGAGCTGCTCCAAGGGTGAGGGCTGGCTAGGGGTCGCCCTGGAAGCACCTGTAGCCAGCTCTCATCCTCATTGAGCTGCTCCAAGGGTGAGGGCTGGCTAGGGGTCGCCCTGGAGGCACCTGTAGCCAGCTCTCATCCTCATTGAGCTGCTCCAAGGGTGAGGGCTGGCTAGGGGTCGCCCTGGAGGCACCTGTAGCCAGCTCTCATCCTCATTGAGCTATTCCAAGGGTGAGGGCTGGCTACGTGTCGCCCTGGAGGCACTTGTAGCCAGCTCTCATCCTCATTGAGCGTGATAACGGACGCTGCGCTGAACGGCGGCGCATAGGAACGGGCGGTGAAATAAGCGCGCCAAAAAAACTATAAAGTTTACATTTTTTTTCCGTAATTCATCAGATGAGGGTGATAACGGACGCTGCGCTGATCGGCGGCGCGTAGGAACGGGCGGTGAAATAAGTGCGCCAAAAAAACTATAAAGTTTACGTTTTTTTTCCGTAATTCATCAGATGAGCGTGATAACGGACGCTGCGCTGAATGGCGGCGCGTAGGAACGGGCGGTGAAATAAGCGCGCCAAAAAAACTATAAAGTTTACGTTTTTTTTCCGTAATTCATCAGATGAGCGTGATAACGGATGCTGTGCTGAACGGCGGCACGTAGGAACGGGCGATGAAATAAGTGCGCCAAAAAAACTATAAAGTTTACGTTTTTTTTCCGTAATTCATCAGATGAGCGTGATAACGGATGCTGTGCTGAACGGCGGCACGTAGGAACGGGCGATGAAATAAGTGCGCCAAAAAAACGATAAAGTTTACGTTTTTTTTCTGTAATTTATCAGATCAGCGTGATAACGGACGCAGCCCTTAACGGCGGCGGCAGAGCGACTTTATTTTGTTGCAGATTGAATTTTAAGTGCTTTTGCTATCATCAAACCTGTAGCCAGCTCTCATCCTCATTGAGCTATTCCAAGGGTGAGGGCTGGCTAAGGGTCGCCCTGGAGGCACCTGTAGCCAGCTCTCATCCTCATTGAGCTGCTCCAAGGGTGAGGGCTGGCTAGGGGTCGCCCTGGAGGCACCTGTAGCCAGCTCTCATCCTCATTGAGCTGCTCCAAGGGTGAGGGCTGGCTAGGGGTCGCCCTGGAGGCACCTGTAGCCAGCTCTCATCCTCATTGAGCTGCTCCAAGGGTGAGGGCTGGCTAGGGGTCGCCCTGGAGGCACCTGTAGCCAGCTCTCATCCTCATTGAGCTGCTCCAAGGGTGAGGGCTGGCTAGGGGTCGCCCTGGAGGCACCTGTAGCCAGCTCTCATCCTCATTGAGCTGCTCCAAGGGTGAGGGCTGGCTAGGGGTCGCCCTGGAGGCACCTGTAGCCAGCTCTCATCCTCATTGAGCTGCTCCAAGGGTGAGGGCTGGCTAGGGTTCGCCCTGGAAGCACCTGTAGCCAGCTCTCATCCTCATTGAGCTGCTCCAAGGGTGAGGGCTGGCTAGGGGTCGCCCTGGAGGCACCTGTAGCCAGCTCTCATCCTCATTGAGCTATTCCAAGGGTGAGGGCTGGCTACGTGTCGCCCTGGAGGCACTTGTAGCCAGCTCTCATCCTCATTGAGCGTGATAACGGACGCTGCGCTGAACGGCGGCGCATAGGAACGGGCGGTGAAATAAGCGCGCCAAAAAAAACTATAAAGTTTACGTTTTTTTTCCCTAATTCATCAGATGAGGGTGATAACGGACGCTGCGCTGAACGGCGGTGCGTAGGAACGGGCGGTGAAATAAGCGCGCCAAAAAAACTATAAAGTTTACGTTTTTTTTCCGTAATTCATCAGATGAGCGTGATAACGGACGCTGCGCTGAATGGCGGCGCGTAGGAACGGGCGGTGAAATAAGCGCGCCAAAAAAACTATAAAGTTTACGTTTTTTTTCCGTAAATCATCAGATGAGCGTGATAACGGATGCTGTGCTGAACGGCGGCACGTAGGAACGGGCGATGAAATAAGTGCGCCAAAAAAACGATAAAGTTTACGTTTTTTTTCTGTAATTTATCAGATCACCGTGATAACGGACGCAACCCTTAACGGCGGCGTCAGAGCGACTTTTTTTTGTTGCAGATTGAATTTTAAGTGCTTTTGCTATCATCAAACCTGTAGCCAGCTCTCATCCTCATTGAGCTATTCCAAGGGTGAGGGCTGGCTAAGGGTCGCCCTGGAGGCACCTGTAGCCAGCTCTCATCCTCATTGAGCTGCTCCAAGGGTGAGGGCTGGCTAGGGGTCGCCCTGGAGGCACCTGTAGCCAGCTCTCATCCTCATTGAGCTGCTCCAAGGGTGAAGGCTGGCTAGGGGTCGCCCTGGAGGCACCTGTAGCCAGCTCTCATCCTCATTGAGCTGCTCCAAGGGTGAGGGCTGGCTACGGGTCGCCCTGGAGGCACCTGTAGCCAGCTCTCATCCTCATTGAGCTGCTCCAAGGGTGAGGGCTGGCTAGGGGTCGCCCTGGAGGCACCTGTAGCCAGCTCTCATCCTCATTGAGCTGCTCCAAGGGTGAGGGCTGGCTAGGGGTCGCCCTGGAGGCACCTGTAGCCAGCTCTCATCCTCATTGAGCTGCTCCAAGGGTGAGGGCTGGCTAGGGGTCGCCCTGGAGGCACCTGTAGCCAGCTCTCATCCTCATTGAGCTGCTCCAAGGGTGAGGGCTGGCTAGGGGTCGCCCTGGAGGCACCTGTAGCCAGCTCTCATCCTCATTGAGCTGCTCCAAGGGTGAGGGCTGGCTAGGGGACGCCCTGGAGGCACCTGTAGCCAGCTCTCATCCTCATTGAGCTGCTCCAAGGGTGAGGGCTGGCTAGGGGTCGCCCTGGAGGCACCTGTAGCCAGCTCTCATCCTCATTGAGCTGCTCCAAGGGTGAGGGCTGGCTACGGGTCGCCCTGGAGGCACCTGTAGCCAGCTCTCATCCTCATTGAGCTGCTCCAAGGGTGAGGGCTGGCTAGGGGTCGCCCTGGAGGCACCTGTAGCCAGCTCTCATCCTCATTGAGCTGCTCCAAGGGTGAGGGCTGGCTAGGGGTCGCCCTGGAGGCACCTGTAGCCAGCTCTCATCCTCATTGAGCTGCTCCAAGGGTGAGGGCTGGCTAGGGGTCGCCCTGGAGGCACCTGTAGCCAGCTCTCATCCTCATTGAGCTGCTCCAAGGGTGAGGGCTGGCTAGGGGTCGCCCTGGAGGCACCTGTAGCCAGCTCTCATCCTCATTGAGCTGCTCCAAGGGTGAGGGCTGGCTAGGGGTCGCCCTGGAGGCACCTGTAGCCAGCTCTCATCCTCATTGAGCTGCTCCAAGGGTGAGGGCTGGCTAGGGGTCGCCCTGGAGGCACCTGTAGCCAGCTCTCATCCTCATTGAGCTGCTCCAAGGGTGAGGGCTGGCTAGGGGTCGCCCTGGAGACACCTGTAGCCAGCTCTCATCCTCATTGAGCTATTCGAAGGGTGAGGGCTGGCTACGTGTCGCCCTGGAGGCACCTGTAGCCAACTCTCATCCTCATTGAGCGTGATAACGGACGCTGCGCTGAACGGCGGCGCATAGGAACGGGCGGTGAAATAAGCGCGCCAAAAAAACTATAAAGTTTACGTTTTTTTCCGTAATTCATCAGATGAGGGTGATAACGGACGCTGCGCTGAACGGCGGCGCGTAGGAACGGGCGGTGAAATAAGCGCGCCAAAAAAACTATAAAATTTACGTTTTTTTTCCGTAATTCATCAGATGAGCGTGATAACGGACGCTGCGCTGAATGGCGGCGCGTAGGAACGGGCGGTGAAATAAGCGCGCCAAAAAAACTATAAAGTTTACGTTTTTTTTCCGTAAATCATCAGATGAGCGTGATAACGGATGCTGTGCTGAACGGCGGCACGTAGGAACGGGCGATGAAATAAGTGCGCCAAAAAAACGATAAAGTTTACTTTTTTTTCTGTAATTTATCAGATCACCGTGATAACGGACGCAGCCCTTAACGGCGGCGTCAGAGCGACTTTTTTTTGTTGCAGATTGAATTTTAAGTGCTTTTGCTATCATCAAACCTGTAGCCAGCTCTCATCCTCATTGAGCTATTCCAAGGGTGAGGGCTGGCTAAGGGTCGCCCTGGAGGCACCTGTAGCCAGCTCTCATCCTCATTGAGCTGCTCCAAGGGTGAGGGCTGGCTAGGGGTCGCCCTGGAGGCACCTGTAGCCAGCTCTCATCCTCATTGAGCTGCTCCAAGGGTGAGGGCTGGCTAGGGGTCGCCCTGGAGGCACCTGTAGCCAGCTCTCATCCTCATTGAGCTGCTCCAAGGGTGAGGGCTGGCTAGGGGTCGCCCTGGAGGCACCTGTAGCCAGCTCTCATCCTCATTGAGCTGCTCCAAGGGTGAGGGCTGGCTAGGGGTCGCCCTGGAGGCACCTGTAGCCAGCTCTCATCCTCATTGAGCTGCTCCAAGGGTGAGGGCTGGCTAGGGGTCGCCCTGGAGGCACCTGTAGCCAGCTCTCATCCTCATTGAGCTGCTCCAAGGGTGAGGGCTGGCTAGGGGTCGCCCTGGAGGCACCTGTAGCCAGCTCTCATCCTCATTGAGCTGCTCCAAGGGTGAGGGCTGGCTAGGGGTCGCCCTGGAGGCACCTGTAGCCAGCTCTCATCCTCATTGAGCTGCTCCAAGGGTGAGGGCTGGCTAGGGGTCGCCCTGGAGGCACCTGTAGCCAGCTCTCATCCTCATTGAGCTGCTCCAAGGGTGAGGGCTGGCTAGGGGTCGCCCTGGAGGCACCTGTAGCCAGCTCTCATCCTCATTGAGCTGCTCCAAGGGTGAGAGCTGGCTAGCGGTCGCCCTGGAGGCACCTGTAGCCAGCTCTCATCCTCATTGAGCTGCTCCAAGGGTGAGGGCTGGCTAGGGGTCGCCCTGGAGGCACCTGTAGCCAGCTCTCATCCTCATTGAGCTGCTCCAAGGGTGAGGGCTGGCTAGGGGTCGCCCTGGAGGCACCTGTAGCCAGCTCTCATCCTCATTGAGCTGCTCCAAGGGTGAGGGCTGGCTAGGGGTCGCCCTGGAGGCACCTGTAGCCAGCTCTCATCCTCATTGAGCTGCTCCAAGGGTGAGGGCTGGCTAGGGGTCGCCCTGGAGGCACCTGTAGCCAGCTCTCATCCTCATTGAGCTGCTCCAAGGGTGAGGGCTGGCTAGGGGTCGCCCTGGAGGCACCTGTAGCCAGCTCTCATCCTCATTGAGCTGCTCCAAGGGTGAGGGCTGGCTAGGGGTCGCCCTGGAGACACCTGTAGCCAGCTCTCATCCTCATTGAGCTATTCGAAGGGTGAGGGCTGGCTACGTGTCGCCCTGGAGGCACCTGTAGCCAACTCTCATCCTCATTGAGCGTGATAACGGACGCTGCGCTGAACGGCGGCGCATAGGAACGGGCGGTGAAATAAGCGCGCCAAAAAAACTATAAAGTTTACGTTTTTTTCCGTAATTCATCAGATGAGGGTGATAACGGACGCTGCGCTGAACGGCGGCGCGTAGGAACGGGCGGTGAAATAAGCGCGCCAAAAAAACTATAAAATTTACGGTTTTTTTCCGTAATTCATCAGATGAGCGTGATAACGGAAGCTGCGCTGAACGGCGGCGCGTAGGAACGGGCGGTGAAATAAGCGCGCCAAAAAAGCTATAAAGTGTACGTTTTTTTTCCATAATTCATTAGATGAGCGTGATAACGGAAGCTGCGTTGAACGGCGGCGCGTAGGAACGGGCGGTGAAATAAGCGCGCCAAAAAAACTATAAAGTTTACGTTTTTTTTCCGTAATTCATCAGATGAGCGTGATAACGGACGCTGCGCTGAATGGCGGCGCGTAGGAACGGGCGGTGAAATAAGCGCGCCAAAAAAACTATAAAGTTTACGTTTTTTTTCCGTAATTCATCAGATGAGCGTGATAACGGATGCTGTGCTGAACGGCGGCACGTAGGAACGGGCGGTGAAATAAGTGCGCCAAAAAAACGATAAAGTTTACGTTTTTTTTCTGTAATTTATCAGATGAGCGTGATAACGGACGCAGCCCTTAACGGCGGCGTCAGAGCGACTTTTCTTTGTTGCAGATTGAATTTTAAGTGCTTTTGGTATCATCAAACCTGTAGCCAGCTCTCATCCTCATTGACCTATTCCAAGGGTGAGGGCTGGCTAGGGGTCGCCCTGGAGGCACCTGTAGCCAGCTCTCATCCTCATTGAGCTGCTCCAAGGGTGAGGGCTGGCTAGGGGTCGCCCTGGAGGCACCTGTAGCCAGCTCTCATCCTCATTGAGCTGCTCCAAGGGTGAGGGCTGGCTAGGGGTCGCCCTGGAGGCACCTGTAGCCAGCTCTCATCCTCATTGAGCTGCTCCAAGGGTGAGGGCTGGCTAGGGGTCGCCCTGGAGGAACCTGTAGCCAGCTCTCATCCTCATTGAGCTGCTCCAAGGGTGAGGGCTGGCTAGGGGTCGCCCTGGAGGCACCTGTAGCCAGCTCTCATCCTCATTGAGCTGCTCCAAGCGTGAGGGCTGGCTAGGGGTCGCCCTGGAGGCACCTGTAGCCAGCTCTCATCCTCATTGAGCTGCTCCAAGGGTGAGGGCTGGCTAGGGGTCGCCCTGGAGTCACCTGTAGCCAGCTCTCATCCTCATTGAGCTGCTCCAAGGGTGAGGGCTGGCTAGGGGTCGCCCTGGAGGCACCTGTAGCCAGCTCTCATCCTCATTGAGCTGCTCCAAGGGTGAGGGCTGGCTAGGGGTCGCCCTGGAGGCACCTGTAGCCAGCTCTCATCCTCATTGAGCTGCTCCAAGGGTGAGGGCTGGCTAGGGGTCGCCCTGGAGGCACCTGTAGCCAGCTCTCATCCTCATTGAGCTGCTCCAAGGGTGAGGGCTGGCTAGGGGTCGCCCTGGAGGCACCTGTAGCCAGCTCTCATCCTCATTGAGCTGCTCCAAGGGTGAGGGCTGGCTAGGGGTCGCCCTGGAGGCACCTGTAGCCAGCTCTCATCCTCATTGAGCTGCTCCAAGGGTGAGGGCTGGCTAGGGGTCGCCCTGGAGGCACCTGTAGCCAGCTCTCATCCTCATTGAGCTGCTCCAAGGGTGAGGGCTGGCTAGGGGTCGCCCTGGAGGCACCTGTAGCCAGCTCTCATCCTCATTGAGCTGCTCCAAGGGTGAGGGCTGGCTAGGGGTCGCCCTGGAGGCACCTGTAGCCAGCTCTCATCCTCATTGAGCTGCTCCAAGGGTGAGGGCTGGCTAGGGGTCGCCCTGGAGGCACCTGTAGCCAGCTCTCATCCTCATTGAGCTGCTCCAAGGGTGAGGGCTGGCTCGGGGTCGCCCTGGAGGCACCTGTAGCCAGCTCTCATCCTCATTGAGCTATTCCAAGGGTGAGGGCTGGCTACGTGTCGCCCTGGAGGCACTTGTAGCCAGCTCTCATCCTCATTGAGCGTGATAACGGACGCTGCGCTGAACGGCGGCGCATAGGAACGGGCGGTGAAATAAGCACGCCAAAAAAAACTATAAAGTTTACGTTTTTTTTCCGTAATTCATCAGATGAGGGTGATAACGGACGCTGCGCTGAACGGCGGCGCGTAGGAACGGGCGGTGAAAGAAGCGCGCCAAAAAAACTATAAAGTTTACGTTTTTTTTCCGTAATTCATCAGATGAGCATGATAACGGACGCTGCGCTGAATGGCGGCGCGTAGTAACGGGCGGTGAAATAAGCGCGCCAAAAAAACTATAAAGTTTACTTTTTTTTTCCGTAATTCATCAGATGAGCGTGATAACGGATGCTGTGCTGAACGGCGACACGTAGGAACGGGCGATGAAATAAGTGCGCCAAAAAAACGATAAAGTTTACGTTTTTTTTCTGTAATTTATCAGATCAGCGTGATAACGGACGCAGCCCTTAACGGCGGCGTCAGAGCGACTTTTTTTTGTTGTAGATTGAATTTTAAGTGCTTTTGCTATCATCAAACCTGTAGCCAGCTCTCATCCTCATTGAGCTATTCCAAGGGTGAGGGCTGGCTAAGGGTCGCCCTGGAGGCACCTGTAGCCAGCTCTCATCCTCATTGAGCTGCTCCAAGGGTGAGGGCTGGCTAGGGGTCGCCCTGGAGGCACCTGTAGCCAGCTCTCATCCTCATTGAGCTGCTCCAAGGGTGAGGGCTGGCTAGGGGTCGCCCTGGAGGCACCTGTAGCCAGCTCTCATCCTCATTGAGCTGCTCCAAGGGTGAGGGCTGGCTAGGGGTCGCCCTGGAGGCACCTGTAGCCAGCTCTCATCCTCATTGAGCTGCTCCAAGGGTGAGGGCTGGCTAGGGGTCGCCCTGGAGGCACCTGTAGCCAGCTCTCATCCTCATTGAGCTGCTCCAAGGGTGAGGGCTGGCTAGGGGTCGCCCTGGAGGCACCTGTAGCCAGCTCTCATCCTCATTGAGCTGCTCCAAGGGTGAGGGCTGGCTAGGGGTCGCCCTGGAGGCACCTGTAGCCAGCTCTCATCCTCATTGAGCTGCTCCAAGGGTGAGGGCTGGCTAGGGGTCGCCCTGGAGGCACCTGTAGCCAGCTCTCATCCTCATTGAGCTGCTCCAAGGGTGACGGCTGGCTAGGGGTCGCCCTGGAGGCACCTGTAGCCAGCTCTCATCCTCATTGAGCTGCTCCAAGGGTGAGGGCTGGCTAGGGGTCGCCCTGGAGGCACCTGTAGCCAGCTCTCATCCTCATTGAGCTGCTCCAAGGGTGAGGGCTGGCTAGGGGTCGCCCTGGAGGCACCTGTAGCCAGCTCTCATCCTCATTGAGCTGCTCCAAGGGTGAGGGCTGGCTAGGGGTCGCCCTGGAGGCACCTGTAGCCAGCTCTCATCCTCATTGAGCTGCTCCAAGGGTGAGGGCTGGCTAGGGGTCGCCCTGGAGGCACCTGTAGCCAGCTCTCATCCTCATTGAGCTGCTCCAAGGGTGAGGGCTGGCTAGGGGTCGCCCTGGAGGCACCTGTAGCCAGCTCTCATCCTCATTGAGCTGCTCCAAGGGTGAGGGCTGGCTAGGGGTCGCCCTGGAGGCACCTGTAGCCAGCTCTCATCCTCATTG
Source organism: Phyllobates terribilis (assembly GCF_046119375.1). Lineage (NCBI taxonomy): Eukaryota > Metazoa > Chordata > Amphibia > Anura > Dendrobatidae > Phyllobates > Phyllobates terribilis. The sequence goes on along the minus strand of NW_027362871.1, from coordinate 4,115,937 downwards.
AGCTGCTCCAAGGGTGAGGGCTGGCTAGGGGTCGCCCTGGAGACACCTGTAGCCAGCTCTCATCCTCATTGAGCTATTCGAAGGGTGAGGGCTGGCTACGTGTCGCCCTGGAGGCACCTGTAGCCAACTCTCATCCTCATTGAGCGTGATAACGGACGCTGCGCTGAACGGCGGCGCATAGGAACGGGCGGTGAAATAAGCGCGCCAAAAAAACTATAAAGTTTACGTTTTTTTTCGTAATTCATCAGATGAGGGTGATAACGGACGCTGCGCTGAACGGCGGCGTGTAGGAACGGGCGGTGAAATAAGCGCGCCAAAAAAACTATAAAATTTACGTTTTTTTTCCGTAATTCATCAGATGAGCGTGATAACGGAAGCTGCGCTGAACGGCGGCGCGTAGGAACGGGCGGTGAAATAAGCGCGCCAAAAAAGCTATAAAGTGTACGTTTTTTTTCCATAATTCATTAGATGAGCGTGATAACGGAAGCTGCGTTGAACGGCGGCGCGTAGGAACGGGCGGTGAAATAAGCGCGCCAAAAAAACTATAAAGTTTACGTTTTTTTTTCCGTAATTCATCAGATGAGCGTGATAACGGACGCTGCGCTGAATGGCGGCGCGTAGGAACGGGCGGTGAAATAAGCGCGCCAAAAAAACTATAAAGTTTACTTTTTTTTTCCGTAATTCATCAGATGAGCGTGATAACGGATGCTGTGCTGAACGGCGGCACGTAGGAACGGGCGGTGAAATAAGTGCGCCAAAAAAACGATAAAGTTTACTTTTTTTTCTGTAATTTATCAGATGAGCGTGATAACGGACGCAGCCCTTAACGGCGGCGTCAGAGCGACTTTTTTTTGTTGCAGATTGAATTTTAAGTGCTTTTGGTATCATCAAACCTGTAGCCAGCTCTCATCCTCATTGAGCTATTCCAAGGGTGAGGGCTGGCTAGGGGTCGCCCTGGAGGCACCTGTAGCCAGCTCTCATCCTCATTGAGCTGCTCCAAGGGTGAGGGCTGGCTAGGGGCCGCCCTGGAGGCACCTGTAGCCAGCTCTCATCCTCATTGAGCTGCTCCAAGGGTGAGGGCTGGCTAGGGGTCGCCCTGGAGGCACCTGTAGCCAGCTCTCATCCTCATTGAGCTGCTCCAAGGGTGAGGGCTGGCTAGGGGTCGCCCTGGAGGCACCTGTAGCCAGCTCTCATCCTCATTGAGCTGCTCCAAGGGTGAGGGGTGGCTAGGGGTCGCCCTGGAGGCACCTGTAGCCAGCTCTCATCCTCATTGAGCTGCTCCAAGCGTGAGGGCTGGCTAGGGGTCGCCCTGGAGGCACCTGTAGCCAGCTCTCATCCTCATTGAGCTGCTCCAAGGGTGAGGGCTGGCTAGGGGTCGCCCTGGAGTCACCTGTAGCCAGCTCTCATCCTCATTGAGCTGCTCCAAGGGTGAGGGCTGGCTAGGGGTCGCCCTGGAGGCACCTGTAGCCAGCTCTCATCCTCATTGAGCTGCTCCAAGGGTGAGGGCTGGCTAGGGGTCGCCCTGGAGGCACCTGTAGCCAGCTCTCATCCTCATTGAGCTGCTCCAAGGGTGAGGGCTGGCTAGGGGTCGCCATGGAGGCACCTGTAGCCAGCTCTCATCCTCATTGAGCTGCTCCAAGGGTGAGGGCTGGCTAGGGGTCGCCCTGGAGGCACCTGTAGCCAGCTCTCATCCTCATTGAGCTGCTCCAAGGGTGAGGGCTGGCTAGGGGTCGTCCTGGAGGCACCTGTAGCCAGCTCTCATCCTCATTGAGCTGCTCCAAGGGTGAGGGCTGGCTAGGGGTCTCCCTGGAGGCACCTGTAGCCAGCTCTCATCCTCATTGAGCTGCTCCAAGGGTGAGGGCTGGCTAGGGGTCGCCCTGGAGGCACCTGTAGCCAGCTCTCATCCTCATTGAGCTGCTCCAAGGGTGAGGGCTGGCTAGGGGTCGCCCTGGAGGCACCTGTAGCCAGCTCTCATCCTCATTGAGCTGCTCCAAGGGTGAGGGCTGGCTAGGGGTCGCCCTGGAGGCACCTGTAGCCAGCTCTCATCCTCATTGAGCTGCTCCAAGGGTGAGGGCTGGCTAGGGGTCGCCCTGGAGGCACCTGTAGCCAGCTCTCATCCTCATTGAGCTATTCCAAGGGTGAGGGCTGGCTACGTGTCGCCCTGGAGGCACTTGTAGCCAGCTCTCATCCTCATTGAGCGTGATAACGGACGCTGCGCTGAACGGCGGCGCATTGGAACGGGCGGTGAAATAAGCGCGCCAAAAAAAACTATAAAGTTTACGTTTTTTTTCCGTAATTCATCAGATGAGGGTGATAACGGACGCTGCGCTGAACGGCGGCGCGTAGGAACGGGCGGTGAAATAAGCGCGCCAAAAAAACTATAAAGTTTACGTTTTTTTTCCGTAATTCATCAGATGAGCATGATAACGGACACTGCGCTGAATGGCGGCGCGTAGGAACGGGCGGTGAAATAAGTGCGCCAAAAAAACGATAAAGTTTACGTTTTTTTTCTGTAATTTATCAGATCAGCTTGATAACGGACGCAGCCCTTAACGGCGGCGTCAGAGCGACTTTTTTTTATTGTAGATAGAATTTTAAGTGCTTTTGCTATCATCAAACCTGTAGCCAGCTCTCATCCTCATTGAGCTATTCCAAGGGTGAGGGCTGGCTAAGGGTCGCCCTGGAGGCACCTGTAGCCAGCTCTCATCCTCATTGAGCTGCTCCAAGGGTGAGGGCTGGCTAGGGGTCGCCCTGGAGGCACCTGTAGCCAGCTCTCATCCTCATTGAGCTGCTCCAAGGGTGAGGGCTGGCTAGGGGTCGCCCTGGAGGCACCTGTAGCCAGCTCTCATCCTCATTGAGCTGCTCCAAGGGTGAGGGCTGGCTAGGGGTCGCCCTGGAGGCACCTGTAGCCAGCTCTCATCCTCATTGAGCTGCTCCAAGGGTGAGGGCTGGCTAGGGGTCGCCCTGGAGGCACCTGTAGCCAGCTCTCATCCTCATTGAGCTGCTCCAAGGGTGAGGGCTGGCTAGTGGTCGCCCTGGAGGCACCTGTAGCCAGCTCTCATCCTCATTGAGCTGCTCCAAGGGTGAGGGCTGGCTAGGGGTCGCCCTGGAGGCACCTGTAGCCAGCTCTCATCCTCATTGAGCTGCTCCAAGGGTGAGGGCTGGCTAGGGGTCGCCCTGGAGGCACCTGTAGCCAGCTCTCATCCTCATTGAGCTGCTCCAAGGGTGAGGGCTGGCTAGGGGTCGCCCTGGAGGCACCTGTAGCCAGCTCTCATCCTCATTGAGCTGCTCCAAGGGTGAGGGCTGGCTAGGGGTCGCCCTGGAGGCACCTGTAGCCAGCTCTCATCCTCATTGAGCTATTCCAAGGGTGAGGGCTGGCTACGGGTATGCCCTGGAGGCACCTGTAGCCAGCTCTCATCCTCATTGAGCTATTCCAAGGGTGAGGGCTGGCTAGGGGTCGCCCTGGAGGCACCTGTAGCCAGCTCTCATCCTCATTGAGCTATTCCAAGGGTGAGGGCTGGCTACGTGTCGCCCTGGAGGCACCTGTAGCCAGCTCTCATCCTCATTGAGCTATTCCAAGGGTGAGGGCTGGCTAGGGGTCGCCCTGGAGGCACCTGTAGCCAGCTCTCATCCTCATTGAGCTATTCCAAGGGTGAGGGCTGGCTACGTGTCGCCCTGGAGGCACCTGTAGCCAGCTCTCATCCTCATTGAGCGTGATAACGGACGCTGCGCTGAACGGCGGAGCATAGGAACGGGCGGTGAAATAAGCGCGCCAAAAAAACTATAAAGTTTACGTTTTTTTTTCCGTAATTCATCAGATGAGGGTGATAACGGACGCTGCGCTGAACGGCGGCGCGTAGGAACGGGCGGTGAAATAAGCGCGCCAAAAAAACTATAAAATTTACGTTTTTTTTCCGTAATTCATCAGATGAGCGTGATAACGGAAGCTGAGCTGAACGGCGGCGCGTAGGAACGGGCGGTGAAATAAGTGCACCAAAAAAGCTATAAAGTGTACGTTTTTTTTCCATAATTCATTAGATGAGCGTGATAACGGAAGCTGCGTTGAACGACGGCGCGTAGGAACGGGCGGTGAAATAAGCGCGCCAAAAAAACTATAAAGTTTACGTTTTTTTTCCGTAATTCATCAGATGAGCGTGATAACGGATGCTGCACTGAATGGCGGCGCGTAGGAACGGGCGGTGAAATAAGCGCGCCAAAAAAACTATAAAGTTTACGTTTTTTTTCCGTAATTCATCAGATGAGCGTGATAACGGAAGGTGCGCTGAACCGTGGCGCGTAGGAACGGGCGGTGAAATAAGCGCGCCAAAAAAACTATAAAGTTTACGTTTTTTTCCATAATTCATTAGATGAGCGTGATAACGGAAGCTGCGCTGAACGGCGGCGCGTAGGAAAAGGCAGTGAAATAAGCGCGCCAAAAAAGCTATAAAGTTTCCTTTTTTTTTCCGTAATTTATCAGATGAGCGTGATAACGGACGCAGCCCTTAACGGCGGCGTCAGAGCGACTTTTTTTTGTTGCAGATTGAATTTTAAGTGCTTTTGGTATCATCAAACCTGTAGCCAGCTCTCATCCTCATTTAGCTATTCCAAGGGTGAGGGCTGGCTAGGGGTCGCCCTGGAGGCACCTGTAGCCAGCTCTCATCCTCATTGAGCTATTCCAAGGGTGAGGGCTGGCTACGGGTCGCCCTGGAGGCACCTGTAGCCAGCTCTCATCCTCATTGAGCTGCTCCAAGGGTGAGGGCTGGCTAGGGGTCGCCCTGGAGGCACCTGTAGCCAGCTCTCATCCTCATTGAGCTATTCCAAGGGTGAGGGCTGGCTACGGGTCGTCCTGGAAGTACCTGTAGCCAGCTCTCATCAAGAAAAAGCTACGCCTACTAAGTTGCATTAACCAATCGGAGCAGATTCATGATTTACATTCAAATAAACCATCATTTTAGGAAAAGGAAAAGGAGTTTTGGAGGGAAGTTTAATTTGATCCAGTGCTCAGGAGCAACAAGGGTGATTAGTGCACAAGAGAAGCTGTGACCTTAGCCAATTACAACCATGCCGCCCAAAAGAAGGTAAGTACACCTGGTGGGATAGTGAGTGGGAGGGAAATATGAATCTGCAGAGGTATGTGTTGCTTCTAGAAATACTCTTTCTGGACACCATTGCAGCATGCATTCTGGGGTACACTGAGACCATGGGAGTATTTGCAGAAGAGGTTAACATACAGCATGTATTGGGATCAGGTGCCTAACTATACTGCAGCATCATCTGAGCTTGTACTGGAATCAGGTGTATAAGTATACTTGTACTCATATAGCTTGTACTGGAATCAGGTGTATAAGTATACTTGTACTCATATAGCTTGTACTGGAATCAGGTGTATAAGTATACTTGTACTCATATAGCTTGTACTGGAATCAGGTGTATAAGTATGCTTGTACTCATATAGTTTGTACTGGAATCAGGTGCCTAATCTGATGTCCTCTCTGTGACCTCTGCAAACTTTTTAGCTTGGTTGTATTACTGTGGTGGGGGGAGGGGGAAGGATTGCGGTGTGAAAGTGTATTATAACATCATGTTAAGGCTTGCAATTGTTCAGGCTCAGTCACAGAAAGGGTTTATGTTTTTGGCGCGGTCTTTCTGTATCTTTCAAAGTTTGCAGTGTGAAAAGGCTTTAAACTGTATATGTACTTGCTCGCTCACTCGTTTTTTCTCCTTTTTGACTGATAAATGAGTGCCGGTCATGTGCAAAACTGTATACGCATTTGCATAGTCAATACCACATTAATTTTTTGCACGGTATCTTTGTCAATCTAAATAATTCTTGCAAAACCTCAGATTTGCGCAAGATCTAGGAACATGCATATGATAAAAAACCGCATGTGTTATGTGCACAATATTGCCACAATTTGTGTAGTATGCTATAAAAGTGCATTAACTTGTGCTAAACAATTGCTCCTTAAAAAATTGTGTACGTTTGTCCGTTTTTGTGACCAAAAATGAGGGCTGGCTATTGGTGGTCAAAATACACTCTAGAGCCAGCCCTCATCTTTTTAAAAAAATCTATGGCAATGATGAGACGTGCCTTTTCTCATGAGCTGTGTATTTGTTGTAAAAAAAAATCAGATTTTTGAAATCCAGTTATCCTGCTGAAACATAAAAAATGCTGGTTGATATTAGTGGGTGGAAAAGCTAGATTCTCACTGATATTGTTCCTGATCTTCCATTTTTCTTTTTTACAGCGGCTTCAGGATGCTGAAGACATGTCCACTATGTTACAAAGCATTTACTCAACTGCCACAGCACCTTACACGACAATGCCTTAGATGCTGTACACAAGAGGAGAAGGATGCGCTAGTGAAAGAATCTAGAAACTCACTGATAGCAATTGCAACAAAAGGAACATATATCCCTTATGACAAGATTCCAGAGATCACTACAAAGGACGATCTTATCTCCTTCCTGGAGGACAGAGGGTTTATAGTACCCGAGAAACCAACTATGGCCAGGTATGCCCCACTAGCATCTTATTCTTTGAATACTGATGTTCATACTTGTGTAAGCTTTATAGATTTGCATATATGTTCTGAACTATGCCAAATAATCACGTGTATTTTATATTTACAGGATTGTTGAAGATGAGGGGGCATCACCTGTGCAGGAGGAGCTGACAGCCAGTGAGCAAGAGCTGCCTAATGAGGAGGAAGTGCTGCCTGTTGAGGAGGAAATGTCTACAGTCATCGAGGAGGAGTCGCCCGTCCCAGAGGAAGAGCCGCCCGTCCCAGAGGAAGAGCTGTCCGTCACAGAGGAAGAGCCGTCCGTCCCAGAGGAAGAGCCGCCCGTCACAGTGGAAGAGCCGTCCGTCACAGAGGAAGAGCCGCCCGTCACAGTGGAAGAGCCGTCCGTCACAGAGGAAGAGCCGCCCGTCCCAGAGGATTATGATGTCTACAGGTCAGTGTAAATTTATACAAGGAATTTACTTTAATCCCTTGCTCAAACATTGCCTTGGCCTCAGCACATCCTGGCTTTTAGGCCACTTTAAAAAATTGTCAACACTGCTGGCCTACTCAAGATTGTACTTCACGTTATTACTAAGGATTTTTATAATTTACAGGACTGTTGAAGATGAGAAGCCATCTACATCAACTGGCACATCGGCACGCCGAGCCATATCAAATCCTGAATTGGTGCATCTTTCAGCTGCAGAAGACTATACATCCTCTGAAACATCCGACAGTGAAGCCGATCAACAACCAGAGACCAGAGAAAGAGAGGAAAATACCAGCCAAACAGATGAAGACAGGCCGAGGTCAGTTAGTGTGTGTAACATTCTCACTCATCATGCTTTTATATATATATACATATCTATATATATCTATATATATATATCTATATATATATATATCTATATATATATATATATATCTATATATATATATATATATTGAGCAAAAAAACAATACAAATAATGTTTAACTGGGACAATTAATAGCATATCCCACAACTTTACAGCCCTTACAAAGTAATTTTTTCTCCTATTTTAGGCAATAGATTTCCCTTCCATTGCAGCCATAAAACAGGATGCCAAAAAAGTGCCCTACACACAGACAGCTCTGTGGGGCACACAGCTTTGGCGGGGCATACTAAAATGCACTGCCATTACGATTTTCATCTGTGGGCCAGTAGAGGATGATGTACTAGCTTTACCCACAGATGAACTTCAGAACACGCAGTGTTCAGCAGTGGATGCTGCGTATAAAGGGCAGGCAGCCAGCAAAGTGCTGCTGCCAGTCAGAGCACTGGGGTCCACAGAAATCGGGCCTGGGGACACAGAAATGTTTACCACCCCTGACAACGGTGAGTGGAACCCCCAGCTGTCAAGGTCCCCGACATTTCCCCAGATTCTTCCACTGGGTGAGGGCCCCATGAATGCGTCGTTACAGGGAACCCTGGACTCACAGGCCCCATAGCGGCTGCATAGTCTACTGCCATTGGCAGGACGTCACTATATATATGCTGTATATGCTTACACAGTATTTTTCTCAAAGTTCTAATTTGTTTCTACTCTGACCTGTTGTTCTTTCTTCCAAATTTGTAGGATGACAAGCCAGAAATGGACTGTTGACAAGAGGATCAAAATGAAAGATGCAGGTTATTATGATCACCATTCTCTGTCTCATCCAATATTAAAAGGTTTTTCCTCTTATTTGCAGAACCATTGCAAGCTGGAAAGATACAAACAAATTGTTGAAAATGTGTCAAGGTTTTTATACTTTATGAACAAACGCCGTGTGAGCCTCAACTTTGCGACAAAGATTGAAAACGCCCATTTATTTTTCAAAAACCTTCAAGATCTCGGTCTGTGCAACCAAACTGTCACCAACTACATTAAGAATGTCCGGAAATTTGTACATTATCAACTATTTGCAACCAATTTACGCGATAAAAATGAAAAACTCTTCAAGGCAATGAAGTATTTCCAGTATGTGACTGCGGATATTCAGAAGAAATTTTCCAAGGGAGTTGCAAAAGAAGTTGTCAGCAAAAGGTATGTCAGCTAATTTTTATCCTTTCAGATGTATGCACAATTATTATTTTTTCTCTTTTCTCTCTCCCGCCAGGATTTTTCATACATGACTTAAAAATAGGCCTCACCTATCAGTCACATTTATTAATCTTTCTCTTAGGTACCTGGAGTTGCATAAATTGGACAAAACACCTCAGCAATGCCAGGAGATCCTGACCGTTGCAAAGCCAGATTTCCTGCAAGCCATCGAGGATGTCCAAGGAGGATCCCGAAATGAAGTGCATCAGTTGGAGATTCTCTATTACCTTGAGGCCTTAATCATACTAAAACACTTACAAAGACCAGGAGTTGTCAGAAACATGACGGTAAGTAACAACCTACTCATTATCCTGATTTAAAGCCACATGTCTATCTAACTTTCCCATGTCTTGACTCACAGGTTTCTGAGTGGACAGAGAGGATGCGTCACATCTATCAAAATGAACAGCTAATAATTGTCGGAGTTAAATCCCATAAGACTGCTGCCCACCAAGTAGCCTGTTTTGTGCTTACTGAAGAAGAAGAAAAGGTAAGATGTTCCTGTCACTACGATGGCACCCACATTAGAGAGGGATCTGTTAGTTGTCATGACTTCAACCCGTAGGATTAGTGGCATTCTGTCCCTTTTAGTAGATCCTCCCTTTAACCAGATTTTACAGGACAACTTGGTGCTACATCCTCATGCAGGTGTGTTGGGAGTCTTTCCCTTATTTCCCTGCAGTATCCAGGATGCTAAACCATAGTATCGGTGTCCAGAATAGTGCATTTTCTTAACAATAATGCTTGTTGCAGCAGCATCCAGAATGCATTATCAGTAGGAACAGATATGCTCTCCCTTATCACAGATGTTCTGCACTTTAAATGAATGGTGGGCAGTTTATAGTCTGACATATGTTTGGTGTGAGGTGACTTTTCTATATATTTAGATTGTGTGGTTCCTATCATGCTCTGAAATCCAACTGAGGCGGAGGAGAGATACTGCCCTTTTAGTCTGTAGGTTTCGCTCTCCTGGTTAGGCACATCCCTCCCTCACGTTGGTGCGGTCATTGACTCCAGTAATTAATTTAGTCTATTTCAAATTTTCTTATCTTAATATTGAAGGGCCCAACTCAATTTTTATTAAGTGGTTTACTGTTTTTTGTTTTGTTTATTTACAGTGGTTTAACATCTACTTTAAAAAAGTGAGACGGGTGCTGGCCAAAAAAGACAGTCCAGATAAATTCTTCTTATCGACTACAGGAAGACAGATATATAATGTATCCACCGACCTTCATCGCTACCAGAAGAAGTAAGTCTTAAAAGTTAAAAATCCTACATATTAGATGTTGTGCCATGTATTTATGATCTACTCTATTGCTATCTAGGTACAAACTTAAATCCATCTCTAGTCAGGTGGCAAGAAAAACTTGTGAAACATGGACCGTGTCACATTTAACAGAGACACAGAGGTATCTTTTCTCCAAATATCTCAGTCATTCCAACATGACAGCAGAGAGGAATTACAGAGAAAAAACGTTAGGAGACCTCTGCCAAGCATACACACTGGTCTTGGCAGCAGGGAAATCATCGGAAAATCAACCTCAACCCAGCAGCTCAAGGTAATTTATTGCAAAGCAGTTATGATCTATTTCACCAAATTGTTGATAAAATGTAATATTCTGTTTTCTATCTCCCCTAAAGAGAAGCAGAAGAGAGCAATGGAGAAGAGGAGCAAATGGTCCAGCAAGCTGAAGACTACAGTGCCCAGGGTGAAACAGAGGACCTCGGTGTGTCAAATTTAAATACTAAGACTCAAAGGTGGGTATATTATTAAATCAAGCAAGCTAGTAGGAGTTGGCAAACTGTACATAGCTTGTGATGTTATGGACAATGACTTGTTCTTCTGAGCATCCTCAGCACCTATACCCAGGCAAAGTGCTCTCAGTAGCGGCCACTTGTAGACAGTATGCGGAAGGGTATATTACAGGCGTTTATTGATGATATCTCCATCGCAGAACAAACCTCGATGCCTAAACTTTTAGGATTGATAGAAGATATCCTTATACCACTCTAAGTGCCCAGAAAATGTAATGTTATTATTTATATCAGGCGGAGAGCACCAATCGAACCTAGGGTCACAACAAGGTCCATGAAGACAGGGATGCAGTTGAGGAAAAGGAAACACCCAGGGTAATTGGTCAATATACTCATTCACATTGTCCTTGAACAATAAACATTTCGGTTTTAACATATGTATTCCCCTTCTTTCCTTTAAAGAGATTAAGAAGACGGCAGTGATCAGCTCCCAAGAAAGAATGAGGCGTTTCGGAGACTAAAGTTCCAGTCTTGTTAAAGTTTCTGAATTCATGTTTTATTTGTTTCTTTTCTATTCTAGGTTGTTCTACAATTCCAGGTGAACGGGGCCCTCGAAGCAATGGGAGAAGATTTTCTTTATTATAAACATTTGTACTGTTTGTATTAGTGTTAAAGGGATTCTGTCACCAGGTTTTAGCCATCTCATCTGAGCGCACCATAATGTGGACACAGACATCTTTATTCCAGTGATATATCACTTACTAGGCTGCTCAGTGTAGTTTGCATTAAAACACTGTTAAATCATCTGGAGATTATCATTAGAGCACTACTCCAGTAGTCCAGTCATACTTGGGAGCTGCCAAATCTGCAACAGAGAAAACAGTAATTTTATCAAAATGACAGCAAGGAGCTCAGTAAGTGAAACATTGCTGGATCAGGATTTCTATCTCTACATTATGCTGCTGTCCGATGGGATGTCAAAAACCTGGTGACAGAGTCCTTTTAATAACTATTTTAAAGATAAATATAAAGTGGAAGTCCTATGGCTATGATGAAACAATTCTGACAACTGTTCAAATGGCACAATCATTTACTACCGTCAGGTTTCTGAGCCGTTTAGTCTAATGCTTTGTCAGTATTACTAGAATCCATAATAATTTAAAGGTCAGGTAGCCATAAAAGTGCTCCTGCCAGTCAGAGCAGTGCAGTCCCTGGAAATCAGGCCTAGGGAAGCAGAATATATTACCATCCCTAACAACGGTAAGCATGACCCCCAGCTGTCCAGCAACACGACATGTAGAACTGCCTATAAAAATGACCATTTGTCCAGTCAGTGCATCACTCTCTGGTGCCCTTTTACACTGGCACACTGCTTTCTGTCTCTCTCTCTTTCTCTCTCTCCAGTGCAATGCTCTCTGGTGCTCTTTCACTCTCTTTCCAGTGCACCACTCTCTGATGTGTTCTCTTTCTCCCTACTGCACCGCTCTCTGGCACTCCTCTGTCTTTATAGTGCAGTGCTCTCTTTTGTGCTCTCTCAGTCTCCAGTGCATCACTGGCGCTCACTTTTGATCTCTCCCCATTGCACCACTCTCTCGCATGCTCTCTCTCTGGTGCTTTCTTTCCATCCAAAGTGCCTTTTTTTGTCTCTGTGCCTTCACGAGCCTCTCAATCTCTGTCTTTGCCCATCTGTGGCTCTCTATCGGTCTCTGTGCCTCTCTGTCCCTCCCTGTGCTTCTATTTACCTTTTGCATCCCTCTATGTGCCTACCTTTGCCCCTTTGCTCCCCTCTTTGCCTCTATGTGCCTCTCAATGACTCTCTCTCATGCACACCTCTTCCTGTAGGTCAAAGGTAAGAAGCACTACTCAAGTTGCAGCAGAGAAGATTAATTGGTAAGTAACCACAAAGCTACACAGTGCTTAACACTTGTGTATTTTTTAAGAATCTTGTTCCTGTAGGATGCTTCCTGAACATTAAAGTGAATTGTCAGGAAACATCTTTAAGCTACAGGATCCTTGAAAAATATGCAAGTTTTTATTGGATGATTTGTCAGGCTATCAACAATCACACAGGGCCACAGGCCCGTCAACAGGGCAATAGCCCACTCCACAAGGCCAATGACCCTTTGCAAAGGGCCAGAGGTCCCTTTCCGCAGTGCCATAGGCATTTCCACAGGGCCATAACCCACTCCAGCTCTCTCCACAGGGCAACAGGCCCATTTGAAGGGCCACAGATCCCTCTTCAGGGTCACAGGCCTTTCCACAGGGCCGCACCCACCTTCAGCTCTCTCCACAGGGCCATAGGCCCTTTCCTCAGGGCCACAAGCCCCTCCAGCTCTCTCCACAGGACCACAGGCTCCTACCGGGCCACAGGCCTTTACACAGTGCCACAAGCCCCTCCAGCTCTTTCCACAGGCAATCATGTTGCATTTTGTTTACTGCAAAAGACTTCATAGGCCCCAATCTTACTCCAGAGCCTTCCACAGGCCCCTCCAGCCCACTCCACATGGCCTTTTTTAGCAGAGCAAAACTCCCTCCAGCTCTCTTTACATCACTACATGCCCCTCTGCGGGCAAATAACCCCTTCAACTCTCTCCACAGTACCATAGGCTCCTTCTGCCGGGCCACAAGCATTTCCACAGGGCCACAATCCCCTCCAACTCTTCTCCACAGGACAACAAGCTCTCATTACAGGGCCATAGCTCCCCTCCACAGGGCCAAATGCACTTTCTGCATGGACACAGCCCCATTTAGCTCTCTCCACAGAGACACAAGGCCCGTCTGCAGAGCACAAGCCCCCTCTTCAAGGCCAAAAGGCCTTTCTACATGGCCATAGTCATTTCCATAGGGCATGAGCCCCTCCAGCTCTCTCCACAGGGCAACGGACCCCTATACAGGGTCACAGGCCTTTCCACAGGGCCACAACACCTTCAGCTCTCTCCACATGACCACAGGCTCCTACTGGGCCACAGGCCTTTCCACAGTGCCACAAGCCCCTCCAGCTCTCTCCACAGGCAATCATGTTGCATGTTGTTTACTGCAAAGGACTTCATAGGCCCAAATCTTACTCCAGAGTCTTCGAAAGGCCCCTCCAGCCCGCTCCACATGGCCTTTTCGTCAGGACACAACTCCCTCCAGCTCTCTTTACATCGCCACATGCTCCTCAGCGGGGCCACAGACACCTATACAGGGTCACAGGCCTTTCCACAGGGCCTCAACCCCTTCAGCTGTCTCCACAGGACCACAGGCTTTTCCACAGCCCACAACTCCTTCCAGCTCTCACCACAGGGCCACAGCCCCTTCCACAGGGTTAAAGGGCATATCCATAGGGCCACAGACCTTTCCACAGGGCCACAACACCCTCCAGCTCTCTCCACAGGACAAGAAGCTCTCTTTACAGGGCCATAGCTCACCTCCACAGGGCCAAAAGCACTTTCCACACGGCCACAACTCCCAACAGCTCTCTCCACAGAGTCACAGGGCCCGTCTGCAGGGCACAAGCCCCCTCTTCAAGGCCAAAAGGCCTTTCTACATGGCCATAGTCATTTCCATAGGGCACGAGCCCCTCCAGCTCTCTCCACAGGGCAACGGACCCCTATACAGGGTCACAGGTCTTTCCACAGGGCCACAATCCCCTCCAACTCTTCTCCACAGGACAACAAGCTCTCTTTACCGGGCCATAGCTCCCCTCCACAGGGCCAAATGCACTTTCTGCATGGCCACAGCCCCCTTTAGCTCTCTCCACAGAGACACAAGGCCCGTCTGCAGGGCACAAGCCCCCTCTTCAAGGCCAAAAGGCCTTTCTACATGGCCATAGTCATTTCCATAGGGCACAAGCCCCTCCAGCTCTCTCCACAGGGCAACGGACCTCTATACAGGGTCACAGGCCTTTCCACAGGGCCACAACACCTTCAGCTCTCTCCACAGGACCACAGGCTCCTACTGGGCCACAGGCCTTTCCACAGTGCCACAAGCCCCTCCAGTTCTCTCCACAGGCAATCATGTTGCATGTTGTTTACTGCAAAGGACTTCATAGGCCCAAATCTTACTCCAGAGCCTTCCACAGGCCTCTCCAGCCCGCTCCACATGGCCTTTTCCTCAGGCCACAACTCCCTCCAGCTCTCTTTACATTGCCACATGCCCCTCTGCGGGGCCACAGACCCCTATACAGGGTCACAGGCCTTTCCACAGGGCCACAACACCTTCAGCTCTCTCCACAGGACCACAGGCTACTACCGGGCCACAGGTCTTTCCACAGTGCCACAAGCACCATCCAGCTCTCTCCACAGGCAATCATGTTGCACTTTTGCAACAAGAGTCAATTTTTGTTGCAGTTCGGCAACATTGGAGTCAACCCTGTTGCAAATCGGACACGAAGCTTGAAAATTTAGATGTTTACTGCAAAGGACTTCATAGGCCCCCATCTTACTCCAGAGCCTTCCACAGGCCCCTCCAGCACGCTCCACATGGCCTTTTCCACAGGCCACAACTCCATCCAGCTCTCTTTACATCGCCACATGCCCCTCTGCGGGGCAACAGACCCCTATACAGGGTCACAGGCCTCTCCACAGGGCCTCAACCCCTTCAGCTCTCTCCACAGGACCACTGGCTCCTTCTGCCGGGCCACAAGCCTTTCCACAGGGCCACAATCCCCTCCAATTCCACAGGACAACAGGCTCTCTTTACAGGGCCATAGCTCCCCTCCACAGGGCCAAATGCACTTTCCACATTGCCACAACCCCCTCCAGCTCTCTACACAGAGTCATGGGGCCCGTCTGCAGGGCACAAGCCCCTTCATCAAGGCCAAGGGGCCTTTCTACAGGGCCACTGGCCTTTAAATAGTGCCACAACCTCCTCTGGCTCTCTCAAGAGGGCCACAGGCTCCTTCTACAGGGCAAGGGCCCCCTCCACAAGGCCAAAGGCCCTTGGCAAAGGGCCATAGGTCCATTCCACAGGGCCATAGTCATTTCCATAGGGCCATAACCCCCCTCAAGCTCTCTCCACAGAACCGCAGGCTCCTTCTACAGGTTTACAGGCATATACACAGGGCCACATCCGCCTTCACCTCTCTCCACAAGGCGACAGGGCCCTTTCACTGTGTCATAGGCCTTTCCATAAGGCCACAACCCCCTCTGTCTCTCTCAAAAAGGACAGAGGCTCCCTTTACAAGGCAACAGCCCCCTCCACAAGGCCAAAGGCCTTTTTCAAAGGGCCACAGGTCCCTTTCGCAGGGCCATAGGCATTTCCCCAAGGCAATAACCCCCTCCAGCTCTCTCCACAGGACCACAGGCTCCTTCTACAAGACTACAACCCCTTTGAGCTCTTTCATCAGGGCCACAGCCTCCTCCGCCCCCCTTTAATCAGTTAAAAGGGCTCAATTGAGTGACCACAACACCTTCAGCTCTCTCCACAGGACCACAGGCTCCTACTGAGCCACAGGACTTTCCACAGTGCCACAAGCCCCTCTAGCTCTCTCCACAGGCAATCATGTTGCATGTTTTTTACTGCAAAGGACTTCATAGGCCCAAATCTTACTCCAGAGCCTTCCACAGGCCCCTCCAGCCGGCTCCACATGGCCTTTTCCTCAGGCCACAACTCCCTCCAGCTCTCTTTACATCGCCACATGCCCCTCTGCGGGGCCACAGACCCCTATACAGGGTCACTGGCCTTTCCACAGGGCCTCAACCCCTTCAGCTCTCTCCACAGGACCACAGGCTTTTCCACAGCCCACAACTCCTTCCAGCTCTCACCACAGGGCCACAGCCCCTTCCACAAGGCTAAAGGGCCTATCCATAGGGCCACAGACCTTTCCACAGGGCCACAACACGCTCCAGCTCTCTCCACAGGACAAGAAGCTCTCTTTACAGGGCCATAGCTCACCTCCACAGGGCCAAATGCACTTTCCACACGGCCACAACTCCCAACAGCCCTCTCCACAGAGTCACAGGGCCCGTCTGCAGGGCACAAGCCCCCTCTTCAAGGCCAAAAGGCCTTTCTACATGGCCATAGTCATTTCCATAGGGCACGAGCACCTCCAGCTCTCTCCACAGGGCAACAGACCCCTATACAGGATCACAGGCCTTTCCACAGGGCCACAACACCTTCAGCTCTCTCCACAGGACCACAGGCTCCTACTGGGCCACAGGCCTTTCCACAGTGCCACAAGCCCCTCCAGCTCTCTCCACAGGCAATCATGTTGCATGTTGTTTACTGCAAAGGACTTCATAGGCTCAAATCTTACTCCAGAGCCTTCCACAGGCCTCTCCAGCCCGCTCCACATGGCCTTTTCCTCAGGCCACAACTCCCTCCAGCTCTCTTTACATCGCCACATGCCCCTCTGCGGGGCCACAGACCCCTATACAGGGTCACAGGCCTTTCCACAGGGCCTCAACCCCTTCAGCTGTCTCCACAGGACCACAGGCTTTTCCACAGCCCACAACTCCTTCCAGCTCTCACCACAGGGCCACAGCCCTTTCCACAAGGCTAAAGGGCCTATCCATAGGGCCACAGACCTTTCCACAGGGCCAAAACACCCTCCAGCTCTCTCCACAGGACAAGAAGCTCTCTTTACAGGGCCATAGCTCACCTCCACAGGGCCAAATGCACTTTCCACACGGCCACAACTCCCAACAGCTCTCTCCACAGAGTCACAGGGCCCGTCTGCAGGGCACAAGCGCCCTCTTCAAGGCCAAAAGGCCTTTCTACATGGCTATAGTCATTTCCATACGGCACGAGCCCCTCCAGCTCTCTCCACAGGGCAACGGACCCCTATACAGGGTCACAGGCCTTTCCACAGGGCCACAACACCTTCAGCTCTCTCCACAGGACCACAGGCTCCTACTGGGCCACAGGCATTTCCACAGTGCCACAAGCCCCTCCAGCTCTCTCCACAGGCAATCATGTTGCATGTTGTTTACTGCAAAGGACTTCATAGGCTCAAATCTTACTCCAGAGCCTTCCACAGGCCTCTCCAGCCCGCTCCACATGGCCTTTTCCTCAGGCCACAACTCCCTCCAGCTCTCTTTACATCGCCACATGCCCCTCTGCGGGGCCACAGACCCCTATACAGGGTCACAGGCCTTTCCACAGGGCCTCAACCCCTTCAGCTGTCTCCACAGGACCACAGGCTTTTCCACAGCCCACAACTCCTTCCAGCTCTCACCACAGGGCCACAGCCCTTTCCACAAAGCTAAAGGGCCTATCCATAGGGCCACATACCTTTCCACAGGGCCACAACACCCTCCAGCTCTCTCCACAGGACAAGAAGCTCTCTTTACAGGGCCATAGCTCACCTCCACAGGGCCAAATGCACTTTCCACACGGCCACAACTCCCAACAGCTCTCTCCACAGAGTCACAGGGCCCGTCTGCAGGGCACAAGCCCCCTCTTCAAGGCCAAAAGGCCTTTCTACATGGCCATAGTCATTTCCATAGGGCACGAGCCCCTCCAGCTCTCTCCACAGGGCAACAGACCCCTATACAGGATCACAGGCCTTTCCACAGGGCCACAACACCTTCAGCTCTCTCCACAGGACCACAGGCTCCTACTGGGCCACAGGCCTTTCTACAGTGCCACAAGCCCCTCCAGCTCTCTCCACAGGCAATCATGTTGCATGTTGTTTACTGCAAAGGACTTCATAGGCCCAAATCTTACTCCAGAGCCTTCGAAAGGCCCCTCCAGCCCGCTCCACATGGCCTTTTCGTCAGGACACAACTCCCTCCAGCTCTCTTTACATCGCCACATGCTCCTCAGCGGGGCCACAGACACCTATACAGGGTCACAGGCCTTTCCACAGGGCCTCAACCCCTTCAGCTGTCTCCACAGGACCACAGGCTTTTCCACAGCCCACAACTCCTTCCAGCTCTCACCACAGGGCCACAGCCCCTTCCACAGGGTTAAAGGGCGTATCCATAGGGCCACAGACCTTTCCACAGGGCCACAACACCCTCCAGCTCTCTCCACAGGACAAGAAGCTCTCTTTACAGGGCCATAGCTCACCTCCACAGGGCCAAAAGCACTTTCCACACGGCCACAACTCCCAACAGCTCTCTCCACAGAGTCACAGGGCCCGTCTGCAGGGCACAAGCCCCCTCTTCAAGGCCAAAAGGCCTTTCTACATGGCCATAGTCATTTCCATAGGGCACGAGCCCCTCCAGCTCTCTCCACAGGGCAACGGACCCCTATACAGGGTCACAGGTCTTTCCACAGGGCCACAATCCCCTCCAACTCTTCTCCACAGGACAACAAGCTCTCTTTACCGGGCCATAGCTCCCCTCCACAGGGCCAAATGCACTTTCTGCATGGCCACAGCCCCCTTTAGCTCTCTCCACAGAGACACAAGGCCCGTCTGCAGGGCACAAGCCCCCTCTTCAAGGCCAAAAGGCCTTTCTACATGGCCATAGTCATTTCCATAGGGCACAAGCCCCTCCAGCTCTCTCCACAGGGCAACGGACCTCTATACAGGGTCACAGGCCTTTCCACAGGGCCACAACACCTTCAGCTCTCTCCACAGGACCACAGGCTCCTACTGGGCCACAGGCCTTTCCACAGTGCCACAAGCCCCTCCAGTTCTCTCCACAGGCAATCATGTTGCATGTTGTTTACTGCAAAGGACTTCATAGGCCCAAATCTTACTCCAGAGCCTTCCACAGGCCTCTCCAGCCCGCTCCACATGGCCTTTTCCTCAGGCCACAACTCCCTCCAGCTCTCTTTACATCGCCACATGCCCCTCTGCGGGGCCACAGACCCCTATACAGGGTCACAGGCCTTTCCACAGGGCCACAACACCTTCAGCTCTCTCCACAGGACCACAGGCTACTACCGGGCCACAGGTCTTTCCACAGTGCCACAAGCACCATCCAGCTCTCTCCACAGGCAATCATGTTGCACTTTTGCAACAAGAGTCAATTTTTGTTGCAGTTCGGCAACATTGGAGTCAACCCTGTTGCAAATCGGACACGAAGCTTGAAAATTTAGATGTTTACTGCAAAGGACTTCATAGGCCCCCATCTTACTCCAGAGCCTTCCACAGGCCCCTCCAGCACGCTCCACATGGCCTTTTCCACAGGCCACAACTCCATCCAGCTCTCTTTACATCGCCACATGCCCCTCTGCGGGGCAACAGACCCCTATACAGGGTCACAGGCCTCTCCACAGGGCCTCAACCCCTTCAGCTCTCTCCACAGGACCACTGGCTCCTTCTGCCGGGCCACAAGCCTTTCCACAGGGCCACAATCCCCTCCAATTCCACAGGACAACAGGCTCTCTTTACAGGGCCATAGCTCCCCTCCACAGGGCCAAATGCACTTTCCACATTGCCACAACCCCCTCCAGCTCTCTACACAGAGTCATGGGGCCCGTCTGCAGGGCACAAGCCCCTTCATCAAGGCCAAGGGGCCTTTCTACAGGGCCACTGGCCTTTAAATAGTGCCACAACCTCCTCTGGCTCTCTCAAGAGGGCCACAGGCTCCTTCTACAGGGCAAGGGCCCCCTCCACAAGGCCAAAGGCCCTTGGCAAAGGGCCATAGGTCCATTCCACAGGGCCATAGTCATTTCCATAGGGCCATAACCCCCCTCAAGCTCTCTCCACAGAACCGCAGGCTCCTTCTACAGGTTTACAGGCATATACACAGGGCCACATCCGCCTTCACCTCTCTCCACAAGGCGACAGGGCCCTTTCACTGTGTCATAGGCCTTTCCATAAGGCCACAACCCCCTCTGTCTCTCTCAAAAAGGACAGAGGCTCCCTTTACAAGGCAACAGCCCCCTCCACAAGGCCAAAGGCCTTTTTCAAAGGGCCACAGGTCCCTTTCGCAGGGCCATAGGCATTTCCCCAAGGCAATAACCCCCTCCAGCTCTCTCCACAGGACCACAGGCTCCTTCTACAAGACTACAACCCCTTTGAGCTCTTTCATCAGGGCCACAGCCTCCTCCGCCCCCCTTTAATCAGTTAAAAGGGCTCAATTGAGTGACCACAACACCTTCAGCTCTCTCCACAGGACCACAGGCTCCTACTGAGCCACAGGACTTTCCACAGTGCCACAAGCCCCTCTAGCTCTCTCCACAGGCAATCATGTTGCATGTTTTTTACTGCAAAGGACTTCATAGGCCCAAATCTTACTCCAGAGCCTTCCACAGGCCCCTCCAGCCGGCTCCACATGGCCTTTTCCTCAGGCCACAACTCCCTCCAGCTCTCTTTACATCGCCACATGCCCCTCTGCGGGGCCACAGACCCCTATACAGGGTCACTGGCCTTTCCACAGGGCCTCAACCCCTTCAGCTCTCTCCACAGGACCACAGGCTTTTCCACAGCCCACAACTCCTTCCAGCTCTCACCACAGGGCCACAGCCCCTTCCACAAGGCTAAAGGGCCTATCCATAGGGCCACAGACCTTTCCACAGGGCCACAACACGCTCCAGCTCTCTCCACAGGACAAGAAGCTCTCTTTACAGGGCCATAGCTCACCTCCACAGGGCCAAATGCACTTTCCACACGGCCACAACTCCCAACAGCCCTCTCCACAGAGTCACAGGGCCCGTCTGCAGGGCACAAGCCCCCTCTTCAAGGCCAAAAGGCCTTTCTACATGGCCATAGTCATTTCCATAGGGCACGAGCACCTCCAGCTCTCTCCACAGGGCAACAGACCCCTATACAGGATCACAGGCCTTTCCACAGGGCCACAACACCTTCAGCTCTCTCCACAGGACCACAGGCTCCTACTGGGCCACAGGCCTTTCCACAGTGCCACAAGCCCCTCCAGCTCTCTCCACAGGCAATCATGTTGCATGTTGTTTACTGCAAAGGACTTCATAGGCTCAAATCTTACTCCAGAGCCTTCCACAGGCCTCTCCAGCCCGCTCCACATGGCCTTTTCCTCAGGCCACAACTCCCTCCAGCTCTCTTTACATCGCCACATGCCCCTCTGCGGGGCCACAGACCCCTATACAGGGTCACAGGCCTTTCCACAGGGCCTCAACCCCTTCAGCTGTCTCCACAGGACCACAGGCTTTTCCACAGCCCACAACTCCTTCCAGCTCTCACCACAGGGCCACAGCCCTTTCCACAAGGCTAAAGGGCCTATCCATAGGGCCACAGACCTTTCCACAGGGCCAAAACACCCTCCAGCTCTCTCCACAGGACAAGAAGCTCTCTTTACAGGGCCATAGCTCACCTCCACAGGGCCAAATGCACTTTCCACACGGCCACAACTCCCAACAGCTCTCTCCACAGAGTCACAGGGCCCGTCTGCAGGGCACAAGCCCCCTCTTCAAGGCCAAAAGGCCTTTCTACATGGCCATAGTCATTTCCATAGGGCACGAGCCCCTCCAGCTCTCTCCACAGAGCAACGGACCCCTATACAGGATCACAGGCCTTTCCACAGGGCCACAACACCTTCAGCTCTCTCCACAGGACCACAGGCTCCTACTGGGCCACAGGCCTTTCCACAGTGCCACAAGCCCCTCCAGCTCTCTCCACAGGCAATCATGTTGCATGTTGTTTACTGCAAAGGACTTCATAGGCTCAAATCTTACTCCAGAGCCTTCCACAGGCCTCTCCAGCCCGCTCCACATGGCCTTTTCCTCAGGCCACAACTCCCTCCAGCTCTCTTTACATCGCCACATGCCCCTCTGCGGGGCCACAGACCCCTATACAGGGTCACAGGCCTTTCCACAGGGCCTCAACCCCTTCAGCTGTCTCCACAGGACCACAGGCTTTTCCACAGCCCACAACTCCTTCCAGCTCTCACCACAGGGCCACAGCCCTTTCCACAAGGCTAAAGGGCCTATCCATAGGGCCACATACCTTTCCACAGGGCCACAACACCCTCCAGCTCTCTCCACAGGACAAGAAGCTCTCTTTACAGGGCCATAGCTCACCTCCACAGGGCCAAATGCACTTTCCACACGGCCACAACTCCCAACAGCTCTCTCCACAGAGTCACAGGGCCCGTCTGCAGGGCACAAGCCCCCTCTTCAAGGCCAAAAGGCCTTTCTACATGGCCATAGTCATTTCCATAAGGCACGAGCCCCTCCAGCTTTCTCCACAGGGCAACAGACCCCTATACAGGATCACAGGCCTTTCCACAGGGCCACAACACCTTCAGCTCTCTCCACAGGACCACAGGCTCCTACTGGGCCACAGGCCTTTCTACAGTGCCACAAGCCCCTCCAGCTCTCTCCACATGCAATCATGTTGCATGTTGTTTACTGCAAAGGACTTCATAGGCTCAAATCTTACTCCAGAGCCTTCCACAGGCCTCTCCAGCCCGCTCCACATGGCCTTTTCCTCAGGCCACAACTCCCTCCAGCTCTCTTTACATCGCCACATGCCCCTCTGCGGGGCCACAGACCCCTATACAGGGTCACAGGCCTTTCCACAGGGCCTCAACCCCTTCAGCTGTCTCCACAGGACCACAGGCTTTTCCACAGCCCACAACTCCTTCCAGCTCTCACCACAGGGCCACAGCCCTTTCCACAAGGCTAAAGGGCCTATCCATAGGGCCACAGACCTTTCCACAGGGCCACAACACCCTCCAGCTCTCTCCACAGGACAAGAAGCTCTCTTTACAGGGCCATAGCTCACCTCCACAGGGCCAAATGCACTTTCCACACGGCTACAACTCCCAACAGCTCTCTCCACAGAGTCACAGGGCCCGTCTGCAGGGCACAAGCGCCCTCTTCAAGGCCAAAAGGCCTTTCTACATGGCTATAGTCATTTCCATACGGCACGAGCCCCTCCAGCTCTCTCCACAGGGCAACGGACCCCTATACAGGGTCACAGGCCTTTCCACAGGGCCACAACACCTTCAGCTCTCTCCACAGGACCACAGGCTCCTACTGGGCCACAGGCATTTCCACAGTGCCACAAGCCCCTCCAGCTCTCTCCACAGGCAATCATGTTGCATGTTGTTTACTGCAAAGGACTTCATAGGCTCAAATCTTACTCCAGAGCCTTCCACAGGCCTCTCCAGCCCGCTCCACATGGCCTTTTCCTCAGGCCACAACTCCCTCCAGCTCTCTTTACATCGCCACATGCCCCTCTGCGGGGCCACAGACCCCTATACAGGGTCACAGGCCTTTCCACAGGGCCTCAACCCCTTCAGCTGTCTCCACAGGACCACAGGCTTTTCCACAGCCCACAACTCCTTCCAGCTCTCACCACAGGGCCACAGCCCTTTCCACAAGGCTAAAGGGCCTATCCATAGGGCCACATACCTTTCCACAGGGCCACAACACCCTCCAGCTCTCTCCACAGGACAAGAAGCTCTCTTTACAGGGCCATAGCTCACCTCCACAGGGCCAAATGCACTTTCCACACGGCCACAACTCCCAACAGCTCTCTCCACAGAGTCACAGGGCCCGTCTGCAGGGCACAAGCCCCCTCTTCAAGGCCAAAAGGCCTTTCTACATGGCCATAGTCATTTCCATAGGGCACGAGCCCCTCCAGCTCTCTCCACAGGGCAACAGACCCCTATACAGGATCACAGGCCTTTCCACAGGGCCACAACACCTTCAGCTCTCTCCACAGGACCACAGGCTCCTACTGGGCCACAGGCCTTTCTACAGTGCCACAAGCCCCTCCAGCTCTCTCCACAGGCAATCATGTTGCATGTTGTTTACTGCAAAGGACTTCATAGGCTCAAATCTTACTCCAGAGCCTTCCACAGGCCTCTCCAGCCCGCTCCACATGGCCTTTTCCTCAGGCCACAACTCCCTCCAGCTCTCTTTACATCGCCACATGCCCCTCTGCGGGGCCACAGACCCCTATACAGGGTCACAGGCCTTTCCACAGGGCCTCAACCCCTTCAGCTGTCTCCACAGGACCACAGGCTTTTCCACAGCCCACAACTCCTTCCAGCTCTCACCACAGGGCCACAGCCCTTTCCACAAGGCTAAAGGGCCTATCCATTGGGCCACATACCTTTCCACAGGGCCACAACACCCTCCAGCTCTCTCCACAGGACAAGAAGCTCTCTTTACAGGGCCATAGCTCACCTCCACAGGGCCAAATGCACTTTCCACACGGCTACAACTCCCAACAGCTCTCTCCACAGAGTCACAGGGCCCGTCTGCAGGGCACAAGCGCCCTCTTCAAGGCCAAAAGGCCTTTCTACATGGCTATAGTCATTTCCATACGGCACGAGCCCCTCCAGCTCTCTCCACAGGGCAACGGACCCCTATACAGGGTCACAGGCCTTTCCACAGGGCCACAACACCTTCAGCTCTCTCCACAGGACCACAGGCTCCTACTGGGCCACAGGCCTTTCCATAGTGCCACAAGCCCCTCCAGCTCTCTCCACAGGCAATCATGTTGCATGTTGTTTACTGCAAAGGACTTCATAGGCTCAAATCTTACTCCAGAGCCTTCCACAGGCCTCTCCAGCCCGCTCCACATGGCCTTTTCCTCAGGCCACAACTCCCTCCAGCTCTCTTTACATCGCCACATGCCCCTCTGCGGGGCCACAGACCCCTATACAGGGTCACAGGCCTTTCCACAGGGCCTCAACCCCTTCAGCTGTCTCCACAGGACCACAGGCTCCTACTGGGCCACAGGCCTTTCCACAGTGCCACAAGCCCCTCCAACTCTTCTCCACAGGACAACAAGCTCTCTTTACCGGGCCATAGCTCCCATCAACAGGGCGAAATGCACTTTCTGCACCGCCACTGCCCCCTTTAGCTCTCTCCACAGAGACACAAGGCCCGTCTGCAAGGCACAAGCCCCCTCTTCAAGGCCAGAAGGCCTGTCTACATGGCCATAGTCATTTCCATAGGGCACGAGCCCCTACAGCTCTCTCCACAGGGCAACGGACCCCTATACAGGGTCACAGGCCTTTCCACAGGGCCTCAACCCCATCAGCTCTCTCCACAGGACCACTGGCTCCTTCTGCCGGGCCACAAGCATTTCCACAGGGCCACAATCCCCTCAAACTCTTTTCCACATGACAACAAGCTAACTTTACAAGGACATAGCTCCCTTCCTCATAGCCAGCCATCATGGTGTTTGTGTTATTAAAGAAAAAAAAAATTTGAGGGCTGGCTAGAGGCAGCCGTGGACACACTATAGCCAGCCCTCATGGTGTTTGTGTTATTAAAGAAAAAAAAATTTGGGGGTTGGCTAGAGGCAGCTGTGGACACACGATAGCCAGCCCTCATGGTGTTTGTGTTATTAAAGAAAAAAAAAATTGGGGGGCTGGCTAGAGGCAGCCGTGAACACACGATAGCCAGCCCTCATGGTGTTTGTGTTATTAAAGAAAAAAAAAAATGGGGGGCTGGCTAGAGGCAGCCGTGGACACACGATAGCCAGCCCTCATGGTGTTTGTGTTATTAAAGAAAAAAAAAATTGGGGGGCTGGCTAGAGGCAGCCGTGAACACACGATAGCCAGTCCTCATGGTGTTTGTGTTATTAAAGAAAAAAAAAATTGGGGGGCTGGCTAGAGGCAGCCGTGGACACATGATAGCCAGCCCTCATGGTGTTTGTGTTATTAAAGAAAAAAAAAATTGGGGGGCTGGCTAGAGGCAGCCGTGGACACACGATAGCCAGGCCTCATGGTGCTTGTGTTATTAAAGAAAAAAAAAATTGGGGGGCTGGCTAGAGGTAGCCGTTGATACACGATAGCCAGCCCTCATGGTGTTTGTGTTATTAAAGAAAAAAAAAATTGGGGGGCTGGCTAGAGGCAGCCGTGAACACACGATAGCCAGCCCTCATGGTGTTTGTGTTATTAAAGAAAAAAAAAAAATTGGGGGGCTGGCTAGAGGCAGCCGTGAACACACGATAGCCAGCCCTCATGGTGTTTGTGTTATTAAAGAAAAAAAAAATTGGGGGGCTGGCTAGAGGTAGCCGTGAACACACGATAGCCAGCCCTCATGGTGTTTGTGTTATTAAAGAAAAAAAAAATTGGGGGGCTGGCTAGAGGCAGCCGTGGACACATGATAGCCAGCCCTCATGGTGTTTGTGTTATTAAAGAAAAAAAAAATTGGGGGGCTGGCTAGAGGCAGCCGTGGACACACGATAGCCAGCCCTTATGGTGCTTGTGTTATTAAAGAAAAAAAAAATTGGGGGGCTGGCTAGAGGTAGCCGTGGATACATGATAGCCAGCCCTCATGGTGTTTGTGTTATTAAAGAAAAAAAAAATTGGGGGGCTGGCTAGAGGCAGCCGTGAACACACGATAGCCAGCCCTCATGGTGTTTGTGTTATTAAAGAAAAAAAAAAATTGGGGGGCTGGCTAGAGGCAGCCGTGGACACACGATAGCCAGCCCTCATGGTGTTTGTGTTATTAAAGAAAAAAAAAATTAGGGGGCTGGCTAGAGGCAGCCGTGAACACACGATAGCCAGCCCTCATGGTGTTTGTGTTATTAAAGAAAAAAAATATTTGGGTGGCTGGCTAGAGGCAGCCGTGGACACACGATAGCCAGCCCTCATGGTGTTTGTGTTATTAAAGAAAAAAAAAATTGGGGGGCTGGCTAGAGGCAGCCGTGAACACACGATAGCCAGGCCTCATGGTGCTTGTGTTATTAAAGAAAAAAAAAATTGGGGGGCTGGCTAGAGGTAGCCGTGGATACACGATAGCCAGCCCTCATGGTGTTTGTGTTATTAAAGAAAAAAAAAATTGGGGGGCTGGCTAGAGGCAGCCGTGAACACACGATAGCCAGCCCTCATGGTGTTTGTGTTATTAAAGAAAAAAAAAAATTGGGGGGCTGGCTAGAGGCAGCCGTGAACACACGATAGCCAGCCCTCATGGTGTTTGTGTTATTAAAGAAAAAAAAAATTGGGGGGCTGGCTAGAGGCAGCCATGGACACATGATAGCCAGCCCTCATGGTGTTTGTGTTATTAAAGAAAAAAAAAATTGGGGGCTGGCTAGAGGCAGCCGTGAACACACGATAGCCAGCCCTCATGGTGTTTGTGTTATTAAAGAAAAACAAAAATTGGGGGGCTGGCTAGAGGCAGCCGTGGACACATGATAGCCAGCCCTCATGGTGCTTGTGTTATTAAAGAAAAAAAAAATTGGGGGGCTGGCTAGAGGTAGCCGTGGATACACGATAGCCAGCCCTCATGGTGTTTGTGTTATTAAAGAAAAAAAAAATTGGGGGGCTGGCTAGAGGCAGCCGTGAACACACGATAGCCAGCCCTCATGGTGTTTGTGTTATTAAAGAAAAAAAAAATTGGGGGGCTGGCTAGAGGCAGCTGTGGACACACGATAGCCAGCCCTCATGGTGTTTGTGTTATTAAAAAAAAAAAAAAATTAGGGGGCTGGCTAGAGGCAGCCGTGGACACACGATAGCCAGCCCTCATGGTGTTTGTGTTATTAAAGAAAAAAAAAAATTGGGGGGCTGGCTAGAGGCAGCCGTGAACACACGATAGCCAGCCCTCATGGTGTTTGTGTTATTAAAGAAAAAAAAAATTGGGGGGCTGGCTAGAGGCAGCTGTGGACACACGATAGCCAGCCCTCATGGTGTTTGTGTTATTAAAGAAAAAAAAAATTAGGGGGCTGGCTAGAGGCAGCCGTGGACACACGATAGCCATACCTCATGGTGTTTGTGTTATTAAAGAAAAAAAAAAATTGGGGGGCTGGCTAGAGGCAGCCGTGAACACACGATAGCCAGCCCTCACGGTGTTTGTGTTATTAAAGAAAAAAAAAATTGGGGGGCTGGCTAGAGGCAGCCGTGAACACACGATAGCCAGCCCTCATGGTGTTTGTGTTATTAAAGAAAAAAAATATTTGGGGGGCTGGCTAGAGGCAGCCGTGGACACACGATAGCCAGCCCTCATGGTGTTTGTGTTATTAAAGAAAAAAAAAATTGGGGGGCTGGCTAGAGGCAGCCTTGAACACACGATAGCCAGCCCTCATGGTGCTTGTGTTATTAAAGAAAAAAAAAATTGGGGGGCTGGCTAGAGGTAGCCGTGGATACACGATAGCCAGCCCTCATGGTGTTTGTGTTATTAAAGAAAAAAAAAATTGGGGGGCTGGCTAGAAGCAGCCGTGGACACACGATAGCCAGCCCTCATGGTGTTTGTGTTATTAAAGAAAAAAAAAATTGGGGGGCTGGCTAGAGGCAGCCGTGAACACACGATAGCCAGCCCTCATGGTGTTTGTGTTATTAAAGAAAAAAAAAATTGGGGGGCTGGCTAGAGGCAGCCGTGGACACACGATAGCCAGCCCTCATGGTATTTGTGTTATTAAAGAAAAAAAAAATTGGGGGGCTGGCTAGAGGCAGCCGTGAACACACGATAGCCAGCCCTCATGGTGCTTGTGTTATTAAAGAAAAAAAAAATTTGGGGGCTGGCTAGAGGTAGCCGTGGATACACGATAGCCAGCCCTCATGGTGTTTGTGTTATTAAAGAAAAAAAAAAATTGGGGGGCTGGCTAGAGGCATCCGTGAACACACGATAGCCAGCCCTCATGGTGTTTGTGTTATTAAAGAAAAAAAAAATTGGGGGGCTGGCTAGAGGCAGCCGTGAACACACGATAGCCAGCCCTCATGGTGTTTGTGTTATTAAAGAAAAAAAATATTTGGGGGGCTGGCTAGAGGCAGCCGTGGACACACGATAGCCAGCCCTCATGGTGTTTGTGTTATTAAAGAAAAAAAAAATTGGGGGGCTGGCTAGAGGCAGCCGTGAACACACGATAGCCAGCCCTCATGGTGTTTGTGTTATTAAAGAAAAAAAAAATTGGGGGGCTGGCTAGAGGCAGCCGTGGACACACGATAGCCAGCCCTCATGGTGTTTGTGTTATTAAAGAAAAAAAAAATTGGGGGGCTGGCTAGAGGCAGCCGTGGACACACGATAGCCAGCCCTCATGGTGTTTGTGTTATTAAAGAAAAAAAAAATTGGGGGGCTGGCTAGAGGCAGCCGTGAACAAAATGCTTCATTTCTGCATCGTGGTTACATAGCCTTAGTGTTATTAAAGCAAAAAAAATTTGAGAGTTGGCTATATACATTATATGCCCAATATGAGGGCTGGATGCAGGTAATCCAGGACAACCAGCAGCCAGCTCTCATGCTTGCGTGCACATTAGAAAGAGAAACATTGCCATCTGGTGTTTTTACAATCCTAAAATAAAAAATTAAAAAGTTGGACAACATTGCCACCCGGTGGAGTTTCCTCAGAACACACAATGTCAACAAAAAAGTCAATGAGGGCTGGCTATTGGTCAATCAGGTAAGTGATTTAGCCAACCCTAATGTTACATTTTTCTGCATTTTTATTGCGTAGACCCCCTCAGGAGCGATATTTCAGGCCGCAGAGCGTGCAGTTTCGAGCAAAAATTTTGCCTTAACCCTGAAAAAAATTTAGCGCATCCCACCGCGTGCGTAAGCGTCCCAAATGCCAAAAAACAAATTTCCCCCATCAGTCCCTATATATTACTATAGTACAGAAGGTCATACTACCATATTGACTCTTTAGTCCAGTTCCAATGTATCAAGGTCAAGCCTGTTGCCCAAATGCAACAGATGTTGCATTCCGGCAACAAAAGTCGGCCATCTTGTGTCCCGTTTGCAACAAAAGGTCATCCTTTGTTGCCTTTCGGCAACATTTAAGGTCAAGCCTGTTGCAAACGGGACACGAAGCCTCTGATTTTGACCAAAGGTGCACCTCATCAAGCCGTAGCAATAAACTTGTGGCTGCTTCCTTTTGCTGAACTTTCGCTAACAATTATTTGATATTGATTTATTGCCTTTAATGAGAGCTACCTATTGACAATTAAAAAAATTAGTGGGTACGGAAAGTATTCAGACTCCTTTAAATTGTTTACTCTGTTTCATTGCAGCCATTTGGTGAATTCTAAAAAGTTCATTTTTTTCTCATTAATGTCCACTCTGCACCCCATCTTGAGTGAAAAAAAACAGAAATGTAGAAATTTTTGCAAATTTATTAAAAAAGAAAACCTGAAATATCACACGGGCATAAGTATTCACACCCTTTGCTCAGTATTGAGTAGAAGCACCCTTTTGAGCTAGTACAGCCGTGAGTCTTCTTGGGAATGATGCAACAAGTTTTTCACAGCTGGATTTGGGGATCCACTGCCATTCTTCCTTGCAGATCCTCTCCAGTTCCGTCAGGTTGGATGGTGAACGTTGGTGGACAGCCATTTTCAGGTCTCTCCAGAGATGCTCAATTGGGTTTAGGTCAGGGCTCTGGCTGGGCCAGTCAAGAATGGTCACAGAGTTGTTCTGAAGCCACTCCTTTGTTATTTTAGCTGTGTGCTTAGGGTCATTGTCTTGTTGGACGGTGAACCTTCGGCCAAGCCTGAGGTCCAGAGCACTCTGGAAGAAGTTTTCATCCAGGATATCTCTGTACTTGACTGCATTCATGTTTCCTTCAATTGCAACCAGTTGTCCTGTCCCTGCAGCTGAAAAACACCCCCATAGCATGATGCTGCCTCCATCATGTTTCACTGTTGGGATTGTATTGGGCAGGTGATGAGCAGTGCCTGGTTTTCTCCACACATACCGCTTAGAATTATCATCAAAAAATTCTATCTTCGTCTCATCAGACCAGAGAATTTCATTTTTCATAGTCTGGGAGTCCTTCATGTGTTTTTGAGCAAACTCTATGCGGGCTTTCATATGTCTTGCACTGAGGAGAGACTTCCATTGGGCCACTCTGCCATAAAGGCCCGACTGGTGGAGAGCTGCAGTGATAGTTGACTTTGTGGAACTTTCTCCTATCTCCCTACTGCATCTCTGGAGCTCAGCCACAGTGATTTTGGGGTTCTTCTTTACCTCTCTCACCAAGGCTATTCTCCCACAATTGCTCAGTTTGGCTGGACAGCCAGGTCTAGGAAGACTTCTAGTGGTCCCAAACTTCTTCCATTTAAGGATTATGGAGGCCACTGTGCTCTTAGGACCCTTGAGTAATGCATAAATTCTTTTGTAACCTTGGCCAGATCTGTGCCTTGCCACAATTCTGTCTCTGAGCTCCTTGGGCAGTTCCTTTGAGCTCATGATTCTCATTTGGTCTGACATGCACTGTGAGCTGTGGGGTCTTATATAGACAGGTGTGTGCCTTTCCAAATCAAGTCCTATCAGTTTAATTAAACACAGCTGGACTCCAATGAAGGAGTAGAACCATCTCAAGGAGGATCACAAGGAAATGGACAGCATGTGACTTAAATATGAGTGTCTGAGCAAAGGGTCTGAATACTTATGACCATGTGATATTTCAGTTTTTGTTTTCTAAATAAATTTGCAAAAAATTTCTACATTTCTGTTTTAATCACACGCTGATGACCTATCTTATGAAAAGAGTCAAGTCCCAGACAACTGTCTTTTACTCTTTACTGCCATCTTCCCCATGTTTAGGGTGGATAGTGTAGGGCGCCCATTGTTCATACCCAGAATCTATGCCTGTTCCATGTGCAGGAGGTGTGAGTTGTATATATTACACAAAGGTCAACATTGGAGATGAACTCCAATCCTGACCGTTTTAACCCCTGTGATCAATAGTGACTTTATTAGTCAATAAAGACTCATTCAGACGTCCGTGGTAATCAGTCCATGCACGGACTTTCCCGACCCTAACGTGACTGCTTTATATATTTCTATGAAGCTGTAGACACTCCTGACCCGAGGGCATGTCATTCTGTACGGGGAGTTGGGGAGGAGCGTCAATGTTACTTTGTAACCGCACAGATTTATGTGTCATTTATGTCCATTTTATAGTATTGGGGTAATTCACCTGGGGGATCTAATAAATTCCAAATCATCAAATATTCTGAATTATTACATGTCCGTCATAAAGTATACAAACCTCCCTTGGATTGGTATATAGAGCCCAAAAACAAGCTGCTAATTCAAAATGTTATCAGGGTAATTTCCTAATTTTCTGCTCAGTTTCTTGCTTCTGATCTTGTAAAATTCCCCATTCCATTGCTGATCTGTGCCAGATTATCTGGTTCATTAACCCTCGACTGGTGAGGTGGGGTTTATGTCACGCAACTGGTGAGGTGGGGTTTCCTATACCCCAGTGTTTAGAAATCTCTTATTTTTACAGAAAATGCGAAGATCACGTTTGTTTTAATCGTTTTCTTATTGGCGATTGATTGCATATGAGTGTAACAAATTTTTGACACCCACAAATGGATGGAAGCTAGTGAGACACGTATCCTCATACCAGCATTTTTCAATGAATGGCAGCCGAACAAAAATTCCCTGGGTTGTGGCGACCCCCATCTCACCAGTTGAGGGTTAAAGGGATTTTCCTTTAACCCGTTGGTGCAGCTGTTTTTTTTTTGTAACTGTGCACTAGTCACCTTCCTTGGGTCCAGCACATGGTCTCTGCCACTGCTCCCAGTGTCTGTTACTGTCCTTTGGCCTCACGTCGACAGCGCTGCAACCAATAACTGAGATCAGCAGCTTTGCCCGAGTTAACGGCACTACTTGCTCAGAGTCACTGAACTCACTGACTGGCTGCAGCGCTGTCAATGTGACAAATAGCTGACACTCTGCATTAGACCCAGAGAGGGTGAGTAAAGTATTGCTTTAAAAAAGAAAAGAAAATTGTATTAAAAAAACTGTAGTGTAATTCTTTAGCATCTTCTATAAGTGCAGCATAAATGACTCTAATGCTATGTCCGTAAAGGACAGCGGCCCAATCTAATCTATACACACCAGCACACACACAACACAAGGGAGTTTACAAAAATATTCTAATTGCACATTACGGAATAAACTACTTTACATACGTACTTTGTACTGATATAGTCACAATTAGGGTAATATTGCTTGACAACATATTTTAAAATATCTTAAAACAAAAATCAATTTCTGCATATAAATTACAGCCAAAATATGCAACACAAAATAAAAAAATAGATCATGATTTTATTATACTCGTCACAAAAATAAGCAATGATGGCATCAATAAATAAACCATAAATAATATATATAAAAAAAACACACAAAACCCTTTGCAATCAAGGAGAACTCCCAAAAGACCTGCGGCTCCACCGTTGGGGTTTGCTCACACACAGCGCTTGTGCAGAATTTTTTTTTTTAATTCTTTGTACCATAAATAGCCACAAAATCTCATTCCCATGTTGCATATTTGTTTATTGACCCACGGTGCGTTCTCAATTCAGGAAGAAGCATGCACCTTTTCATGAACCGTGAGCGTCTGTCTGACTCCAGCACACCTCCTCATCAAGACCAATGTGAACAGCGCCGCTCTTGATGACTCTGGCCCCATCTCTTTTAGGATCATGTTGAGACTGGACAAAAGTAAGAGCTGCTCTATTTTTTGCCCTCATTCATTTCGAGGATTAGTGTCCCTTTAAGAGGCTTTCCCTTTCATTGTTTTTGGGAGTTCTACTTTTAAAAGGGTTGTCCTGGATTAGAAAATGAAAACTCTATTCCCCACCTTCCCCCGCAGACACGGCCCCATGTCTGTTACTGCGGCTCAGCCCCTACATCGCTGGGCTACCACCCCAGGCACAGATCATGGGAAGAAGACGCTGCTTCTGACTATCACGGACCTCACTTATAAGCTGCATCTTCAGAAGATTTTGGAATCTGCAGTTGGGAGGGACGGTCATTTTATGATGATCTTCCTATTACATCTAGTAGCTTTGTTCTTGTATTGTAGCACTACAAGCGCTTGTAAACTCGTCTATAAAACCAATATGATATTGGTCACAATGAGCAGACAAGTCAAGAAGTGAGAACGATTATTCTGGTAAGATTATCCATGCAATTTACAAAAAAAACTAATAGCAGCTTCAATGAGCATTCAAGATGGCAGCCGTCCGCTATGCAGCAGGCAGACACGTAAAGGATGGCGGGGGGATACTACACAACATTGACTCTTACCATATTAGTACTAGCCCAGTAATGTGACGCTGAGACCCCACATGTAACTACCGTGCAGCACGAATATAAAAGGATCAGTACGTTTTCTGAAAACCAGTGTCGGAAGCACTTAGAGAGAACCCTATGGCTCTTAGCCCCCAGATAACATGCAAGGATTCAAGTACGCGGGACCCCGCTAATCCGCTGATGGGCCGGATATCTGCAACGTACAGAGCTGGAATTCCTACAGAAATACAAAAGTGACCAGTAAATTCTGGACTATAAATTCTTATTATCTGCTTTATTTGTATCTTATTTTTCCACCCCAATGTATTCTCAAAAAAGTGATGGGAAATGCAATGTGTAGGGCCATCCTATAGGGACCACAGCTGATTTTTCAATTTCTTTGGGGTTACTGCTCTACCTCACTTATATAAGTCAATAAGAAAGTCTCTCCCCACTATATTCTGGAGACCTACATAAAAGTGCCAAAGCTTTTTGTTTTTTTTTCTTTATTTCCTCCAATATTGTATTCATACAGGAATGCTTCCATTAAAGTTTGCAACATACTGTACTTTTTGGCATCTGTTTGAAGGATGGACCTATTTTGAAGTTCTGAAAAGTCTAATAGATCTGTACCGATACCGATTAATAATTAAAGGGGTTGTCCTGGACTTTAACATTGATGGCCTTTCTTTAAAGAGGTGGTCCACTACATTGTATAATGACCCCATCGATTTACACATGTTAACTAAATAAATGTTTTTGTAAATACCTCCTGCTTCCATATGTACCTGTGGGTGGCGCTATTGCTGACTTCTCAGTCTGCATCACGTGACCCCGGCTGCAGGTATTTGAAAGGTGTAATTTGATGGGGGCATTATACAATGTAGTGACCACCTCTTTAAGATAAGGCATCAATGTTTGATCAATTGGGGTGCTCATTAGCGGAGCTGCACTGCGGAGCTCTGTGGAGGGAATAGTGGCTGCGGCTGCGTACTACACATCTGCCCCCTAATGATTTGAATGGGTGGCCGATATGTAGTACTCCGTCAACAGAGCTCGGCACCTGAGCATTTCTGGTCACCGTTGACACAGGAACAGCTACAGCACGCACTATCAATCAGACATTGATGATCAAGTATAGGCCTTCAATAAAGTCTTGGACAGCCCCTTTAAAGTCTCCAAATGAGATTCTGAAGTTTTGTTTCATTGGCAGTCTATGTGGAAACAGTATAAAGTTACAGAAGATCGGACCGATGGTATACCATAGCACAAAACATTAGTCTTTAAGGGATTATTCAGCCATAGACATTGGGTCATGGTTTTAATCATGTGACGAAAATCACATTGTTTTACTGTAAATTGCTGTGGTCACAGGCCAAACAGTTTATGCTTGCGTCCTTTTTTTCGAACTTTTCTCGGCCAGGTGGCAAGAACCTTACATGTGATAGTCATGCCTAACATAACTAGGAGGTAGGGAATTAATACCCAATGTCAGATCCTGGATGACCACCATTAGTCTACCAGCAACTTACACAGAAGCAAAGCACATTCAGATCTTTCACACAGTGGACCTAAACCCGAAAACGATGTAAGTGTCCATATTTCCAGTACAGGGCACCTTTGTCAATGACAGACCTTAAATATACAAATATATTGGGACAGGATTCATGCTCCACGGACATGTGGTTTGAAATCATGAAAGGAAACAAAATGCATTATAAGGTTGGCTCTTAAAAAAAGATAACTGTTTCTGAATATTCCCGGAGGCTGCAGACACGCACTTAAGGCGTAGAGCCAATAAACGATGAACGAGCGCTCATAGGAATCATTTCAACATACGATTATTGGCCCATCTAACCAGGACCACAATCGGCAGACAAACTAGGAAAGCACCGTTTCATTGGGTGCGATACATTTTATGCATTCATTAAAATTCTTAACGGCAGCACATTACTCAGTGTAAACAGGAGACGTGCTGCTGATAACAGGATACCAGATTATTAGCGATCATTGTGTCCCCGTCATTGTTTCGTCAACCTGTGTATGCACTTTTCCAATTGTCAGTCGTTCAATTGCCTGGATCAGACCGACTATATAGGACATTAGTATCTGGTCTCCGCTGCACAAACTACCACTGATACATGTGAACAAAGTCGATATGTTTTTTTTTCCCCCAGTATATCCCTCCCAGCTTACATCACTCCCTATAAATAAATAGAAGCACTAATATAATAGCAAGTGGTTAATAAGACCTCTAAGCAGTCAGGAACACTGCTTCATCTGAATCGGGATCCTTCCCACTGTCCTCGCTGGGTAACGAGTCTCCACCACTCGGAGACCGGCAGCTCAAGTCCTCCACCCCAGATTCCTGGTCACTGTTAGCCGACAGGTCGGGGTCCGAGCTCTTCAAATGGTCCTGGGTTAGGATCAGGGCCGAGTCCTCCTCACCTTGGGATGAACTACGAGAGGGAAACAGCTTCAGGTTGGTGCTGTAATCTTGGGGCGTATTAGCCGGAGAGTGTTTGGTGATGCATATCTGGAAGTTGTGGATTTTTGGCTGGTCATTGAGATTCTTGTAGGTTTCATTTGACTCTCGAGTTTCCAGTTTTGTTAATCTCTAAAGGAAAAATTGTTAGACAAGAGCAAAAGTTACATTGGGTTAGGGCATGTTAATGTAACCTCTACATGCAAGTCGATCAGCAGTGGTTTAATGGTCTGTTTAGTAAGGCCGGCCGCACTTCTGTTATCGTCAGCACATTTCTCGTTTACACAGGACAATGTGCTGCTAATGATAATTTTTAAACGTGCTCAAAAATTATCACACCAATGAATGCTTTGCCCCTCCATTGGATGTTTGATGGCCTGTTTAGGCAGCCAACAGTTGGGAATGAGGGAACGCTCCCTAACCCAATTATTGGCCTGCCTAAATGAACCTTTACTTGAAAACTTTATACCAATGAACAAACTTCTCTGGTGCCATAAGAAAGCCATAACGCCACAGTGCTCAGGCATTACTGACATTGAAAAGACACAAGGTAGAGACCCTGGTTACAGTGATGTGTCACTTAATGGTCTGATTGCTGTAGTTTTTATAAAATCACTATTTTATCAGCAAGCAGATTATCATTGGGGACTAGTAAACCTGCTGCCAGGTAGTCCTACATATTCATAAGCTCTGTACAACCCCGCCCCCATCACTGATTGGCAGCTTTCTGCAAATCTAGTATACACAAAGTGGCCAATCAGTGGTGTGGGCAGGGTTATACAGAGCTCAGCAGTCAGAGAACTGCCAATCAGTGATGTGGGCGGGGTCTGCTGCAGATAACACAGTAATTTTATCAAAATGACAGCAGGTAGCCCAGTAAGTGACAGATTGTTGGAATCAGGGCCTCTGCCCCTATATTGCGCTGCACTCAGATGGGTAGCAAAAACCTGGTAACAGATTCCCTTTAATGGTGCTCTCTTCCAGTTATTGTGTTGGAGAACACCAAAGACGTAGGGCATCGGCTAAAAATGATTGCCTCTTTTTTATCTTGTGCAGGGTTTTTATATATAATCATTTAAAATTGTTTCTCAGTCACCATTAAAAGCTGAATTGGTTTACACTGAAACCTAAGCGGAGGTATAAACATCAAAAACATATAGGCCAGGAAGCTGGATTTTCAGTATTTCTACCACACCTTCTCCATGAACTCCATTTCCTCCTCCAGCTGCTGCGTCTCTTCTTTTATTGCCTGTAGAAAATCAGTGACTGACTGGCGAGGGTGCATTCCTTTCTCAAATCGGTTATAGAGGCCCCTCCAAAACCTTCCATGGTGAAAAATAAGTTTGAAGAGTTAGTATATGCACAAGTACAGAAGATTATCATCGAGCAATTCTCATGATATATGTTCTTAAGACGTGCTAGCTCATGGTACACACATGAAGGGCTAGCTCACAATGCTGTATATTCTCCCATGCCAGAGAATTGGGCCGATTATACTAATGACACTCTGCTTTAACTCTGAGTGTGATCCAATTTTCTCGCATGGAAGAATTGCAGCACAGGTGTGGAGAAGATGGAGGACTTAATTTTTCCATCTTCTCCATTGTCTCTGTGCACGTACATCAGACTGCACTCGGATAACATAGTATATTATTGGTCCGAGTGCTATCCGATAAAACATCACATAGCACTAGCACTCGGCCGTGTTACGTGGCAATGTGAGCGAGTCCTAATGAGTCCCTCAGTGGCTGATCTATGGCTGGTGACTTCAGATTAGTGAAAATATGTGGTGGCAAGTTGGGCCTCATTACTCGGACAGCACACTGACACATCCTATCCTTACACTATTCACATGTCCGTTCTGTTATTTTGCTGACTGATGGTCTGTATATAAACAGAGACATCCCCTACATTGACCTTATTTGCGGACATCCAAGTTGCATCCTACTGCTATTCTTCATTTTCACTGACTGGGTACTTGAAGAAGCTTGGGAAACCTCTGTCACGTTGTTTTTGCATATGGCAAAACCATTGATAAAAACGGACATGTGGACTAAATATGCCCGAAAATTGGATCTAACACACTTGCAAAATTGGTCTGTTTTGTACAGGCAAACAAAAAAAAAACAGCTTTTGCCTGGATTCACACGTGTGTTTTGCAGTCTGAGTATGCTTCAATGCAAAGACTGGCTTCAGGTCTCCTGACCCAAACTCGACTTTATATTATGAGTTTATATAGAAAGTTCCCGATCAGGGACATCCGCATGCCCTATTAAAGGGGTTGTACCAAGTATATAAGTAATCCCCTATCAACGGGATTTAGGAATTGATCGCTAGGGGTCAGTTCCACAGAGAATGAATGGAGTAGAGATGTACATGCTCCACCTCTGCTCTGTTCAAAGCTTGCTCTACAGAACCTCCTGGGGATTGTTGGGGGTCCCAGCGGTCTGACCCCCAAAGATCAATACTTTATCGCAGTCTAAATATGTGCAAAATGAATCACCGTGTCACAAGCTGTCATAGATGTCAGTAAATCTGTCTAAAGTGAATTGATTTGTGCCAGGCAGAAGATAGAACTGACGAGTGAGCTCTGACGCAACCCCTAAATGTAGACCATGGTTACAAGTGGGAAGAGTGTTGGGCCTTGGATTTCACCACTGAAGGACACATTGGGCTCATGATACGTCACCCCGCTTCTTTCACCTGTAAAGTTAGGGTTGATGTTTCTATATATGAATGATAAGTATATGGTGTGTTAGAGTTCTGCTGCTTTATTCAGTGCAGAGGAGGAATCAGAATAACCTCTTACCTGAAGTGGCATGGAGTGGTGTGTGGTCTCAGAGTTCCTTGGGTCTGACTGTGATCTGCTCTGTACAGAGGGTTCATGTAATCCAACCGCTGCTTCCACAGGTAAGACCAGAGGGAGTAGGTCCTCTCCTGAATTCTGGAAGATGATGATTGCATCACTGATATATTGAGATTATGAGAGCTGCAAGTATACCCGTCACCACTGCAACCTGCACTAACACTAAGGGCTCATTCAGACGGACATTTTTTGTGTACGAGTCCTATTTGTGTTATTTCCAGATACGACTTGTACCTAGAAGAGTGAATGGGGCCATTCACATATCTGTGATTGTTTGAGAGACGGAAAATCGTGGCAAAATGTACGATAGTACGATAGTTATCTGAGTGTCAGGTCAAAATTAACAATGCACATCCATGGGTCAGTGAAAAAAAAAAAATCGGCCAACAATTAATTGCCATCTGAGCGCTGTCCAGTTTTCCAGGTCTGTTTGATGGAAAAAGATGAAGAAACTGAAGCTCAGGCCAAACTCTAATGATAAAAACTGACACTGACCAAACTGGTGAAACTGTGCCTGATTCTCTTATATGAATGAGCCACAAGTTCTATAGCTTTCAGTGTTTCTTTGCATAGTAGCTGTGTAGCTTCATAGTCAAAATTGGAAAATCCGTTTCCAAAAAGTAGATGGAAAGATGCACTGAACTGCTTGGCCCCACCACGGTGCACCGAGCGCCTGTACTTGATTTGAACAGTCCTTCTGTACTGACAGTCCCTTTACAGCAGTGTTCCCCAACTCCAGTCCTCAGGACCCACCAACAGATCATGTTTTCAGGATTTCCTTAGTATTGCACAGCTGATGGAATTATTGCCTGTGCAGGTGATGCAATTATCAGCTGTGCAATACTAAGGAAATCCTGAAAACATGGCCTGTTGGTGGGTCCTGAGGACTGGAGTTGAGAACCACTGCTGTAAAGGGTTAGGAGATAACTTTCTGAATGCAGGAGGTCTGACCGATGGGACTTTTAGCGATGCTGAGAATGGGGCTCTTCAGTGATCAGCAGAAGGCCTCATTCACATGTACAGGTTTAAACAGGTATGTGAAAAAATGGTATCAGTGTGTCCATTTTTACCATCATTGTGTTATCAGTGTTCTTCTCGTATGGATAAATATGTTATAAAGTTTCTCCTATGCTTTGTAATGTTAAAGAAGTTGTCCAGTACTTTATATTACTCCCCCCCCAATGTATCCCCCCGGGGCCCCTAAGACTTTGCTGATAATGCCTGTGAGCTTCGCTATCGGTGGCCGCTCACAGGCATCACGTGACCCCACGCTGATGTCACGACAAGTGAGGCGTGACTCAGCGCTGGGGTCCCTACGGTGGCTGCTGGGTTGTGGGCAGGGTTACACCTCCTCCCCACGCGTCACTCCCAGCATCTACCGCGCTTTCCCAATGAATGGGGAGAGGCAGAGCGTGCGGTGGATGCCGGGTGTGATGTGGGGGGGGGTAACCCCGCCCACAGTCTGGCATCCACCTGGAACGTGGAAGACAGAGACCCCCGGCTGCTGCCAGCGACATCGGCGGGGGTCACGTGATGCCTGTGAGCGGCCAGTGATAGCGCCACTCACAGGCATTATCTGCAACGGTAGGTAATTACAAAAATCCTTAGGGGTCTCGGGGAGACACATTGGGGGGGGGGTAATATAAAGTACTGGACAACCCCTTTAATCTCGGACAGCACCATGATGCCATCCGTGGGCTGTCTATGTTCTTCATGGACCCATAGACTTGTATAGGTCTTTTTCATCTGTGATATTGGAAGAAAAAACAGACATGTCTCCGTGAGTTTTGCACAGACACATAGTCCATGAAAATCCACAGGCATGTGAATAGCATTAGCATTAACACGTACATGTGGATACGGATGTCTGAATGAGGCCTCAATGAGAGCTTGATATTTTAAGAATATCTCTTTAAAGCCATGATCCTCTAGTTACAAGGATGTATCTCATGTCCTTGGCTACTGACCTGCAGGTTAGGACATTTTGTGACTGGGAAAGAAGATCTACAAGATTTCAACATTACTCAGGACAGAGAATATCTTCAAGAAGTATCTTCTAGTGGACCATTGGTTACATCAGGAACTGTGCAATTCTTAAATCCATGTACCCATCTTATTTTATTATTGGCATTTTGATTTCACCATTCTTATGTTTCTCTGTACAGTGGCACTGCCAGCGATGCCAGCGACCCAGATGGGCAGGAAAAAACTGAAATGGTTTAGGTTCACATACCCATTCAGTCTCCGGATATGTGGGAGTCCCTAAGGTCTGACACCCCCACCAATCCTGAAGTGATGGCATATCTTACCAATATGCCATCACTTTATACATTTTTCTCCTGCACAGTTATTGAAAATTTTTTGCCAAGGTTCAACCTTCACAGTTTATAAGTGATTGCTGTTATCCAGACTGTGGGGCACCGTGTGATCAGATCAGCATCAGGGACACGTCAACCATCCATATTCTATT
This sequence comes from Phyllobates terribilis, assembly GCF_046119375.1. Lineage (NCBI taxonomy): Eukaryota > Metazoa > Chordata > Amphibia > Anura > Dendrobatidae > Phyllobates > Phyllobates terribilis. The sequence continues at coordinate 4,073,960 of NW_027362871.1, read as the reverse complement.
TCTGTTACAAGCCTATAGTGACCATACACAGAGCACATATTCTCTCACATCAGTTCCTTCCTCTCCTTCTCGCAGTTGCACAGAAAGTTTCCATACTGACAGGAGTATATATGGTGTTGTATGTGGACCAAGAATCTCTCATTAATTTCAAACGCACAGGGAAACTGCTCCATGAGCTGCCAGACACATTCCAGGAACTGGTCTATCACTGGGGACACCTCCTTGGGATCCCCATCTAAATTTCCATACCTTAAAAAAAAAAAAAAAAAAAAAAATATGCTGAAGCAATGCAATTGGGGTATATGCATGCAACATCTTTTTCAGGTGGACTGCACTCCCAAAACCGCCTGAGACTGGGAATGGCACAGAAAAACTACAGTAAGTATATTATATTAGAATGTATGGTGTTTTTTTTTTGTCTCTTTTGCTGAGAGGAGGAGAGCTGATGGAAGATTTGGAAAGTGACACAGCTAAACTCAGCTGTGCCGACCCTAGCCCCACACTGACTGCTGGGCCCATATCTGAAATGTGTTGATTGATGGGATTTGAATACAGTTGATATTCTAATCATGCAGGAGGTTAGACCAGGAGATCCGGGCTTTCATTATAACCCACACACTGAGAAACCTGCTGTAAGATATGGTGTGGAGGTGTTCTTTTTCTAGCATCTTGCTGCCTGTTTATAATTGGACAACATCGTACAAGGAGAAGTACATGCCCCACAGTGAAAGCTCTCTGATAACACCCACTTGGATGTAACGAAAATTAACTCATTAGGTGACAAATACTTTGATTGTTAATATCCCTGCAACAGAGATGCAAAATAAAAAAAGAACTAACAATTATTTTTTTTTCTGCTCTGAAGCTACAACGTGTTTTCAGTTCAACATGAAAAATTTGGTGAAAGGCCCTCTGTAAATAAGTGACTCTGTTTGACTTTTCCAACATATGTGCAGTGACCAGGGTTACCTGTGATTAAATTTGTGTCCAAATGAAATCCAGTCTTTTTCAATTAACACCTAATAGTAATTGGGAAAAATAAAAGTTACACTATGCAAAAAATATCAACTCCGTAAATCTCCACCAGTACATAGAGTATATGAAATGAAACCTCTTACCATAAATACTCTGATGGTTCGGTAATAGGGGTCAAGTAACAGACTGGATACAGAGCAGACCTGAGCGGTGCGGTCCCATCCATCAGAACAATGAACGAGCACGCTGGCGCCCTCTTCTGACACGGCCTAAATGTGCAAATTAAATGTAAAATATTACACATTTATATAATTACAAATCTCGTTTATTCTCAGCACTAAAAGGATCATTTTTGTACAGTCCGTGCCTAGAATAGTACAAATCAGACAAGCAGCACTAGAATATGAACAGATACAACACATCTTACCTTTACAATGAAGATACCAGCATCTAGGATTGTTTTCACGTGTTTTAACCAGCCAGAGGATTCAAGACCCCAAAGAAATTCACCCATAGAAGGAGATCGGAGCTCACAAACTGCAATCATGAACAGAACAATAAGCTCACTATAGCAACAGATTCTGTATGTGAAGTATTTCTGCTCCAAGACTTGAGATAGAGAATATATATATATATATATATATATATATATATATATATATACAGTCATGGCCAAAAGTATTGAGAATGACACCAAAATTATATTTTCACATGATCTGCTGGCCTCTGGTTTTTATTAGTGTTTGTCTGATGTTTATATCACATACAGAAATATAATTGCAATCATATTATGAGTACCAATAGGTTATATTGACAGTTAGAATGAGTTAATGCAGCAAGTCAATATTTGCAGTGTTGCCCCTTCTTCTTCAAGACCTCTGTAATTCTCCCTGGCATGCTCTCAATCAACTTTTGGACCAAATCCTGACTGATAGCAGTCCATTCTTGCATAATCAATGCTTGCATTTTGCCAGAATTTGTTGGTTTTTGTTTGTCCACCCGTCTCTTGATGATTGACCACAAGTTCTCAATGGGATTAAGATCTGGGGAGTTTCCAGGCCATGGACCCAAAATCTCTATGTTTTGTTCCATGAGCCATTTAGTTATCACCTTTGCTTTAGGGCAAGGTGCTCCATCATGCTGGAAAAGGCATTGTTGGGCGCCAAACCGCTCTTGGACGGTTGGGAGAAGTTGCTCTTGGAGGACATTCTGGTACCATTCTTTATTCATGGCTGTGTTTTAGGCAAGACTGTGAGTGAGCCGATTCCCTTGGCTGAGAAGCAACCCCACACATGAATGGTTTCAGGATGCTTTACAGTTGGCATGAGACAAGACTGGTGGTAGCGCTCACCTCTTCTCCGAATAAGCTGTTTTCCAGATGTCCCAAACAATCGAAAAAGGGATTCATCAGAGAAAATGATTTTGCCCCAGTCCTCAGCAGTCCACTCCCTGTACCTTTTGCAGAAAATCAGTCGGTCCCTGATGTTTTTTCTGGAGAGAAGTGGCTTCTTTGCTGCCCTCCTTGAATCCAGCCCTTGCTCAAAGAGTCTCCGCCTCACAGTGCGTGCAGAAGCACTCACACCAGCCTGCTGCCATTCCTGAGCAAGCTCGGCACTGCTGGTAGTCCGATCCCACAGCTGAAACAGTTTTAAGATACGGTCCTGGCGCTTGCTGGTCTTTCTTGGGCGCCCTGGAGCCTTTTTGACAACAATGGAAGCTCTCTCCTTGAAGTTCTTGATGATGCGATAGATTGTTGACTGAGGTGCAATTTTTGTAGCTGCGATACTCTTCCCTATTAGGCCATTTTTGTGCAGTGCAATGATGGCTGCACGTGTTTCTTTAGAGATAACCATGGTTAACTGAAGAGAAACAATGATACCAAGAACCAGCCTCCTTTTAAAGTGTCCAGTGATGTCATTCTTACTTAATCATGACTGATTGATCGCCAGCCCTGTCCTCATCAACACCCACACCTGTGTTAATGGATCAATCACTAAAACGATGTTAGCTGCTCCTTTTAAGGCAGGACTGCAATGATGTTGAAATGTGTTTTGGGGGTTAAAGTTCATTTTCTGGGCAAATATTGACTTTGCAAGTACAGTAATTGCTGTTAAGCTGATCACTCTTTGACATTCAGGAGTATATGCAAATTGCCATTACAAAAAATGAAGCAGTAAACTTTGGAAAAATTACTATTTGTCTCATTCTCAATACTTTTGGCCATGACTGTATATATATATATATATATATATATATATATATATATATATATATATATATAGGGTTGTGTAGGATACTCCAAGTGTGGATATGACTTAAAAATTGTACAATGAAATTGTAAAATTCTGTATTATTTATTATATTGGGGTTGGTCACTTTATATAAAAAAATTCCAAAAGGGTGATAAAATGTAATGTTTGGCACATACAACTATAGATTACTTCCCCGGAGTTTGCCTTCTTCCTAAGGTGCGCCTGGAGGCCATGTTTCTCCCCAGGTAAGTTATACACCTCTACCCATCTACGTGATGTACAAGAAAACATGATTCATCAGACCAGAACCCTTTCTTCTATTACTCTATGGTTCAGTTCTGATGCCCATATACCCTTGTAGGTGCTTTTGGCTGTAACCGGGTCAGCATGACAATGACCAGTGTGCATCTCCATATGTAATAAGCTGCAATACTTTATCCTGACATCTTTTCTTCATAGCCAAAACTTAATTTTTCAGCAATATGTGCCACAGTATTTCTTCTGCAGCACCGGACCAGCTGGGGCTACTGTACCTTTCGTTCCACACAAGTATCAATGAGCCTTGGGCGCCCATGACTCCGCCACCTGCTCACCGGATGTTCTACCCTGGTAGGCACTAACTATTGTATGCCAGGCACACCCCACAACACCTGCTGTTTTTGAGATCTTCTGACAACCCTCATGGGGGCACCTCTGACAAGGAGAATATTGAGATCTCTAGACATCATGATTTGTCCATTGAAAATGGAGCTGTTTAGGGAATAGAGCGCACAGAACATAGGGAAAAAAAACAGTGGAGGGGGAAAGAAATAATTTGAGGTGCTCACCTGGAGGGATTGTGAGAGTCACAGCTCCTAAACCAGGAGTAATATAACGCTAGCTGCCATCTATAAGAAATATCTTTTATGTATTCTTTTACCCTATGCACAAAATAAACGTTCATGGAAAACTATGAATTGGCAGCAGCGTGTGCAATGTCCTCAAGGGCCAACATACATACGCTGAAAGAAGATTTGCAAATAACATTTTTCGCTGTTGCCCGTTCCTGTGGCACCATTAATGTACTAGGCCTTAATGAGTTTGGTGACATAACGTCTTGTGATCGCTATTTTAACTCTCTAAGAACCAGGGAGTTTTTTATTTAAGCGCTTTTTGTGTTTATGGAGCTGACGTTTTTATTGATACCAATTTGGAGCACATATAACGTTTTGCTAGCTTTGTATTGGATTTTTTTTGTTAAGTGAGGTGACAAAGAACCCACAATTTTGGCATTTTGATTTTTTTTTTCTGCAATGTTTACCGTAAAGGTTAATTACCATAATTCCATACTTTGATACATCTGACTTTTACGGATGTGGCGATACCAAATGTTTTTTTTTCCGTTTCTTTGTTTTTAATAGGGAAAACGTGGGATAGTTAAAAATTATCTATTTTTTATATTTTGACTTTTTATTTTTTTTTTCATTTTTTTTGTACCCATTAGTGGACTTAAACATGTGATCCTTGGATTGCTTATATATACTGTAATACCACAGTATTGCGGTATTTACTAGAAATCATGGTTGCCTATGGCACTCAGTCTGCTGTAAAAAGTACTAAGATGGGCCTTAAAGGTAAAGGCATTTTGCCCATAGCGGTAGACCACGTGGCCACTATGGCGCTCATTAGCTGGGAAAGCCTGATGCTACAGGGCTTTCTTCTTCCGCATATCATTCTTTGAAAGATGGCCTTTGTTCCTCATCATTCAGCCTGTACGTCTGTGCTCGAAGTCTCAGCACTGCAGGTGCAATGACGTCACTAGATCGGGCCCTCTGTGCGGAGTTTTTTTTTATTTTGGCAACAAGAAAAGCGTATACTGTGGGATCCATCATACATGATGTGGGGCGGCCATCATACTGTGTGAGCGAACTGTTGGGGGCCATCATACTGTGTGAGCGAACTGTGGAAGACATCATACTGTGTGTGTATATGTGTGGGGGGCTGTAAGAGCATCATACTGTGTGTGTGTGTGTGGGGGGGAGTAGTGTAGGTGCATTATACTGGTGGGGTTTGCCATGGGGTCATCATGTTGTCCATGTAAGGACTACTGTGGGAGAAAATTATGACAGGAGATTCACTCCGAGGTATCGCACCGTGTGTGGAGGGCAGCATACTCTATGGGGTTTATTAAAATGGTATCAGTGTGTGCAAACAAGAGGAATCAGTAGCAGGGGCATTATTTCTGTGTCCAAGCCACAAAACATGTCCTCTCCCTGTATTTAAAAGTTGGAAAGTAGGCCCTTGTGTGACTGCATCAATATGTTATAACCCTGCCTAGTCCATCAATATAGACTCTTGGTATGGGGCCCCATGATTTCTATGAACGCCTCTGCTTAAGCTGGCCCCCGGCTGCTGTGGTAACCCATCGATTAACAGCGCACATTCAAAATAGTTAACAGACACCATCAGCTTCTTGTGGAGTTCCTGAGCCACCTCCACACACGCAGGCTCCTTCTCAGGATGTTCATTCACATCCTAATGCGGTGAGAGGTTACATATAAAAATAAAATCCTAAAATCTTGGAATTTTTGCTTTGCCCACTAATACTCCATTTACACAGACAGATTAGTGGCAGTAAACCACCACTAACTGGTAAATATTTACTGATTGTCGGAGGTTTAGAAGCCTGTTTACACAGGAAAACCATGCTAAATGATGTGCGTTGAACGTTCAGATGGCGTAAGCTTTGCAGCTCCTCAGAAGAATTTTTTATTTTTACCAGGAGACCTGGACCCCCCGTGGTCTAGAGGTCTCAGCGCTGCTGGGACCCCTGGCCCTCCCCTGGCGGATCTGCGTACCCCCTAAGGAGGTCCCCGCATAAGCCTGCCGGCCCCGGGGGATACAGGGTGCTCCCTGGCGGAGACGCACACTGCATCTAGGGGTCCCTGCGAGCTCCGCCGTGGGGGGGAGCGAAGGGCCATGGCGTCACACATCCCTGGGGGTCCCTGTGGCGCTCAGCTGGGTAAGTGCCCTGTGTGTGTGTGTGTGTTACTGTCTTATGGTGACTGCACCTTTTGTCTTTTCAGGCAGAGGTGTAATACTGGAGAATGCACATCACCGCTGCTGTTAGCAGGGGAGCGGGTCAGAGGAGCGCGGGCTCCGTTAGTGTAACGGGGGGCGTGGCTTATGTTCTTGGCTGCCTGCCATCGTCTGTGCAGACAGGAAGCGCCTGGAAAGCGCGCGCTGGGCAGTCCCCGCCCCCCTCCTGCCTTCCTTCTCTTCGGCTCTGCAAACGGCCATTGCCTCACGGAGCTCAGCGCTGTCCTCTCCCTCCCCCCTGCTCTCCGCTCTCACACACAGGCTCCAGGAAGCTGGTGAGTCATCTGTTTGTCTCATCTCTACAGCACAGAACGCTGCTGTCTTCTCTGCTGCATGCACACCTTAGTCCTTTTAAGGCAAGGTGCATTGCGTGTTCAGCAGCATTAACCCCTTCTGGCCATCATCAGAAAACCTTTTTTCTGCAATGCTGGGGTAGCTTTTCTCCCTCTAAGGAGAATCTTTAACCCTTCAGTGCTTGGTAAATTGTTTTGTGGGAACAGGCTGTGATAGCAGGATCTCACTTCCCCGGTTACTGTGCTCTTGTAAGGGGTTATTACTGCTCTTTCCGCGACGCTCGCTACTGAGTAGGGGGCATGTCGGATCAGAGTCCAGGCGGCGCGGACCTCTCTCCCGGCCCGCTTCAGGATCGGTCACGCGTATCTGATATGTCGGGGTTGACGGCATCAGGTTCGTCTCTGGTCAGGGGCCTCAGTGATGTTAAAGCGCTCACTCGCTCCATTGACAGTCTGTCTGACCTCCTGGGTCACTGGGTATCAGCTAAGTCCCTACCGGCGCGGGGCAAGAAGCGCCACAGGCCTGTGGTGGCGCTGTCTCCTCCGCGCAGCGCATCAAAGGCTTCGGATTCACCGACAAGCTCTGCTGGTGAGATCTCCGATTCTGATGAAGAGGATCGGCAGGGTCGCTCGGCTTCGCTTTCAGGCCACGTGGATGCTCTTATTGGAGCCATGCGGGAAGTGTTATAGCTGTCTGAAGAGGTGACGAGGCCGGGCAAGTCGGCCCGGCTGTATCAGGAGTCGCGTCGGGCTCGTTCGACACTGCCAGCGCACGATGAACTTAACGAGGCGGTGGAGAGAGAATGCCTGTGTCCGGATAAGCGCTTCCAAGGGATGCGGTTTTTTGATGCCCTGTATCCCTGCTCCACAGAGACGATCGCTAATTGGGTCCCCTCTCCTGAAGTGGACGTGCCATTGTCTCAGCTGAGCAAATCTTCTTTGCTTCCGGTTAAAGGGAAGGCGAGTCTACAGGATCCGCTGGACAGAAGGACGGAGTTAGCGGCGAAGTCCATCTACGAGGCCGTGGGTCATGGATTCCGAGCGGCCTTGGGGGCCATGTGGGGACAGCCTGTACATCTAGTGCACTAGTTAGGCGTTGGGCCAGATGGTGATGCTGAGCAGTGTCTGCCCTGGCTGGACCAGAATGGGAGACCACAGAATCCACAGATGATTTTGACCCAATTTCATGCCCAGCACATGCCTGACACCTAACATTATACTGGTGAGGCTTCCCTGAGATGGTTGGATCAGCTGCGGTCAGCATGGCAAGATGGGACTCCGCTGTCTGACGTGGAAAGGCTCTTCCAGCTGTTGGAAGAGGTGGCCCGATATAGCAGAGACGCAGTGCTGGATACTACTTTGTTTCTGTCCAGGGCTCAAGCCTCGGCCGTCACAGTCAGTAGAGCACTGTGGCTCAAACAGTGGACTGGAGACGCAGTATCCAAACAAGGTTTGCTTACTCTGGCGTACAAGGGCGGTCTGCTTTTTGGTTCGGACCTCACGGAGCTGATTGCTAAGGCCAAGGATGTGGCTTTGCCACAGCGGAAAGCAGCGGCCTCTACGTCTGACAGGTCAAGTGCCGGTAGTGGTCGTCGGTCCTTTCGACCCAGGGGACGATTCGATCAGCCCTCTTGGAGATTGGGTCGTCCCTCGTCTTCCGGTAAGAAGTCCACCCAGAAATCCCGTACTCCCTGGAAACAGCATTTCCGTCGGGACAAAAGGGAGGCTGACAAAAAGCCCGCTAAGGCGGACTGACGCCAGGATCCCTCTCGAGGGCTCTCGGGTGGGAGGTCGGCTGCTACAATTCGGGTCGGTTTGGGCGTCCCACGAATCGGACGCCTGGGTGACACGGGTTGTGTCAGCGGGCTATTTCATAGAGTTTCACTCTCTACCCCCGGACAGGTTTCGTCAGTCTCGCATCCCGTCCGTGCCCAAGCTGGCTGCTGCTCTGCTGCGGGAGGTCAACTCTTCTGCAGCAGGGTGTAGTGGTTCCGTTTCCGCCGGAGGACCGGGGAAGGGGGTTTTTACTCTAACCTTTTTGTGGTCCCCAAAAAGGAGGACAAGTTTCATCCCATTCTGGACCTCAAGGATTTGAATCTTCATGTCCGAATCCGGAAATTCCGTATGGAGTCTCTTCGCTCCGTCGTGGCGGCCTTGTCGCAGTACGATTTTTTGGTGTCGATCGACATCCGCGACGCCTATTTGCATGTCCCTGTTGGCAGGGCTCACCAGTGCTTCCTGCGTTTCGCCGTAGGGCAGGCCCATTACCAATTTGTGGCCCTACCTTTCGGGTTGGTCTCGGCGCCCAGGGTTTTTACAAAGGTTCTGGCGCCGCTCATGGCGCTCCTTCGAAAGCAAGGAGTTCCGATTCTCCCCTACCTGGACGACCTGTTAATTGTGGCGCCCACAGCGGAGGAGGCAGTGACAGCTCGCGATCTCTCCCTTCAGCACCTGGAAGACTTCGGGTGGCTGGTCAATTGGAAGAAGTCGTCATTGGAGCCGTCGCAGTCAATCCTGTTCTTGGGGATGCATTTCGACACCGTACGGGCAGTGGTGTCCCTCCCTCCGGACAAACAAGCGAACCTTCGTCACCACGTCCAGGCTATGAGGTCGGTGAGGGCGATGTCCCTTCGGAAGTGCATGCGCCTTCTGGGTCTGATGGTGGCAGCAATGGAAGCGGTGCCGTTTGCACAATTTCATTCCCGGGATCTCCACGATCTTATTCTGACCCGTTGGGACCAATCGCCGACTTCGCTGGATCGCTGTGTCGTCATCTCCCGCAGGGTGCGAGAGTCTCTTGGATGGTGGTTACGTCTGGAGGCTCTATCCCTGGGGAAATCCCTTCTTCTCCCACGGTGGTCGGTGATTACCACCGATGCCAGCCTGACTGGCTGGGGGGGGGGTTTGGAACGACCTCTGGGTTCAGGGGGTCTGGTCGTCAGAGGAGTCGTCTCTGCCAATCAACATTCTGGAGTTGAGAGCAATATTTCTCTGCCTCCGACATTGGACGGTCCCTTTGAGCGGTCTGCCGGTCCGGATTCAGACGGACAATGCGACAGCTGTCGCGTATATCAACCATCAGGGCGGGACGAGGAGTTCCAGACTCATGATGGAGGTCTCTCGGATCCTGCTTTGGGCCGAGTTCAGGGTTCCAGTCATCTCCGCGTTTCACATCCCGGGTGTGCTGAATATCTCGGCGGACTTCCTCAGTCGCGAGCGGGTAGATCCCGGAGAATAGAGTCTTCATCCGGAGGTTTTTACTCTGCTGTGCTCCCGTTGGGGGACTCCCCAAGTGGACTTGATGGCATCCAGGCTGAACGCCAAGATTCCGACAATCATGTCCAGGTACAGGGACCCGGAGGCTGTGGCGGTAGATGCTCTAGTGGCCCCGTGGGACCAGTTCGAGCTGATCTATGTGTTTCCGCCGGTATCCTTACTTCCTCTGGTGATCAGGCGGATCAATCTCGAACGAGTATCGGCGATTTTGGTGGCGCCGGATTGGCCGCGGAGGGTGTGGTATTCAACGCTGGTGTCTCTTCTGGCAGCGCCTCCGTTTCCACTGCCTCTTCGCCCGGACCTGTTAACTCAAGGGCCCATTCGTCATCCGGACCTGAAGTCACTTCGTTTGACGGCGTGGCTCTTGAGACCGAAATCTTGACCCGTCGTGGGTTTTCGTCCGAGGTCATTGCCACCTTGCGGGCGGCCAGAGGTCCAGCTACGACTAGTATTTATCACAGAACTTGGGAGGCCTTCTATTCATGGTGTTCTGGATCGTCAAGGAACCCGAGGGTTTTTTCCATTCCCAACTTCTTGGCCTTTCTGCAATGTGGTCTGGTCAAGGGTCTAGCAGTTAGTACCTTGCGGGGTCAGGTCTCTGCACTATCCGGGCTTTTTCGGAAGGCTATTGCATCACGCAGGGATGTGCGTTCATTTTTTCGCGGGGTTGCACATAAGTTTCCGCCTCGGAGGGCGGTTGTGGCTCCTTGGCGGCTCAATTTAGTTTTGGAGGCTCTTCAGCATGGGCCGTTTGAGCCTATGGATTCAGCTACGCTTTACTTGCTTTCTTGGAAGGTGGCCTTCCTGGTGGCGGTCACCTCTTTAAGAAGGGTTTCGGAGTTGGCGGCACTGTCTTGCTCGCCCCCTTTTTTGGAATTCCACCCGGATCGTGTGGCGCTTCGTACCCGTGGAGATTTTTTACCTAAAGTGGTGTCGCGTTTTCCACCTCAATCAGGACATCCTGTTGCCTTCCCTCTGTCCGAAACCAAAGAGTCTGAAGGAGCGGGCCTTGCACTCGTTTGATTTGGTGCGGGCATTGAAGTTCTATCTTTCAATCACGCAAGGGTTTCGAAAATCGGATTCTCTGTTTGTGATTCCTGCTGGTCGTCGCCGTGGTCAGCGGGCTTCCAAGGACACTATAGCTCGGTGGATATGTTCGGCTATCCTGGAGGCGTACCGGCTCAAGGGCGAGCCTTGTCCGGTTAAGGTTCAAGCTCATTCCACGAGAGCTGTTGGTTCGTCGTGGGCTTTTCGTCAGGGGGCTTCGGCAGCGCAGCTCTGCCGGGCGGCTACCTGGTGCTCCGTTCACACTTTTACTAAATTTTATAAAGTGAACGTGAGTGCTTCCGCCAATGCGGCCTTGGGACGCAGGGTCCTGCAGGCGGCAGTGGTTTAGGTTATCTCTTTATTTTTTGTTCGGCGCTTGTTGCGCACTTGCCTAAGTTGTTGGGGTGTTGGCGATCCTGCCACTGTTTCCCACCCTTGAGTTTTGGACTGCTTTGGGACTTCCCACTAGTAATGGATCTGTGTCTCCCTTCCTTCCCTTCTGCTGCTGAAAGACGGATTTTGGTAAGACCTTACCTGTAAAATCCTTTTCAGCGAAGGAAGGAAGGGAGACACAGCACCCTCCCATGGCAGAAGTGTATTATGGTTTTTCTAGATGCGGCGCGACTCCCTCCTGATGGCGGTCATCTGGTCTGGGGTTGGCGCACTAGGGCTCTGTTCCAGCATTGCCAGCTCATCGCAGTTGTCAGGTCCAGTAAGTAGTGCCTGGGACTGTGTGTTTTCATGCTGTTATATACATAACCTGTTCTCTCACATTTATGAATTTTCAGAAGGGGTTGTGTTGTTCCCCTGGTGTTGTCTGCTCTTCCTTAGCTTGTGTACGGACTGGAGAACATGGGAGTAGGAGGAGCCTAAGTTGGAGGGGCCGGTTGTCACTTTTTCTAAATCTGAGGTGAACTATCCTGTGGGGCTCCGCCTACCCCCACTAGTAATGGATCTGTGTCTCCCTTCCTTCCTTCGCTGAAAAGGATTTTACAGGTAAGGTCTTACCAAAATCCGTCTTTTTCTCGTTTTACCCTATAGCCTATTTACACTCCACTTCTCAGCAGCTCTCGTTTATAATCTTTCAGTGTAAATGCATATTAAGTCTCAGCATTGGCTTACCCTGCCTGTTCTGTAGAGATTCTCAGCAGCCATCTTATTATCATCACAGACAGGATTAAAATAAAAGGTAACATCTTGTCATATAGATAATACAGGATCCACCATTCACAAAAGGCGATGGTCTCAGCTGACCTTCTCCCCCCTCTCTGCACAATGACCTCTGCACAGGTCAGAGAGCATGCCTATAACCCAGTGAACATCCACAGTCTAAAGTGGTCCATATATCCACTGTAAGGCTTATCAGCTCAGGTAATATTGCCGCCTGATCATTTAGAGAGAATACAATTAGAAAAATCTTGACAATCAGAAATTAAAAACCTATTGATAAAAAAGAATATAAATGTCTGGTTTTAATAATTACAGAAATTTCTAGCTGATATATTCCTTAACATGATCAACACTCGTATAAGACGTAGATAGTACTCGGACCTCACAAGTGACCGTGGTCAGATAGTATTTAATCTAAATCACAATTAGTCAGGAAGCAGGAAACCACTAGAATAAAATTCCGCAAGTACAACAAACGTGATTGTATATTATCATGTCACTGAATTTTGGGTCTTCTATCCTTTGGATTACGAGCTCGGAGAGAATGAAGACACAGGACAGGATGTTTGTGTCTAAACATACTCTAAAAACTTTATTACAAAACACAGGGCTAATATACACCCTAAAGGCAGGAAACGGATTTGCCATATATGGTTCGATTATACAGTTTAGCTGAACAAGCGAAAAAAACTAGTTTCTGTATGCTTTAAAATATTTAATTAGACTTATCTAGTTAGCAAGGTCATTTCATCTTTCTGCAAGAACACATTATTGCTACAAGAAGAAACATCTGGCCAGGGAGAATCACGTTATCTTTTTAGCAAGGACACGCTATTGATACAAGAAGGAACATTTCAGCTTGCTGTTTTTTTACCTAAAATAACTGTCAGACTTATATAGCATAGATGGGGCCTTTAAACTTGAGGGACTCCATCTTCTGCTATAACATTCCATCCTTTTGTTCCTTCATTTATCAATACGAATTTCTATGTTTTCTTTTAGTACAACGCTGAATACACATTAAAAAAAGCTTAAAAACCAAATAAACCGCAAGACACATTAGCAAAACCTGTAAAATAGCTTGTACTATACCAGCCAACCACCCACCAATACCTTTAAACCAATTTGCGGGATTTAGAAAGGAAAATCTCTGTGTGGAATTATTGGCCAAAGTATCTGAACAGTTCACTCAAAAGTTTATCTCTTCCCATGAGACTGGGACAGCGAGAAAGGGTATGCTAGTGGACGTCACAGGGGCATGTGTACATATCCAACAATTAGCAATGGTCTGGTTTTGCTCCTTTAGTCCATCGATTAGAGCAAGATGGTGTCTAATGAATCTATTGTCGTCTCCATCCATGGTGCCTAACCTAGTCCATGCACCTGTGGTCGCAAGGATGCAGGTAAGTATAAACAATGTCATCAGTCTTTGTCCGCTGGTTCTCCTAGTATCTTTTTGCAATGGGACGCGTGGATCCAGGTCTCTTTTCCCTCTAACTTAACGGCTGTGCTTGTGGTCAGCAGAACTTGAAAGGGTCCATCAAACCGTGGATCTAGGCTTTTCCTCACGTGTCTTTTTATAACCACCCAGTCTCCAGGTTGCAGCGTATGGCTGCTAGAGTCTTGATCTGGATCTGGAAGAGAACTGAAGACATTATCATGTACTTGCTTAATCTTTTTGTGTAAAGTCCTCACATAGGAACTTAGCACATGGTTGTTCATTTCTAATGCTTGCGGATAGAAACACCCTAGGCTGGGTACGTTGCCAAACAATATCTCATATGGAGAGAGTCCAGTCTTTCTATTAGGCGTGTATCTTACTGAAAACAGAGCAAGTGGTAAACAGTCCGGCCATGGTTTTCCTGTCTCAGCCATGGCTTTCTGAATTTTTAATTTCAATGTCCCATTCAGTCTTTCCACTTTACCACTACTTTGTGGGTGATATGGGGTATGGAATGCTTGTTGAATTCCTAGAGCTGACATGACTTCATTCATTATTTCACCTGTGAAGTGTGTACCTCTGTCACTCTCAATTACCTCTGGTACCCCATACCTGCAGACCACCTCCGCAAGCAGTTTCTTTGCGGTTGCCGCAGCCGTGGCTTTGGCAATCGGGAAAGCCTCTGGCCATCCTGAGAACAAATCAATACAAACCAACACATATTCCCATGATCCTGACTTTGGCAGCTGAATATAATCAATTTGCAGTCTCTCGAATGGATAGAGGGGCCGGGGTGTGTGTTTGGGTGGTGTTTTAACTACTCTACCCTGATTATATGTAGCACATATCATGCACCCTTGTACCAGGTTTTCAATACAGGTGGAGAATCCTGGTGCCACCCAATGTTTCTGCATCACACTCATCACACCCGTTTTAGATTGGTGTGTCGGCCCATGTAGTATCTGGGCAGCTGCTGGGTACAGTGCCCTTGGAAGTCATCGTCGTGTCCCTTTCCCCCATACCCCATTTGCTTCATTCAGGCATGCACCTTCCTTTAACCACTTATCAACCTCCTCCTTTTGAGCCTGAGCCTGCATTTGGGATAAGATGTCCTCCGACACAAAGGGGTTTTTAGGGGCACTTAACTGACGTACTGTTGACCCTTGTTGCGGCTTACAGGCTGCTGTTTTTGCCGCTGCATCTGCCATCGCATTTCCTCTGCTTACCTGGTCGGTGCGTCTGGTATGTGCTCTTACCTTTATGACAACTACTTGTTTAGGTAGTTGTAGCGCATCAATTAACTGCTGGACCGCATCAGCATTCTTAATGGGGTGTCCTGCTGCCGTCAGGAAACCTCTTGACTTCCATATTGGACCAAAATCATGCGATATACCGAATGCGTACCTAGAATCTGTGTAAATGTTAACAATACTACCTTCCGCTAGTTTACAGGCCTCGGTTAGGGCCCTAAGTTCAGCTTCTTGAGCCGACTGGTGTGGGAGCATTGGTTCTGCCTTGATTACTGCATTGAGGGAGACAACTGCATATCCAGTATGGAAGGTACCTGAATCGTCCTGATGACGGGATCCATCTACAAAAAATTCAAAATCTGCATTTTGTAATTCATGTTCAAATCCAGTAGGTAAACCTGCCGTTTCTTGTGCCATCATTTGTACACAGTCATGAGGAACTTCCTCTCTTGGATCTTCCTTAAAAAGCACAGTACCTGACTCCTCCTTTAGATCCGAGAGAGGTAACAAAGTTGCTGGATTCAGGGTAGTACACCTCTGTAAAGAAACATTGGGAGGCATTAACAGTGCACATTGTAACCTGAGATGACGTGCTGCTGAGAGGTGAGCGGGTTGCACTTGATTCAATATAGTGTAGACATCATGAGGTGTTAGAACGGTGAGTGGGTGGTCAAGAACAATGTCTGCGGATTTATGGAGTAATAGTCCAACAGCATGCAGAGCACGTACACAGGATGGTGCACCTCTGGCTACCGCATCCAATCTGCCACGAAAGTAGGCAACAGGTCTCTGATTATCACCGTGTGTTTGAGTTAAAACTCCTGCTGCATGTCCAGCTTGTTCATGAAGGTACAGAGTAAATGGGAGCTCATAATTAGGGGTACCCAAAGCTGGAGCGGCCAAAATACGGTTCTTGAGAGAATAAAAACAGTCTATTGCCTCTGATGTTAGTACAAAAGGTGTTGGGGTAAGACAGTCATAGAGGGGCTGCATTAAAACAGAGATGGCATGAATCCACTGTCTGCAATAGGAAACAAGTCCAAGAAAAGTTCTGAGGGCTGCAACATTAATGGGGACGGTGAATGCCTGTACTGCTTGTTTGCGTGCATTTGTTAAATGACGAGCTCCTGGTGTAATGCAATGTCCCAAAAAGGTGACTGAAGATTTACAAAACTGAAGCTTATCTTTCGATGCCTTGCAGCCAGCGTGATAGAGAAACAACATAAGCGATATAGTTGCACTATGACATTGTTTCCTGGAGGGGGCACAAATGAGCAGGTCATCGACATATTGCAGAACAACGATATGTGGTTCAGACCATCCCTCCAGTATTTCCTGCAGGCTTGCAGTGTACATTGTGGGTGAATTCTGGGCACCCTGTGGCAACACTGTCCATGTATATTGACTACCCTGGAATGTGAAAGCAAACAGGTACTGGCAGTCAGGATGTAATGGTACACTGAAAAATGCATTTGCCAAATAAACCACTGAAAAGCAAAGAGAATTAGAAGGTATCTGTGACAGAAGAGTATGCGGGTTGGGCACAACTGGTGTTAGAAGTTCTGTGGCTTTGTTAACCAACCGGAGGTCATGGACCATTCTATATGCGGCTGGTTGTCCTGGCACGCTCTTTTTCTTTACTGGGAACAGGGGAGTGTTGCAAGGGGACTGGGTTTTGACTAGGACTCCTCTCTGTAGTAATTTTTGGACCTGCTGGGCTATGGCATTCTCCTGAGCCGAGCTAAGGGGATACTGCTTCTGTTGAGGCAAGATGGCTCCTGGTTTTAATTTCACCATTACTGGTTGAACTCTTAACCTACCAACATCTGTTTTGCCTGAGGCCCAAAAATCATGTGGTACAGCCTGCTCCAATATCGGGGGAAACTCATTTGTCTCTTCTATGCTGGCAATATCTAGTGACATAATTTTGCAAAGGGTACTTGGTTTTAAACCTGGGGTCATGGTGACAGTGCCATCGGGATGATACTCAATATGTGCTTGTAATTGGGACAACACATCATTTCCCAAAAGGTTACATTGGCCTCGGGGCGATACCATGAGCTGGCTATGTACAGTAGCTCCTTGAATTTGCAGGGGAATTCTTTTAGTGACAGGAAGCAGGACAGACGGGGAATTGAAGGGGGTGGCAATGACATGATGTGAAAAATCAGTGTCAGTATATGGCCAATCACCTTGCGTAATTACTGAATTGTCGGCCCCCGTATCTACTTGGAAATCGATTTCATGTCCCCCTGGTAGGTTCACCTGCACTATACAACTGGGAGTTGGGGGTAAGGAGATGAGGGGGTTCATGTGCAAGCTTCCCTCATCCTATGGGGGCGTTGTTTGGTCGGCTGGAGGACCCGTACTCTGAGCATTTGGATACGGGTTGGTCCTACAGTTCTTTCTAAAATGTCCTGGCTTTTTACATCCGTAACATAGTCTCTGTCCTTCTCCTTCAGTCTGTCCTCTGCCTCTGTTGTTTCTGGGGGTCGTCTCTACTATATGTATTCTGGCAGCTCTTTTTGCCTGCGCTATGTCATGCTGTGCCCCCTGAGCTATTCTAGCTAAATCTTCTGCCTTCACTGATCTCCAGTCCGGTCTACTTGCTTTTACCTTCTCTGCAATCTCTTTCTTTAGTCCATTCATGAAAGCACTTGCTAATACCCTCTCACTAGTCTTATTCCCGGGGTTGAACCCCATTTCTGACCAGGTTTTCTTTAGTGCATAGAAATAATCCTTAGGATCTTCCTCCTTTCCCTGCACTCTATCTTCTAGTGTAACTTGCTTTTCTGCTTGCCTGTCTTGACATGCTTTTACCAACGCTGCTGCGAATAGGACTCCAGCTGCTGCATCATTAGATTCTGCATCTACGGGTCCGGTCCTATTGGCATACTGTTTTTTTGTCTCATCTATCAACCTATCATAGCGGGCTTCATCTGCCAATTTTCCCTTAATTACCCCCTGCAGATCTATTCTAGTGGCATGATACGTATCCTGTATGGTGGTGATCATTCTAGCAAAACCCATAGGGGACTGGGACGGATCTGGCAGCTGGGAGATCAGTGCCAACTGCTCTGAAGGACTCCATGGTCTATACATTAACATTGTACGAGCTTCCTGACCTGGAACCACTGCATACCCCCCTGCTGCTGCTGCTGCTGGTGCTCCTGGCACAACTACCGTCCTCATTGGGAATAGACTAGCTGGGTGGGGTCTCGGTCCTCCACATGCCACACAGATGTCTACTGTCAAGGGGTTCTGTTGTCCACATCTGGGGCAAACCCAACATTTAGGTTCCTGGGAATTCTGGTACTGGGGTGGGGGTGACGTCGGGAGCGGACAGGGAGGAAAATCTGTCATTCCAGTTTTTGTCAGTCTGTAACGTCCGTCTCCTAATTCTTCAATCTTTCCTTCAAAATAAGCGCATGCATTCATCCATACATCTACTGTCTTCAACAGACCCTTATCTTTCAACCATCCATGATAGGAGTTAAAGAAGGATTTCCATTTCTCTCCATTCATCTCTCCATTCTCATTCATTCCCGCTTTACACAATATTTTGTCAATTCCAATCAGTGCCTGTTTCCCTTCTCTGCGTACCACTAAGTCTTTGGCTATAATGCCTTCCTTGGCATTTTGGTTCCCCATTTTTTTCGGTTCTCCTCACCTAGAAGAGACTCCTCAGTCACTTAGACAATGGGCCACAAAGGTTTCTGAACCATTCCACTACTAGCCTCTCTAGGACTTATACGCCAACCAGAAAAACAGACCAAAAACATCAATCCCGGGACACATCCACAACACAATCATCGGATCCATACTTTCATTAAATTCTCCAAAGGATAGAAGGCAGGACTGTCAATTTATCTGAGGGATTCTACTGGTTCAAAGGGACCTGAGCCAGACAACAATCTGTTGAATTACCTGGGGAGCCGACCGCTCGGGGGTGAGGGAGTCTCTTCTATGCAGTGATATAATTAGGTAGAATATAACAGTTATTCTTACCTCAGCGCTGTATATATCACCAACAGAGAGCTTCACTCGTCCCACGTCTCGGACCGGTCGAGCACCCTTGGGTAGATTAACTCAAGGTCCCTGTTCGAGGCGCCAGCTGTCGTCACTGAATTTTGGGTCTTCTATCCTTTGGATTACAAGCTCGGAGAGAATGAAGACACAGGACAGGATGTTTGTGTCTAAACATACTCTAAAAACTTTATTACAAAACACAGGGCTAATATACACCCTAAAGGCAGGAAACGGATTTGCCATATATGGTTCGATTATACAGTTTAGCTGAACAAGTGAAAAAAACTAGTTTCTGTATGCTTTAAAATATTTAATTAGACTTATCTAGTTAGCAAGGTCATTTCATCTTTCTGCAAGAACACATTATTACTACAAGAAGAAACATCTGGCCAGGGAGAATCACGTTATCTTTTTAGCAAGGACACGCTATTGATACAAGAAGGAACATTTCAGCTTGCTGTTTTTTTACCTAAAATAACTGTCAGACTTATATAGCATAGATGGGGCCTTTAAACTTGAGTCACTCCATCTTCTGCTATAACAATCATTAGGCTATATTTAGTAGCTTTACCGAGAATTCTATAATAAAGGCTCAGTGGTCAATGTTCTCGTGTATAAAACATTCACATAACATAAAAATAAGTAACAATGCATAACACTGACGTGGTAAATATAAAGCTTCCTCCTAAAAGGAAAACCCCACGCGGGGAGAGGACCACATCTGAAGACTCGACAATGACACATTATGATGGAATGATCATCTCGGAGCTTCTCCTGCTGAGCCTTCACCTCTTTCCAGGACATCGAGGAAAAAAAAAAATACCTGACTATTCAAGGAACCATTCCTAAATAATTCTTAGTATTCTGGGATATTTGGCTGCATCCATTCTTTATGGAAATAAGGATCTACAAAAGCCAAACTGTTGTAAAATGCAGCAAATGTTCTATTGTGTGGTATACTGGGATCTATGGGGGCTTCAAACTCTGGGGTGACCATTATAAAGCAGCACAGAGCCCATTGTATAAACTCTACTGGTATATTTAGCTGTATTAGAACCAAAATATCTAACTGAAGGCCCACCATACATATTAGACTAATGTTGACCTATCCCACCGATATTGACAGATTCAGCTGAAACTCAAATGTGTATGGGGGCCCAGACAACTGATTGTTGGGGAAGTTAAAGGGGTATTCCTATCTCCAAGATCCTATCCCAATATGTAGTAGGTGTAATAATAATATTAGCAAATACCTCCAATTAGAAATGTAGTATAGTCCTTCTGATTAGCAATGTTGCTTACCCCATGTGCAAGGCATTGCAGTAGCTTAGGCATCCATGGTTACGACCACACATAGTTACGCTTAGTGGTCGTAACAATGAATACCTAAGCTACTTCAATGCCCTGCACATGGGGTAAGTGACATAGCTAGTCAGAAGAACTATCCTACATTTATAATTGTAGGTATTTGCTAATATTATTAAACCTACTACATATTGGGATAGGATTTTGGAGATGAGAATACCTCTAAAGTGTCCGACATGTCCGATTTTGAACTATTGATCCTTCTGTTTCCCTGGAGATAGCTTATCACCAAAGATGTAGGACTGCGGTTCTCTTATAGAGAACACAGAGACACTCGGCTGAAGTACTCTTGTGTATGGGACAACGCTTTACTGTTGGAATTGCTGTGGCATATGAGAGGAGACTGACTATGAGCATCACTATCACGGTGAAAATATTTAGGATTTTTAAAGTCCTAATTTTAGGAGGTCCAAGTCCTAAAAAAATATTATTAACCAGGAACAATGTATTATTTAGAAAAAGACTCATCCATCGCCTGATTGGATTGTTTATAGTCATCTCATCTGCCCATGTAAACAGGACGTGCTGCCGACAATAAGCAACCATCTTGGTACACTTTGTATCGGCCCTTTTGAAAAGGCTTTATATGAGCACCGGTGGACTTGTTAGTGGGGCTGTGGCCTGACGCTGATGATTGGCCACACTATCTATCAGTATTCGGTCAGTATTTTTTCTCAGGAGTGGGAGCCAAAACCAGGTGAGGAACAATCAGAGAAACGGTCTAATAGAAACAAGTCACCAATTCTGCATTTATCACCCACTCCTGGTTTTGGCTCCCACTCCTGAGAAAAAATACTGACTGATTACTGATAGTGGGGCCGTGGCCTCAGGCCACAAGTCCACAGTGCATGACCGTGCTCATTCATGTGTATTTGTACATGTGAGATCTGAAATGAACGTGAACGACTGTGACCTGTTTGGTGAGATAAAGGTTACTGACGCACTTGATCTAAACTTAGTCCCGCAGTCCGGCTTCACCCATTTTTTTCCTACAGATCATATTACCTGAACTTATCATGTGTCTTCCCAGGCTGTAAACAGAGAGGAGGCAGTACATTGTAAAGACGAGGCCTACAGCGTCCAAAGCCCAAACCCGAGAAGCCAACAACTAATCTGTCATGTGTACAAATACATTCCACCCCTCTGTTATCCTGATCAGACAAGGAGCTCACATGGCTCATTACAGGACGGGACGGAAATTCTCTTAAAGTGATCTACACCTCCGACATTAAATGTGACGATACGTTTCTAATGTCTAGACGGAGTGAGCCGTCTTTCTTTTTGACGAAGAAGAAGCCTGCTCCCGCCGGGGAGGTAGATTTCCGGATAAATCCCCGGGCCAGATTCTCCTCAATATATTCAGACATGGACCGGGTCTCAGCAGCGGACAAAGGGTAAAAACGCCCACGGGGAGGAGTAGCGCCAGGTATCAGGTCGATTGGGCAATCGTATGGTCTATGAGGGGGTAATGTCTCTGCTTCTCTTTTATTAAAGACATCCGCATAAGACCAATAGGGAACCTGTAGGCCGGGTAGATTGGCTGGGGTAGGAGAAGGACAGGCAGGAAGAACGGGAACTAAACAAGTCTTATGGCAGTCCTCTCCCCAGCGAAGGACTTCTCCGGTCTGCCAATCAAGCATGGGTGCATGTTTCTGGAGCCAAGGTAGGCCTAGCAAGAGGGCGTGAGAGAGTCCAGGCAGAACATGGAAGAAGATGCTCTCAGAGTGCAGCATTCCCACCTGCAGAGTTATGGATTCGGTGATGAGTTGAATGGGATGCGGTAAGAGACCCCCATCCACGGAGGCGACAGATAAGGGTACAGCCAGGGGTTTGGTGGGAATGTGGTATTTCTCTACCAGGGATAGAGAAATGAGATTTCCGGCAGCTCCAGAGTCAAGTTGAGCTAGTTCACAGAAACTGTTCTCCCCGCAGATGATAGAGACCGACAGCATCAGAGATGGAGAGGGTTTACTCTTGTCTAGGACGACCTCTCTGAGCGATCCTAGACACAGGTGTTTCCCAACCTCTCCGGGCAGGAACGGATCCGGTGCTCCTTACTGCCACAGTAGAAGCAGCTCCCCTCGGCACGGCGTAATTCTTGACGGGTTTTGACCATCTTGGTCTGGTCGACCTGCATAGGCTCGGGTGAGTGCGCCTGAGGAGGAACGGAGGAAGTGACGGGTTTCTGAAAGGTAGGGGCAAGGCGTGGAAACCTCCTCTCACGGGTGACCTCTTTGGTGCGCTCCTGGAACCGGATGTCAATCCGGGTGGCGAGTGTTATTAAGTCGTCGAGAGTGGTAGGAATGTCCCGACCGGCGAGTTCATCTTTAATACGGCCGGACAGACTCTCCCAGAAGACGGACACCAGGGCGTCGTTATCCCAGGCAAGCTCCGAAGCAAGGGTACGGAACCGTATGGCATATTGGCCCACGGTGAGACTTCCTTGACGGAGGCATAGCAGAGATGAGGCGGATGAGGTCTTCCGTCCTGGTTCGTCGAAGACTTTCCGGAAAGCCGTGAGAAAGGCTGGCAGGTTGGACACCAGGGAATCTCCTCTCTCCCATAGAGGATTTAGCCAAGCCAGCGCCTCCCCCGTGAGATGGGACATGATGAAGGCTACTTTGGCTCAGTCGGTGGAAAACTTATGTGCCAAAAGTTCGAAGTGCAGAGTGCACTGGTTAGTGAAGCCCCGTGCCTGACCGGGATCTCCGCCAAAACGAGGCGGGGCGGAGAGACGGGGACCGGGAAGGGATGCTATGGTATTGCTGTGCAGCGGCGGCGCCGGGGTAGTAAGTGTGCGAGTGGAAGCAGCTCCCGATGAGACAGTCAGTGTGTCCAGGCGAGAGTTAACACGTCCACACGTCGTCCAACAGCCCAACATGGATGATGAGAAGCTGCAGGACGTCACATAATCCGCGATATTCAGGCAGAGAACACAAACCGCAATGTGCTGCCACCGACATCTTCATCAGCTCAAGAGGAGGCGACTGTGTAAGAACATCACCGTTTTGTTTTCCCCCCTGAATATCGTGGATTATTAGATGACTGATGTTCTGCTACTTTTTCTTTTTGAAGTTGTCTACACACATAATGGCTGCAGAGGACTGAGAGAAAGTCCATAGGGAACAAACGAGAAGTCGGGAACAGAAGGGGAGACGAGGGCTGAGCCACTTACACAGACAGAAAGCTGAGGAGGACATGTTATTACTCCAGGATCTGCTCCATTCATTCCTTATGTGGCATCCAAGTGCTGAGCTCGGCTTTTTCCAGAGCCCCATAGAGAATGAATGGAGCTGCAGTTGTTCCCTGACTTTCCGTTCCTTCCCGATCAGACGATGGTTCGCAGTGGTCAGACCCCACGATCAGTAAGTGATCACTGAGCCTGTGGATAAGTGATAACTAAAGTTGACAAATCCCCAGGCCCGGATGGGATACACCCGCGAGTACTGCAGGAATTAAGTAATGTCATAGATAGACCATTATTTTTAATCTTTAAAGATTCCATAATAACAGGGTCTGTACCACAGGACTGGCGTATAGCAAATGTGGTGCCAATATTCAAAAAGGGGACAGAAACCGAACTTGGAAATTATAGGCCGGTAAGCTTAACCTCTACTGTGGGAAAAATCCTGGAGGGTTTCCTAAGAGATTCTATAATAGAGTATCTGAAGAAGAATAGCCTCATGACCCAATATCAACATGGGTTTACAAGGGACCGTTCCTGTCAGACTAATCTGATCAATTTTTATGAGGAGGCAAGTTCTGGACTGGACCAAGGAAATGCAGTGGATGTTGTGTATATGGACTTTTCAAAAGCTTTTGATACGGTTCCACACAAAAGGTTGATACATAAAATGAGAACAATGGGGATAGGGGAAAATATATGTATGTGGGTTAAGAATTGGTTCAGTGATAGGAAACAAAGGGTGGTTATTAATGGAAAACACTCAGACTAGGTCTCATTTAACAGTGGGGTACCACAGGGGTCAGTATTGGGCCCCCTTCTTTTTAACATATTTATTAATGACCTTGTAGGGGGCATACAGAGTACTATTTCAATATTTGCAGATGACACTAAACTCTGCAGGGTAATCAATACAGAGGAGGACAATTTTATATTACAGGAGGATCTATGTAAACTAGAAGCTTGGGCTGATAAATGGCAAATGAGCTTTAATGGGGATAAATGTAAGGTAATGCACTTGGGCAGAGGAAATAAAATGTATAATTATATGCTTAATTGTAAAACACTGGATAAATCTGTCACTGAAAAAGACCTGGGTGTATTGGTGGACGACAAGCTCATGTTTAGTGGCCAGTGTCAGGCAGCTGCTGCAAAGGCAAATAAAATAATGGGATGCGTTAAAAGAGGCATAGATGCTCATGAGGAGAAGATAATTTTACCTCTATACAAGTCATTAGTGCGACCACACTTAGAATACTGTGTACAGTTCTGGTCTCCGGTGTATAAGAAAGACATAGCTGAACTAGAGCGGGTGCAGAGCGACCAAGGTTATTAGAGGACTGGGGGGTCTGCAATACCAAGACAGGTTATTACACTTGGGGTTATTTACTGTGGAAAAACGAAGGCTTAGGGGTGATCTTATTACTATGTACAAGTATATGAGGGGACAGTACAAAGACCTTTCTACTGATCTTTTTACTCTGAGGCCAGAGACGGGGACAAGGGGGCATCTTCTACGTCTGGAGGAAAGAAGGTTTAATCATAATCACAGACAGGGATTCTTTACTGTAAGAGCAGTGAGACTATGGAGCTCTCTGCCTCATGATGTTGTAATGAGTGATTCACTAATAAAATTTAAGAAGGGCATGGATTCCTTTCTTGAAAAGTATAATATTACAGGTTGCAAAAACTAGATTCCATGATAGGGCGTTGATCCAGGGAACTAGTCTGATTGTCGTATGGAGTCGGGAAGGAATTTTTTTCCCCAATGTGGAGCTTAGTGTTTGCCACAGGGTTTTTTTTTGCCTTCCTCTGGATCAACATGTTAGGCTATGGGTTGAACTAGATGGACTTAGTCTTCCTTCAACCTTAAAAACTATGTTACTATGTATGTAACTTGTTATCTTCAGACATCCCCTCTAAGCAATGGCGCACGCCAGCAGTGAAGGCGGGAGGAGACGCTGGGTACAGGGAAGACTTTACCTCTGGGGGCCACATATAGGGCATGTGAGGGGTGGACACTTCCCGTATTCACCATTACTGAGCCCCCGCTCTGTACCGCTCTTATCTGAGTGCAGGAGACACAGCAGTCACTAATCAGCCACTCTCCGGCACTTGCAGCTGTCCGAGCTCTGCTGTGCCTGTTAGGGGTGAAGTTCGGGTCCTAGGAGGCAGTGACTATGCAGCCTGCAAAGCAGATGACAGCCCGGGTACCACGTCTCCGGATAAATCTCCACCTTGTGAGCTGCTTCTTGTGCAGCAGCCCCATGCAAGTCGCTCCGCTCTCCTCAGCCAGCTCCTGCTGAAGACTGAGCTCCTCTGCCCAATCTAGGAGCCCAATAGCCCTGATCACACCAGTGGTAGCCCAGTGCTGCTGGGGGGGGCAGGGCTAGATCCGATTTACAGATAGCAAACTAATCAGCCCTAGATATTTCTAATAGCTGCAGAGCAGGCGACATAACTCTGACCGGTGTCCTCATAGACCTCTCCTCAGCCGGGACTAATAAGAGCAGTAAGATGGCCGTCATGGGGTCCATTGTTAGATCTCGGCTGCCATAGAAACTCATCGGCACCATGATCGCGCCTCCCTCTCCGGTCTTAAGTGCCTAAATGCTGTGAAAGCCACTGACTGTGTCATATAAGGGGTTAAGCTGCCAGGATCAGGGTTGGCTCCACTGCTGGCGCCTGAGGCAGGAGCGGGACTGTGTTATACCGCCACACGACTGCCGCAGATCTTGTAAGAGCCCTGACTGCACCTGCCTGATGATAATGTGTCCTATAACGCGGGTCCTGGTACCAGACTGCCCTTTACATATTAATCACTAGCAGGGAACCAGTTACTTACAGGTTCTAGTTTCTGATGTGTTTCCAGGACCTGTAGTTATCAACATTTTACCCTTAAGGCCCAGTTATAATATTACTGCAACACTCTCACTACATATGAGCATCCTGTACCTGTATACCTGCCCTGTGTGCGGCGCAAAAGTATATAACAAAATGTGTGTACACAAATACCTATCTCCTGAATGGTATTACTGCTAGATCTCCTGTACATAGAAATATGAGGTTCTTAGCGCACACTTTGAGCAAATTGTGCGAGCCCATCTGCCACCGTCAAGGCGACCTCTTCAGATGGGTCCCTACACTAACACTACACTAACTTACTAACTGGGACCACCATTTTTAATGTTTATTATTACTGTACTAATGCAATCAATTGTACCTGTTATAATTCATTTTTTAATTAGTTTTATAATTTTTTATTACTCTTGTGTTTATGATAATGGTATTACTAAAATCCCTATACTTAGTGTTGATCCAGAAGAAGGCAAAAACCCCAGGACACCTTCAGCCAATTTGTGTCACAGGGGAAAAATTCCTTCTTGACCCCGAGAAAAGGCGATCAGTCCTAGGACCCTGGATCAAATCTAATAATGTTATTACTAGTTATTAATAATTCTTATTAATATTACACAACTAATTGTACTGCTACTGCAGTTATTAGTATTTTAATTTAGGTTTTTGTACTTTTTATAGATTATATATTATTTATGTCCTGCTATCTTATTACTTTGCTATTCTAACTTTTCTATAACTACTTAAAATAATCAAAACAACACTATAATTATTTTTATATTCTTACTATTATTAACATCCTGCTATCTTATTACAGTATTATTCTACTTTCCTATCACTACTAATACTACCCTATACCTAGAGTGTTGATCCAGAAGAAGGCAAAAACCCCAGGACACCTTCAGCCAATTTGTGTCACTGAGGAAAAATTCCTTCTTGACCCCGAGAAAAGGCGATCAGTCCTAGGACCCTGGATCAAACCTAATAATGTTATTATTAGTTGTATAATTAATATATTACTTATTGTACTACTGGAGTTATTTTAATTTATGTTTTTATTTTTATAAATATAGCTATTTAATATTCTTCTTATTATTAATAACCTGCTATATTTTTACATTATTATTATTCTTTCCTATCACTACTAATACTACCCTATAACTACAGTATTGATCCAGAAGAAGGCAAAAACCCCTGGACACCTTCAGCCAATTTGTGTCACAGGGGAAAAATTCCTTCTTGACCCCGAGAAAAGGCGATCAGTCCTAGGACCCTGGATCAAACCTAATAATGTTATTATTAGTTGTATAATTAATATATTACTTATTGTACTACTGAAGTTATTTTAATTTATGTTTTTATTTTTATAAATATAGCTATTTAATATTCTTCTTATTATTAATAACCTGCTATATTTTTACATTATTATTATTCTTTCCTATCACTACTAATACTACCCTATACCTACAGTATTGATCCAGAAGAAGGCAAAAACCCCAGGACACCTTCAGCCAATTTGTGTCACAGGGGAAAAATTCCTTCTTGACCCCGAGAAAAGGCGATCAGTCCTTGGACCCTGGATCACACTGCTATTCTACCTACTACTATTACTACTGTTATTTTATTACTATTTTATTTATTTCTTACTATTATCACTAGTATTATTACTCTTATTACACTAATACTGATACACTACCACTATATTACACTATCCTGCTGTTATTTGGTGGTCTGATACTTACCAGCCGGTATTGCCGTATGTGATGTTATCGGCAGAGAGGTTCCAGCAGGATGGTCCACATGATGTTCCTCTTTCCTCTCAAATACCGGTTGATGTACTGGCGGAAGTTGGTCTGGTTCTCCTTCTTCCTTCTTGTTGTTGGGATCGGTTGTCTTCTTTTCTGGCCTTTGGCCGTCACTTCCCCCCTAGGGATCTTGATGTGGAGTTTCATCTTCTTTGCTTTCTCTTCTTTCTCTTCTTCCTCTTCTTCCTCTTCATCCAGGTAGGCGCACAGTTCTTTTAGTGTCTTCTGTCTTAAATCCATGATGTCCAGCTTTATCTTCTTTGCTGCTTTCTCCTCTTCTTCCTTCTCTTCTTCCTCGTCTTCCTCTTCATCCAGGTACTTGCGCCGTTCTTTTAGTTCCTTGCGCCTTTCTTCCCTCTTCCTTTTCTCCCTGGCTTTATACTCTTCGATGCATCTTCTTTGGGCAATGGGGTTGGTCGGCATAAGGCGCTGGAAGAGAAGAGATGAAGTTAGGAGGCTACAAGGAAGATCCGAATACACAGCTACCTTATAGAAGAGGCCGTAGCGTTGCCCTGAGTCGTCTCACTGACCTCCTTCTTGTAGAGGGGAGAAGGGAGAAACTTCACACAATATGCCAGTCTCCTCAGCTGTTCCTCAGGACTGATGTAATCTGCAGAAAACACAACCAGATATTAGGAGCAATCCTCACCGTACAAAGAGGACGTATGTATGTTAAGACTGTCAGAAGGAGCTCACTGATGGATTCTCAGTTAACTAGTTCTGCAGCCAGCAATAGACAGTACAGCACAGAGGGCACAGGAGGCAAACTGTGCACAATTTTCAATAAAACTCAGAAAAATATTTACCACCAAGTATATGCATTAAAGGAAAGAAAATGTCCCCACAGATGAGTCTGTTTAATAAAAGCCCCAGAAAGCCATGTAACAAGAGTATAGAGAACGGTGAGTGAGTGATGGATACTACCGGGTCCAACGCTGGCAGAATACTCCATCCCCATGGTGTCCGCTGATATCTTCTCTTGTAGAAATGTATCCAAAATCTATAAAACCTCAGGAGGCGTCAGCAGAGGGTTTGGTGATTGGCTGATATTTCTTTGGTCTTAGAAACATTGGCTATAAATAATTCGGGGGCTCTGCTGGGGAAAGGGCAAATTGGGAAATGTGTAGGATATTTACTGTTCTGTATCTGAGCTTCATTAAAGGGGAATTATCAGATGGAACAAGTCATCCCCTTATCCCTGGGCTTGGTGACGACTGATAGATCAGTGGGGTCCGACCGCGGGAAACTCCAGCAATCACCAAAAAAGGGCAGTGACCCCCATTAGAAGTGATCGCTGGATCCTTCCAGATGGGAGATGTGATGAGTGTGGCGCCCCCCACTGGTGTCTCAGCGTATCATGTGTTGGGGAATAATGACTTCTCCTCTGGTAAATGGGCTGATTCCTGTCAGTTGTGGTCGCTGAGTGCGTGTGATGGGATGTGGCTCCGTCCATTATATTATATCACGTCTTATACCTATAATCTCTCGCTGATCGCAGGTGTCTGTCTTCACACTCAGATGAGATGGAACAAACTGACCACATAGGAGGTTTTTTTTTTTTTCAAATTCAAACCGAGCAATCCTATTGGCTGAGTATGACTGTCGTTACCATGGTGACAGAATGTTAAAGGGACAGAACATTAATAATGTATAATAGTGTATTTTATTACATATTTCACATAATAGTGGCTGATATATGGACCTGTACAGATAATACACTTCTATAACTCCTCATATTTTTCATACAGCAATTTGGTGGTGCTGCAGAGATATTTTGGGCGTAATATAACTTGTGCTGGCAATTGATCATCTATAAAGTAGTCTGGTAATGTATGTAATGGTCCTAAGATTGTGGTTTTATGTTCAATACAAATCTAAATATTAATCAGACGTCACTCCCTGCTATTTGAAGGGTTTTTGTCCCTTTCCCTATGTCAGAGTAGTATCACATATAGCTCGGATACGCTGCAGCCTTCAGAACAATGAGGTCCGTTGTGGCTTTCCCCTGCACATTCGGCCATTATATAAGTGACGGCAGCTGCGTTGTGTCCCTGCACGGCTGATAGCGTCGCTGTGCAGGGATTCAGTATGGTGGAGCTGGGGCTCTTTTCTTTTATGGGTCGATACAAGTCTTGTTCAGACATATAAATCTGCCTTGATTACATTGTAGAAAAGAAGGGTGACATTACAGGAGTTCCATACATTCTCAGTGTAAGATCAGTGGGGTCGGACCCCCGGCACCAGGGAGTATACAGAAGGAGCTTGTGAATGTCTTACTTTAGTGGTCTTGTAAGCTCCTCATCCCACACTTTTCCTGTATAGGACATATAGCTTTTCTGTATACATAACTCTTATGTAAAAACAACATCCTCCATGCACATTTCTGTAGGTTGCCTGATGGTTCAGGTGTAGTTACATCATTTTTTTCTACTGCCCGACCTAACAGCGTTAGCTTGCTCTTTTAGCAATCCAATTGTATTGTTTCACATTTGGGGCGATTGTGTCAGCGGCAGGTTTCATTGTGGGGTTATATAATGGGCACTATTTTTATAGGCTTATTTGGATATTAATGCCTTTGTGAATAGATACTTTGCTGCTGCCTTGCTCTTTATTATATTGTGGTGGGCAGTCTGTAGTCATATATTGAGATTTTCTGTGACTAGTTGGGCATATATATGTGAGGATTAACCATATCAGTACCTTGCAATGGTTTTGTTATTCATTGGGGCAATTGTTGCTTTTTAGTTGTTTTTTTTAACATGTCTTGTATGTTTAGTCTTTAATAAAATTCTATATTTTTGCTATTCCTTGGTGATCCCTGTCATTGCATCCTTTCTTTCTCCTTGTTTCTTTGCATCTCTATTATGTAGCTGCAGGGTTAGGGACGGCCGGTTCCTTGCAGGAATAGTTATCAGGACGGGTGCGGTTTCTGCTGTAATAACTCATTCATGTGACCCATCAGTCATCACCCGATCAGCCGGGCAATGCTCAGCACAGGCCGCCGTCATCCCACTTCTCTACATCTATTATATAGATGACTCGCCCCTGGGCCTGTGTCGCGCTGCGTTGCGCACGCGGGAGCTTACCCGGAGCCGGATCGCTTGAGGGTTGTAGTCTCGTGGCGGGGACCCGGTCCGTGCCCAGGGAGTCAAACTGAGCGGCGATGTATCAGCGGTAGATGTGTACGACTACGCCACCCGTTGAATGCAGCTATGGAGCTGCCGCTGCAGGACAGTCCGCTGAGGCCGGTGGATGGATGGTGCAGCGTAGATGGTATAACCCCCAACGGGAGGGGTATGGCCTCAGGGCAGCAGATGTGGATGATGGGGGTAGCAGGAACCACTCAGAGACGGTGCGGTGTAATTCAGGGTCTTTACTGGTAACAACGATAGACCCTCCCGGAGTACTTGCTAGCGAACGGGGCCTGGTCAGTCCTTGAGCAGATGGGATCTCCCCTGGCCAGGCGGAGTTGTAGGCCTCCCAAACTGACTGTACTCTTCTGGCTACCTTGCTAGAAGCGGATATAAGTAGCCCACGTCCCTGAGTGTACCGTGTGGTGCTCACCCGTATGGCCGGTGACTCGGGGCCTTCTAATGGCTTCCGCTCCACGATGGCGGTGCTGGTCCCACGCGTGTGACCGTGCCTTCGGGTTTCTGGGCCTGAGGACCTGAAATCCCCTGCCGGTCGGCTTCTGCTGCTGGGTCAGAGTTAGTCCCCACAGCCTCGGACGCCGGGTCCGGTAAGAAATCTTCTCAGTCAGGGCGAGCTCTGCAGCTGCCAGCCCCTGGCTTGTAGTAGTATTGCTCCCACTGAGCTTCTGCTGTTTCTTCCTATGCTGCTTCTCTGTCTCTACTCTCCTTGACTGACTAACCCTGCTTCAGCCCCGGGTTTACATAGGGGAAGTTCTTCCCCTCCCAAGACTGGGCAGGAGGTGTGGCATGCACAGGATCCCTGACCAAAGGACCTCCCACCTGCTCTCAGACATAACATTACATTACTGTGGAAACCAGACCCCTGGGGTGCCACATTCCCCCCTAGTAAAATTTAGTACTCCGGGACTAAACATATTTTAGAAAAACATAACAAGATATAAACAATAATAATACAATAAGAAAACACATAACGATGGTTACGGCGTGTCCGCAACCGGGTGCAGTTTTGAAGAAAAGCAAGGTGTCCATTTCACCAAAACAGGGAGACGTAACCAGGTAGGGGTCTGTCCTACCCCGAGTCCTTAACAGTCTCTAGTCCATCCTGGGTTACGTTCCAACTATGTACAAGGATTCCCGGTAATCCACCAAGGATTCCTAAAAGTAACTGGAAACACAAAATTATACACAAGCAACAATACACAGGTAAACATAAATAAAACAATTTATACACTTCAAATCCTCCAGCGTGCGGGTAACTGGCCTCTAGTGGCCCTAGTGGACCTACGGAGCTGACTGTCTGGCCCTGAACTACAGGGTGTAGGAGCTGTCAAGGGTAAACTGGGCAGCTGTCTACCGGCTCTTTGTCTCACTAGGGGTACGGCAGGCTCACTATAAGCAGAGGGTTGATCCTCCTGTTCTGCTTGTGTGGAGTCTTCTGCCTCCTGGACCGGCTGTTCTTCCAGCTCTACCTGTTGCTCCGTAGGTGCTTGGGATGCTGGTTGGAGGAAGGTGAGTACGGGTACCACAACTGCACCATTGACTTGAGTCCAAGACCGAGGGAAGTCCCCGAGCACAGTACTAACCATATCTTCCCTTTCCTCTACGGGTCGATGGTCTTCTTGTTCCTCTTCAGGGTTCCTCAGTTGTTCGGGACACTTCTTCAGGTGGTCCCGGGATACAATGGCTGTGGTTTCCCCTCCGTCTTTACTGATGGTACAAACCTTCGGGTTCTCGTGGCTTGAGGGCAGTACGGTGTACGGGTCCTTCTCCCACTGGTCGTCCAACTTGTGGAGCCGTCTCTTCCTCTTCAAGACCTGCTCTCCGGGTACCAGGGGAACAGCGGGAACATACTGGTTGTAAGTTTTCTCTTGTCTTTCCCTAGCCTGACAGAGACTTCGCTCCACGCTCTCCTGTACTCTCCGGTACTGCTGCTGCCTCTCTGTGTCCCAGTCTGTTTCTGGTGAAGTGTCCTCGGGTGTCAGGACTCCCATTTCCAGGTCAACAGGTAACTTACCAGGTCTTGCCCTCATTAGGTAAGCCGGGGTACAGTTGGTGGAACCTACCGGGATGTGGTTGTATAGGTCCACCAGATCGGGCAACTTCTCAGGCCACAGACTGCGTTCTTCCAGGGGCAACGTTTTTAGAAGATCCATTACCACCTGGTTCATTTTCTCACAAAGTCCATTAGTTTGCGGATGGTAGGGTGTCGTCCTTATCTTCCGGCAGCCATACAGATTGCAGAATTCCTGGAAGACCTCCGCTTCAAAGGCAGGTCCCTGGTCCGTCAGCACTCGGTCCGGGTACCCGTGTGGACGGCAAAAGTGCTGCTGGAAGGCTCTAGCTGCTGTTTGAGCCGTTAAGTCCTTGACGGGGACGACAACCAGAAACCGGGAGTAATGATCCACGATGGTTAACGCGTAGACGTAGCCACTTCTGCTTGGGGTCAGTTTTACATGATCCAAGGCTACCAGTTCCAACGGTTGCCGGGTGACGATGGACTGCAGGGGAGTCTTCTGGCTGGCGCGGTCCTTCCTTCTCAGGTTGCACGGGCCACAGTCTCTGCACCACTTCTCAATGGTTCCCCTCATGCCTACCCAGTGGAATCGCTCGCGCAGCAGGAACTCCAGCTTCTTCCACCCGAAGTGTCCAGCTCCGTCGTGGTATGCCTCCATCACCATGGCTGCGTCTCTTTGTGGCACTACTACTTGCCAGAGTAGTTCATGCGTCCGGGAGTTAACCATTCTGCGGCACAACTTCCCCTTGTAAAGGAACAGTCGACTCTTCTCTGCCCATAGTTGTTTGGCTTCCTCCGGAGCGTCTGGTTCAAGGCAAGCCTCCGGGCGAGTCAGCATCTCCTTCACCAGTCGGACGGCAGGGTCGCTGTCTTGCGTTTCCGCCCAGTTGTAGTGAGGTAAGGGGTTCAACGTAACAGCCTGCTTACTCCTTACCCGGTGGGAATACTGGATAGTCCCATGACGGTGGAACGCAGGGAGTTCAACTTCTTCCAGTCCCTCCGGATCTTCTCCTTCGTCCGGCAGGTTGGGCATCCTGGACAGGGCATCCGCGTTGGTATTGGAGCGTCCGGCCCGGTATTTGATTGTGAACTCGTAGTTGGACAGACGGGCCATCCACCTCTGCTCCAGGGCACCGAGTCTTGCCGTGTCCAGGTGTGTCAACGGGTTGTTATCCGTGTACACGGTGAACCGGGAAGAAGCGAGGTAATGCTTAAAGCGCTCGGTGACTGCCCATACTATGGCCAGGAACTCTAGCTTAAATGAGCTGTAATTCTCGGGGTTCCTTTCGGTGGGTCGCAGTTTTCGGCTGGCGTAGGCGATTACTCGTTCCTTCCCCTGCTGGATCTGGAACAGTACGGCTCCTAGCCCGATGTTACTGGCGTCGGTGTAGAGGATAAAGGGCTGGCTATAATCCGGGTACGCCAGGATTTCGTCCCCCGTGAGGGCCATCTTCAGCTGGCGGAAGGACTCTTCTTCCAGCTCCTCCCATTTGAAGGGCGGCTTCTGGTTCTTGGCCTTCCGGGACTGGCCTATCAGGAGGTCCTGCATAGGTGCTGCCTTTTTGGTGAAACCGGGAATAAACCTTCGGTAGTAGCCTACCAACCCGAGGAACTGCCGCACTTCTTTTGCGCTGGAGGGGCTTGGCCATTCCTTAATTGCGGTGATCTTATCAGGGTCGGGAGCCACTCCGTCAGCGCTCACCACGTGTCCCAGGTACTGCACCTTTGGTTTCAGGAGGTGACACTTGGAGGGTTTCACCTTTAGGCCGTAACTCGCCAGAGCCTCGAACACTTCCGCCAGGTGTTTCAGGTGGTCCTCATACGTCTTGGAATATACGATGACATCGTCCAGGTACAACAGGACCGTCTCGAAGTTTCTGTGGCCCAGACAACACTCCATTAGTCGTTGGAAGGTTCCTGGTGCGTTGCAGAGTCCGAACGGCATGCAGGTGATCTCGCTAAGTCCCATCGGGGTGGTGAATGCGGTCTTCTCCCGGTCCGCCTCTGCTACAGGAACCTGCCAGTACCCGCTAGTGAGATCCAAGGTAGAGAAGAAGTTAGCAGATCTTAAAGCAGCCAATGACTCCTCTATCCTTGGCAAGGGGTACGCATCCTTGTGTGTGATACGGTTGATTTTCCGGTAATCTACACACATCCTCATGGTGTTGTCTTTTTTTCTGACTAAGACTAGTGGAGCTGCCCAGGGGCTACAGCTATCCCTGATCACCCCAGCCTCCTTCATGTCTCTAAGCATCCCCTTGGCGTGTTGGTAGTGGGCAGGGGGTACGGGTCGATACCTCTCTTTTATAGGAGGATGGTCTCCCGTGGGGATGTGGTGTTCTACCCCCTTGACTCGCCCGAAGTCTAACGGGTGTTTACTGAACACTCTCTCGTACTCTTGAACCACCCGATAGACTCCTTGTTTCTGGTGTGCGGGAGTGGAGTCAGTACCCAGATGTAGTTGCTGACACCAGTCCTCCATGTTTTTCTTAGAGCCGTTACCTTCCTCCGGGTGAGATGGAGGCAAGGGTTCCACAGATTGTATAGAATTTTGGTTAATGGTATATAATTTGGCTAGCGTGGCATACCGGGGCAGGTACACTTCCCTCTCCCCGATATTTATTATGCGAACGGGCACCCTCCCATGGCGTACATCAACCACCCCCCGTGCTGTCAAAATGGTGGGCCTACTGTCCGAGTAAACTGGTTCTACCATTGCCTGGTAATCTCTACCTCTCAGACCAATAGCTGCCCGGCACCAAATCATCATTTCACTTTTTGGGGGCATGGCAATAGGAAAAGGGTCACACATTCTTATGCTACCAATCTCACCGCCGGAGAGTTCCACCTGTTGCCGTCGCATCAGTGCCCGGATCTCTTTCTGGAGCACCCGCTGCTCGCCGGAGCTGGCGTTCTTGGCAACCTGCTGTAAAAGGAAAATCACCTCTGCAAGACAATTTTCAATTACATTAGTTCCTAGAGTTATTTTTGGGTGACTCTCATGTTTGTCAATATCTACAATGATCAGTCCCTGTGCTGCCAGTTCGACTCTACCGATTTTGATGGTCACCTCTTTAAATCCGATCTATGGCACGGGCTGGCCATTGCTGGCGATGATACTCAAGTCGTCGTCAGGGTAGCGGGTAATATCCGAGTCATTCCAGTACTGCTTAAAGAGCACGTACGGGATGGTGGTGACCTGTGACCCGGTGTCCAGTAGGG
The DNA here is from genome assembly GCF_046119375.1 of Phyllobates terribilis. Lineage (NCBI taxonomy): Eukaryota > Metazoa > Chordata > Amphibia > Anura > Dendrobatidae > Phyllobates > Phyllobates terribilis. Next base: position 4,037,551 of record NW_027362871.1, on the reverse strand, counting down.
CACTCATGGGAATGCCATCCAGTACCACAGGCAAGACTGGACGTCCTCCCACATATCTGTCGCGCCAGTTCGATGGGCCTGGTGATCTTTTTCCTGGGGGTTGGCCCTCTACCCCAGGTTGTGCCCGTTTAAAGAACAGTACCTTGCCATATGTCCGGGTTGATTGCAGCGGCGGCAGATGGGTCGTCCGTCCTCGCTGTATCGGTCACTGGGTCTTCCTCTGGCCGGTGGGGTCCTCCTTGGTCGACGCCACGGGATGTCCTCCGGTCCGGATGCCAGCTGGATCTTCCCTGGGGTGGAAGCCTGTAAAGACTGCACAGTTCGGGTTAGCGCAGCAACGCTCTTAGCTAGCTCTTGGACCTGATGGTGTAGGTCTGGAGCCGGGTCATTGTCCAAAGCCTGCGCATCAGCTCCCACAGGCCCTGCCGACAAGGGCGCCGCCTCCTGGTGGTAAGTGATAGCAGGGCGCTTGTGGGTCACAACGCCACCCGGTGCCGGTTCTCGGAGCACCCGGATGGCTCTGTCCTTGAACTGTGCAAAGCCCAGATGGGGATCCTGTAAGGCCATTGCCCGCAACTGGGTTCGGTGGGTATTACAATACAGTCCCTCTATAAACTGTTCGGTCAACAGCCTGTCCTCGTTTCCCACTCCATCAGGGTTGGTCTGCTTAATGGCCCTCAGGGCCTCTTGTAGGTTTAGTGCATAGTCCCTTATACTCTCATGCGCTCGCTGCTTGCACCCGTAGAATCTAAGCTTAATCTCGGCTGAGGTGCGGGTATCAAAGGTGTCCTTCAGCCGGGTTAGTATCCCTGCGACAGTCTTCCTCCCAGGTGGCCAGGATTTTACTTCCCTTTTGGCTGCCCCGGTTAGTTGGGCCACCAGGATGCTCACTTTTTGCTCTTCTGTGAGGGGGTACACCTGGAAGAGGCTATCCAGCTTTTCTCTAAAGTCATGCAGGGTATGTGACTCCCCTGAGTACTGGGGTAGCCAAGCTGCTCCCGGGATATAGGGCATGGTGAAGGGCATAACTGCAGCAGCGGTAGCGCTGGCGGGGGTTGAGGCAGTGAAGCTCTCCTCCGTATCCGACATCTTCCTCCCCCCTAGTGAACCGTGGCCTACCTTGTGATGATCCTCTTCCGTAGGCCGCGGCTCCGCAGTGGATCGTCAGGGTTGAGGACCTTCCGTCGCGCTCCTGTGACGTCGGCGTCTGCTGGGCTCCTTCCAGGACCTTACGCAACGTCCGGACGTGAGGCGGGGCTTCAGTTCTCGCGCGCTTTCGGAGTCCACGCCCCTCTTCTTCCCGCGCGGCGTCCTCAAGATGGCGTCCAATGGCGGGAAAACTCCACGGATGGCGGGAAGAAGGCAGAAGATGGCGCCGGATGGCGGGAAACTTCACCGATGGCGGGAAGAAGGCTGAAGATGGCGCCGGATGGCGGGAATCTTCACCACAGGTAAGTTTGAAAAGTCTCTTTTTCAGGCACGCAGTACCCGGTGGTTGCGGGCACGAAATCCTGCCGACTACGCCAAAGTTGACGCGCCCCTGGGCCTGTGTCGCGCTGCGTTGCGCACGCGGGAGCTTACCCGGAGCCGGATCGCTTGAGGGTTGTAGTCTCGTGGCGGGGACCCGGTCCATGCCCAGGGAGTCAAACTGAGCGGCGATGTATCAGCGGTAGATGTGTACGACTACGCCACCCGTTGAATGCAGCTATGGAGCTGCCGCTGCAGGACAGTCCGCTGAGGCCGGTGGATGGATGGTGCAGCGTAGATGGTATAACCCCCAACGGGAGGGGTATGGCCTCAGGGCAGCAGATGTGGATGATGGGGGTAGCAGGAACCACTCAGAGACGGTGCGGTGTAATTCAGGGTCTTTACTGGTAACAACGATAGACCCTCCTGGAGTACTTGCTAGCGAACGGGGCCTGGTCAGTCCTTGAGCAGATGGGATCTCCCCTGGCCAGGCGGAGTTGTAGGCCTCCCAAACTGACTGTACTCTTCTGGCTACCTTGCTAGAAGCGGATATAAGTAGCCCACGTCCCTGAGTGTACCGTGTGGTGCTCACCCGTATGGCCGGTGACTCGGGGCCTTCTAATGGCTTCCGCTCCACGATGGCGGTGCTGGTCCCACGCGTGTGACCGTGCCTTCGGGTTTCTGGGCCTGAGGACCTGAAATCCCCTGCCGGTCGGCTTCTGCTGCTGGGTCAGAGTTAGTCCCCACAGCCTCGGACGCCGGGTCCGGTAAGAAATCTTCTCAGTCAGGGCGAGCTCTGCAGCTGCCAGCCCCTGGCTTGTAGTAGTATTGCTCCCACTGAGCTTCTGCTGTTTCTTCCTATGCTGCTTCTCTTTCTCTACTCTCCTTGACTGACTAACCCTGCTTCAGCCCCGGGTTTACATAGGGGAAGTTCTTCCCCTCCCAAGACTGGGCAGGAGGTGTGGCATGCACAGGATCCCTGACCAAAGGACCTCCCACCTGCTCTCAGACATAACATTACATTACTGTGGAAACCAGACCCCTGGGGTGCCACATTGACACTCCACAACTGCTCCTTCTCTTCAGAATTCAGAAAGATTTATTTTTTTATTTTTTTATTTCCGCAGCCATGCAGTGACGCTAGGTAGGTGCAGAGCTAAAGGGAAACCCACCTCAGAAGAAAATTCTAGGGTCCTGATCACTAGAGATGAGAGCTTAAAGGGAATCTGTCACTAGGTTTTTGCCATATATTCCGAGAGCAGCATGATGTAGAGACAGAGACCCTGATTCCAGCGATGTGTCACTTTCTGGGCTGCTTGCTGGTGTTTTGATAAAATCTTTGTTTTATCAGTAGGAGGTTGTGACTAGAAGACTAGTAAACCTGCAACCAGGTATCCCTCATTTTTCAGGAGTGGTCCAAATTAAATAAAAAAGCGGTCTATAGGGCGCTAAAAGAATGAACACTAGAAGTGAAAAAAATTTTAGGACTAAAAAATAAATTTAATGAGCCCTTTCCACAAAGCGTTTCGATAGTGAACTATCTTCCTCAGGTGGTACATGGCGCGCTTTTTCTCCCTTTCTCTTTTCTCATTTTTCACAAGGTCTGTATAGCAGCCTTCTGCCTATGCACAGTGTACACAGAAAGCTGCCAATCAGTGGTGCAGCCGGTTATATGGAGCTCAGCATTCAGAGCACTGCTAGATCTGCAGTAGATAAAACTAAAATTTATCAAAACTGCAGCGAAATAAGGGACACATTTCTGGAATCAGGTTTCTGCCCTTACATCATGCAGATGGGATAGCAAAACCTGGTGGCAGATTCCATTTTAGAGCCATCGGATATTACCTTGTGACCTCTCAAAGGGGAACTTGATGTCTAGGATGGTTATTATTTCCAAACCATTACAAAATGTCATGTGTCTCTTGATGCGGGATAACTTGTATGTAATGTGTTGTATGTTAGGTCTATGAACAGTACAAGTCCTTCAGTATAGGGTTACCTGAGAAGCGTACCCAGCATGAAGCAGGACTTGTATTATGTTTTGTCAGGGATGATTAATGTCTGAGTGCTTTATGCTGCGTTCTGCAGTCATCTCTCTGCCATCCTCCGTACACCCATCGCCGTCCTGTTCTCACACTTCTTTATTTGGCTTTTTTCTTGTGGTCGTAATATGGAGCATGTTGTATCCATAAAGCGGTCAGATTTGCCGGACCTCATGCTGTTCTGCCGAATCAGACCTAGATCATTATTGGGGGCTGGGGCACCTCCAATTCAAGATGGTAGACAAATCATGTCTTGTGAGACTGCACGCTCCAGCACCCACAATACTGGAGCATCGGTTAGGTTTACACATATCCACCTGTTGTGTTTTCTTTTGGGACACAGCAGTTTGTAGAATTGTCATCATTAATGTTTTCTTTTTTTTATCTTTCCAGTATTACTGAAATTCAGAAAGATGTGGAGTACAGACTGCCAATCACCTTTAAGAACTTCACCATCAGCATCAATATGTAAGTGACACGGGGTGCTATTGTCTTAGTTGAGAGATTACGTTGCATTTCTTGGGGTTATTAAATGTGAACCTAATGGGAATTAAAGGGATTGTCCTCTACTTTGATATTGATAACATCAGCATTGGGTATCAATATCAAATCGATGGGGTTTTGACAGCCCCCCAGAGAGGGAGCCGCATGCTCCTATTCACTTGTGAAGATGGCCCCCACTCATAGGCGGATTATAATGAGGGCAATCCGGGCGACCGCCCAGGGCCCCGAGCCTGCAGAGGGCCCGCGGCTCCGGGGCGGGGTGTCTAATGCCGGATTGCCCTCATTATATGTGCGGGCCGCCGCGGCACATACCGGTAGCAGTGGCGGGAGGGGGGGCCCGGGAGGAGGGGCCCCGTACCGCTCCCCCAGCAGCAGCCGCCGCTACTTCTTCATCGGCCGGGCCAGCACTGCAGCAGTTAACTTCCCTGTGCTGGCCCGGCCGCGTCACTGCTAGGAGACACGGCCCTGTGCGCGGCCGTGTTTCCTAGCTGTGACGTCACGCAGTGCGCGCCCGACCTGCACTGCTACTTACCACGGGAGAGGAGCAGGAGCCGGGAGGACTGGAGCCGAGCCGGGGGATGGTGAGTGAGTGTGTGTGTGTGTATGTATGTATGTGTGTGTGTGTATGTATGTGTGTATGTGTGTATGTGTGTGTGTGTGTGTGTATGTGTGTGTGTGTGTATGTGTGTGTATGTGTGTGTGTGTGGGCAGATGTCATTGTGTGATGTCTGTTTGTGTGTGTATGTCTGTGTGTGTGTGTGTAGGCAGATGTCATTGTGTGATGTCTGTTTGTGTGATGTCTGTGTGTGTGTGTGGGCAGATGTCATTGTGTGATGTCTGTTTGTGTGTGTGGGGGGGTAGATGTCATTGTGTGATGTCTGTTTGTGTGTGTGTGTGTGGGCAGATGTCATTGTGTGATGTCTGTTTGTGTGATGTCTTTGTGTGTGTGTGTGGGCAGATGTCATTGTGTGATGTCTGTTTGTGTGTGTGTGTGTGTGTGTGTGTGTGGGCAGATGTCATTGTGTGATGTCTGTTTGTGTGTGTGTAGGCAGATGTCATTGTGTGATGTCTGTTTGTATGTGTGGGGGCAGATGTCATTGTGTGATGTCTGTGTGTGTGTGTGTGTGTGTGGGGGCAGATGTCATTGTGTGATGTCTGTTTGTGTGTGTGTGTGGGCAGATGTCATTGTGTGATGTCTGTTTGTGTGTGTGTGTGTGTGTGTGTGTGTGTGGGCAGATGTCATTGTGTGATGTCTGTTTGTGTGTGTGTGTGGGCAGATGTCATTGTGTGATGTCTGTTTGTGTGTGTGTGTGGGCAGATGTCATTGTGTGATGTCTGTTTGTGTGTGTGGGGGGGGCAGATGTCATTGTGTGATGTCTGTGTGTGTGGGGGCAGATGTCATTGTGTGATGTCTGTTTGTGTGATGTGTGTGTGTGTGGGCAGATGTCATTGTGTGATGTCTGTTTGTATGTGTGTGTCGGGGGTAGATGTCATTGTGTGATGTCTGTGTGTGTGTGTGTGTGTGGGCAGATGTCATTGTGTGATGTCTGTTTGTGTGTGTGTGGGGGGGGGCAGATGTCATTGTGTGATGTCTGTGTGTGTGTGTGGGGGCAGATGTCATTGTGTGATGTCTGTTTGTGTGTGTGTATGTTTTTGTGTGTGTGTGTGTATGGGCAGATGTCATTGTATGATGTCTGTTTGTATGTGTGTGTGTGTGTGTGTGTGTGGGCAGATGTCATTGTGTGATGTCTGTTTGTGTGTGTGTGGGCAGATGTCATTGTGTGATGTCTGTTTGTGTGTGTGTGTTTGTGTGTGGGCAGATGTCATTGTGTGATGTCTGTTTGTGTGTGTGTGTGGGCAGATGTCATTGTGTGATGTCTGTTTGTGTGTGTGTGTGGGCAGATGTCATTGTGTGATGTGTGTGTGTGTGGGCAGATGTCATTGTGTGATGTCTGTTTGTATGTGTGTGTGTGTGTGTGTGTGTGTGGGCAGATGTCATTGTGTGATGTCTGTTTGTGTGTGTGTGTGGGCAGATGTCATTGTGTGATGTCTGTTTGTGTGTGTGTGTGGGCAGATGTCATTGTGTGATGTCTGTTTGTGTGTGTGTGGGGGGGGGCAGATGTCATTGTGTGATGTCTGTGTGTGTGTGGGGGCAGATGTCATTGTGTGATGTCTGTTTGTGTGATGTGTGTGTGTGTGGGCAGATGTCATTGTGTGATGTCTGTTTGTGTGTGTGTATGTCTGTGTGTGTGTGTGTGTGTGTGTGTGGGGGCAGATGTCATTGTATGATGTCTGTTTGTATGTGTGTGTGTGTGTGTGTGTGGGCAGATGTCATTGTGTGATGTCTGTTTGTATGTGTGTGTGTGTGTGTGTGTGGGCAGATGTCATTGTGTGATGTCTGTTTGTGTGTGTGTGTGTGGGCAGATGTCATTGTGTGATGTCTGTTTGTGTGTGTAGGCAGATGTCATTGTGTGATGTCTGTTTGTGTGTGTGTGTGTGTGTGTGTAGGCAGATGTCATTGTGTGATGTCTGTTTGTGTGTGTATGTGTGTGTGTATGTGTGTGTGTGTGTAGGCAGATGTCATTGTGTGATGTCTGTTTGTGTGTGTGTGGGCAGATGTCATTGTGTGATGTCTGTTTGTATGTGTGTGTGGGCAGATATCATTGTGTCATGTCTGTTTATATGTATTTTTGTGTTTCAAATGTGTTTATGCGTGTATGTATATGTCTGTATATGTTTGTGTGTGTGACTGCGTGCGGCCTACTGCTGAGTATAGTTGGCGCCGTGCGGCCTCCTGCTGTATCTGGGGGGGCGCCGTGCGGCCCCCCGCTGTGTACAGATGGCTACATGCGGCCCCCCGCTGTGTATAGATGGCTACGTGCGGCCCCCCGCTATGTATAGATGGCGCCGTGCGGCCCCCCGCCGTGTATTGATGGCGCAGTGCGGCCCCCTGCTGTGTAGAGATGGCGCCGTGCGGCTCCCCGCTGTGTATAGATGGCGCCGAGCGGCCTCCCGCTGAGTATAGATGGCGCTGTGCGGCCACCTGCTGTCTCTGGGGGGGGCGCCGTGCGGCCTCCCGCTGTGTATAGATGGCTACTTGCGGCCTCCCGCTGAGTATAGATGGCGCTGTGCGGCCTCCTGCTGTCTCTGGGGGGGGCGCCGCGAGGCCTCCTGCTGTGTATAGATGGCTACGTGCGGCCTCCCGCTGAGTATAGATGGCGCTGTGCGGCCTCCTGCAGTCTCTGGGGGGGGGGCGCCGTGCGCCCCCCGCTGTGTATAGATGGCTACATGCGGTCTCCCGCTGAGTATAGATGTCGCCGTGCGGCCTCCTGCTGTGTATAGATGGCTACGTGCGGTCTCCCGCTGAGTATAGATGGAGCTGTGCGGCCTCCTGCTGTCTCTGGGGGGAGCGCCGTGCGGCATCTATACTCAGCAGGAGGCCGCACGTAGCCATCTATACACGTATACTCAGCAGGAGGCCGCACGTAGCCATCTATACGGCGCCATCTATACACAGCGGGAGGCCGCACGGCGCCATCTATACACAGCGGGAGGCCGCACGGCGCCATCTATACACAGCGGGAGGCCGCACGGCGCCATCTATACACAGCGGGAGTCTCAGTGCTTTGCAAGAGCAGTCAATAAATTCTGCTTGACTAATTCTGAGCACCATAAAGTCTGGTTCGCTTCTAACCTGCTGTCTTCATTTTCAGCTTGCTGAATTCTAACTCATTTACTGTCATTCGAGACGATGCCTTTGCTGGTCTCTTTCACCTTGAATACCTGTAAGTGCTCCACTTAATGTCATATTTTTGATTCTGCTCTTCTTCATCTTTTGGCATGTGCAATTGTATGAGCAAGTATTCATATGAATTTATGACCTACTTAAACCTTCGAGGACCTTACATTTTATTCAATCAAATTTTTTTCCAGTTTAAAACTATGGGACATATATGTGCCTTGGTCCTCAAAGGGTTTTTAAAGGGGCTGCAAACATAAATATGAAAAAAATAATTAAATTAGTGCTTTTTGTGTTCATTTAATTTTTATTTGAAGTCCATTTTTTTTTATTTACATTGGAATTAAGCCCTACTCCATGGAATGAAGCCCTACCTACATGACATCTGAGAGCTACATGGATCCCGCTTGTGAGGTTCCTGTCCGTCACTACTATTCAGTTTTAGGGTCCACTCACTAAGCCATATATTCTCTCATGCAAGAGAATAGGGCCAATTATGCTAATGACACTGGGCTCAAACTCTGTCAGAGCTTCAACTGAGTGTGATCCGATTCTCTCGCAGCACAGATATGGAGAAGATGGAGAACTTAATTTCTCCATCTTCTCCATAGTCTCTGTGAGTGTTCATCGGACTGCACTTGGATGACATCCGAGTGCAGTCTAATGTTTTACGTGCACCCATAGACTTGTATGGGTGCACATGGTCCGAATATCGAATGAGATTATTTTCTCATGCCAATAATCGCACTGTCCCATAGTATAACATAGGGCCGAGTCCTATCCGATAAAACATCACATAGCATTCGGCCGTGTTATACGACAGTGTGAGCGAGCCCTTAGAGTCAAGGAATATTTACATGCAGATGATGATATTACTCTCCAAGTGTATATTTTTTTAGGCGAGTTCATAGTAAATGCTTTGCATTTTTGACATGTGATCAACTAAAGAACAAGAAAGATTTAGGACCTCCCCTATAGAGAAAGGGAAAATAGTTTGGAGGACTTGCATGTCCTTTTTTATTTATTATGAGAAAATCATAAAAGATCCCGTTTTTTAACCATGCTGTGACTTTCTGCTGAGGGAGAGGGAGAGAGCTGCCCTATTCAGAGTCTGTAATAAGACCTGCTGACAAAAGTGTTGAAGATACAGTCTAATGTGAATTAACAATGAAAAAAAGTTAATTTCACAAATGGCTTGTATTTTTTTTAATACAAACTTTTTTGTCTTTACAGCTCCTTTAAAGGGAATCTGTCATCAGGTTTTTGCCACCTAATCTGAGAGCAGCATAATGTAGGGTTAGAGGCACTGATTCCAGTAATGTGTCACTTACTGGGCTGCTTAGTGTTGTTTTGATAAAATCATTGATTTGTCAGAAGGTAATTATTACTAGATGACTAGTAAGTTCTGTAGGACCCCACCCCCATCACTGATCAGTAGATTTCTGTGTACACTGAGCATGGGCAGAAAGCTGCCAATCAGTGGTGTGGGCGGGGCTATACAGAGCGCAGCATTCAGAGAGCTGCTAGATCTGCAGCAGATAAAACGGTGATTTTCTCAAAATGACAACAAGCAGCTGAAAAAGTGACACATCGCTGGAATCAGGGTATCTGCCCAAATATTGTGCTGCTCTCAGATGAGGCAGCACAATTAATATTATGCCAAATTAATTTCCCGTGAACTATCACATGATCTATCACAGGGGATCATGTGACATGTCACGTGATAAATCAGGTGTGGGGGGGGGGCGCGCCTTCTAAACTGCCCGGGGCCCTTACTACTCTTAATCCACCCCTGCCCCCACTGATTCCATATTAATGACCTATCCAATGGGTAAGTGATCAATATCAAGGTAGTGGGCAACCCCTTAAAGAAAGCAGACCATATTAGGTACTTCTAGAATATCTTTGTCCCATGCTGTTGATAGACCCCACCGCGTGTAATCGGTACCCTACAATGACTTGTCATCCATAGTCATGTCTTGTAGCACTGGAGCCATTAAATGATGTTGCTTGGCGGCTCATGACGTCACTATAGATGATGTGTATTAATGCAAGTTGTTTAATTGCTACTAATAAGAAATCACTTTAAATCAATATGGAGGCTTATAGGGTCCTCTCAGCTTTCTTTTACATATGGAAGTAGTCGTAGAACAGTATCGTCGATTGTCCCTCCCCAGAAAAATTATCCTTTTTTTTTTTTGCAGAGCTCCGATGTGCCAGTCAAAAGGAAATGGAGTGTCTGCAGATTGGTGTGGGAGTGCAGAGGGGCGTGTCCGTGCACTTGAAAGGAGCTGTCTAAGTGCAGTGATACGCCCCAGTGCACTTCCAGACGGATTTGCATATGTTTTCCACACTAGATTTGTCATGATGGACTCATCAGATCTCTTATAACACCATTACGATCATATGTCAAGGTGCTGACGTCCCTTTATGCCTTACGCTACGTGCCACCTAAATGGATTTTCCATTGAGATGAGATGAGGCTGTTGGGTATTTTCCCCGGACCTGTCACGTTTCTGTAGGCTGCAGTCATGTATCCCGCGTCTTGCTCTAATACTTTGTTTTTATTGCAGTTTACTTCCGCCACAATTTCCTCAAGACAAACCTCTCATCACAGTCTTTCCACCGATAAGACATCACCTGGTGGACAAGCAAGGCCCCAATGTCACCTGTCCTTTACTACATAATGTAAGGAGACTTGGGAGATTTTGAGCGCTGGACTTAGGAATGTTGTAATTTAACCTTTCAATGACTGAGGTGTTTTTGTTTTTTATAAAGTGGATCTGTGTGGTCTCCTGACACGTCTGTTTTAGTAATCTTATAAACCCTATAAAATCACAAATGTGCAGAATTTGTGTTTCAGACCACTGTGCAGTGCCTTTGAAGGCTATGTTCACACATCGCGTTTTTTTCAGCGTTTTTTTAATGCAAATTTTCAGCTGTGTTTTACAGTACAAGCAAAGTCTATGAGATTTCAGAAATCTCATGCTCACACCCTGGTTTTTGTATGATCAGTATTTTGTGATTTGCATTGTTTTTTGCTGAATAGAGCACGTCACTTCTTTCAGTGTATTTCACCCATTGAAAGTAATGTGTAGTGAAAAAACGCCTAGTGTGAATGTAGCCTTACATCTAATTGACAATGGGGTGTTACCTTACTCCTTGTCCATGTCTAATCAGTTTGGACAGTAGGCATAATCACTACGACCAGGGGCCTGGCAGTGGCCAGTTGTCAATGTATCCACACATTTCCAGAAGATTGGCACAACGCAGAGGACCTGGGAAGAAGAGATGCCACGGTATTGTTAGTTCATAGGGAATACACCTCTTTATTTTGGTAGATGAGGTCTTTGTCAAACACATCTTCAGCAGAGGAGAACGAAATGAAAGGATTAATGTATGTGTTAATGACCCAGTTCTGCGTGTGCTCTACGTAAAATGTGGCTGCAGATGGCTGTGCTGCATCGACACGTGAGGTTTGGGAGCCACCTTACATCTAATGGGTGGGGGTCTTACATTGAGGTCCCCACTTCAGACATTTCTGATATTTCCAGTGAATTTTCCAAGGAAGTTTCAGATAAAAATACCATAAGAAAATGTGGTCAACCTTGTTTTTGTTTTTTTTTTTAATATATAAGATTTTTAGTTATAGTCTTTGTTATGTTCACATAGAAGACCGGTGGGTTTTTTCTTTTTTAGGAACAAAGTATATACAGTGGGGAAAATAAGTATTGGATACACTGACGATTTTGCAAGTTTTCCCACCTACAAAGAATGGAGAGGGCTGTAATTTTTATCGTAGGTACACTTCACCTGTGAGAGACAGAATCTAAAAATAAAAAACAGAAAATAACATTTTATAATTTTTACATACTTATTTCATGCAATTATGCAAATTAATTATTTGATACAATAGAAAAACAGATCTTAATATTTGGTACGGAAACCTTTGTTTGCAATTACAGAGGTCAGACGTTTCCTGTAGTTCTTGACCAAGTTTGCAGACACTGCAGCAGGAATTTTGGACCACTCCTCCATACAGATCTTCTCCAGATCTTTCAAGTTTCGGGACTGTTGCTGGGTGCAGTTGTCCTGTCCCCTTTGCAGAAAAGCACCCCCAAAGTATAAGGTTTCCCCAGCATGCTTCTCAGTTGGGACGGTGTTCTTGGGGTTGTACTCATCCTTCTTCTTTCTCCAAACACGTCAAGTGGAGTTGATACCAAAAAGTCCTATTTTGGTCTCATCTGACCACATGACCCTCTCCCATGCCTCCTCTGGATCACCCAGATGGTCAATGGCGAACTTCAAACGGGCCTGGACATGTGCTGGCGTGAGCAGGGGACCTTGCGTGCCCTGCAGGAGTTTAATCCATGACGGCATAGTGTGTTACTAATGGTAATGTTTGAGACTGTAGTCTCGGCTCTCTTCAGGTCATTGACCAGGTCCTCCTGTGTAGTTCTGGGCTGATTCCTGACCTTTCTCAGAATCATCCTTATCCCACGGGTCGAGATCTTGCATGGAGCCCCAGACCGAGGAAGATTGACAGTCATCTTGTGTTTCTTCCGTTTTCTAATAATTGTGCCAACAGTTGTTGCTTTCTCACCAAGCTGCTTGCATATTGTCCTGTAGCCAATCCCAGCCTGGAGCAGGTCTACAATTTTGTCCCTGGTGTCCTTAGATAGCTCTTTGGTCTTAACCATGGTGGATAGGTTGGAGTGTGATTGATTGAGTGTGTGGACAGGTGTCTTTTATACAGGTAACGAGTTCAAACAGGTACAATAAATACAGGTGAGGAGTGCAGAGTAGGAGGGCTTCTGAAAGAAAAACTAACAGGTCTGTGAGAGCGAGATTTCTTGCTGGTTGGTAGGTGATCAAATACTTATTTCATGCAATGAAATGCGATTTAATTATTTAAAAATCATACAATGTGATTTTTTTTTTGGATTTTATTTTTAGATTCTGTCTCTCACAGTTGAAGTGTACCTATGATAAAAATGACAGACCTCTCCATTCTTTGTAGGTGGGAAAGCTTGCAAAATCGGCAGTGTATCAAATACTTATTTTCCCTACTGCGGGCGTGTATGTATATATATATGTGTGTGTGTGTGTGTGTGTGTGTGTGTGTGTGTGTATGTACAGTACAGACCAAAAGTTTGGACACACCTCATTTAAAGATTTTTTATGTATTTTCATGACTATGAATTAACACATGTGGAAATATATACTTAACAAAAAAGTGTGAAACAACTGAAAATATGTCTTATATTCTAGGTTCTTCAAAGTAGCCACCTTTTGCTTTGATGACTGCTTTGCACACTCTTGGCATTCTCTTGATGCGCTTCAAGTGGTAGTCACCGGAAATGGTCTTCCAACAATCTTGAAGGAGTTCCCGGAGATGCTTAGCACTTGTAGGCCCTTTTGCCTTCACTCGGCGGTCCAGCTCACCCCAAACCATCTCGATTGGGTTCAGGTCTGGTGACTGTGGAGGCCAGGTCATCTGGCGTAGCACCCCATCACTCGCCTTCTTGGTCAAATAGCCCTTACACAGCCTGGAGGTGTGTTTGGGGTCATTGTTCTTTTGAAAAATAAATGATGGTCCAACTAAACGCAAACCGGATGTAATAGCATGCCGCTGCCAGATGCTGTGGTAGCCATGCTGGTTCAGTATGCCTTCAATTTTGAATAAATCTCCAACAGTGTCACCAGCAAAGCACCCCCACACCATCACTCCTCCTCCTCCATGCTTCACTGTGTGAACCAGGCATGTAGAGTCCATCCGTTCACCTTTTATGCATCGCACAAAGACACGGTGGTTGGAACCAAAGATCTCAAATTTGGACTCATCAGACCAAAGCACAGATTTCCACTGGTCTAATGTCCATTCCTTGTGTTCTTTAGCCCAAACAAGTCTCTTCTGCTTGTTGCCTGTCCTTAGCAGTGGTTTCCTAGCAGCTATTTTACCATGAAGGCCTGCTGCACAAAGTCTCCTCTTAACAGTTGTTGAAGAGATGTTTCTGCTGCTAGAACTCTGTGTGGCATTGACCTGGTCTCTAATCTGAGCTGCTGTTAACCTGCGATTTCTGAGGCTGGTGACTCGGATAAACTTATCCTCAGAAGCAGAGGTGACTCTTGGTCTTCCTTTCCTGGGGCAGTCCTCATGTGAGACAGTTTCTTTGTAGCGCTTGATGGTTTTTGCAACTGCACTTGGGGACGCTTTCAAAGTTTTCACAATTTTTCGGACTGAGTGACCTTCATTTCTTAAAGTAATGATGGCCACTCGTTTTTCTTTACTTAGAATTTGTATGATGGCAAGAAAAAAGCATCTAACAGTCTATTCAGTAGGACTATCAGCTGTGTATCCACCAGACTTCTGCACAACACAAGTGATGGTCCCAACCCCATTTATAAGGCAAGAAATCCCACTTATTAAACCTGACTGGGCACACCTGTGAAGTGAAAACCATTTCCGGTGACTACCTCTTGAAGCTCATCAAGAGAATGCCAAGAGTGTGCAAAGCAGCCATCAAAGCAAAAGGTGGCTACTTTGAAGAACCTAGAATATAAGACATATTTTCAGTTGTTTCACACGTTTTTGTTAAGTATATAATTCCACATGTGTTAATTCATAGTTTTGATGCCTTCAGTGTGAATGTACAATTTTCTTAGTCATGAAAATACAGATAAATCTTTAAATGAGAAGGTGTGTCCACCTTTTGGTCTGTACTGTATATATACACTGCTCAAAAAAATAAAGGGAACACTTAAACAACAGAATATAACTCCAAGTGCATCAAACTGTCCACTTAGGAAATGACACTGATTGACAATCAATTTCACATGCTGTTGTGCAAATGGAATAGACAATAGATGGAAATTATTGGCAATTATCAAGACACCCTCAAAGGATTGATTCTGCAGGTGGGGACCACAGACCACATCTCAGTACCAATGCTTTCTGGCAGATGTTTTGGTCACTTTTGAATGTTGGTTATGCTTTCACACTCGTGGTAGCATGAGACGGACTCTACAACCCACAGAAGTTGCTCAGGTAGTGCAGCTCATCCAGGATGGCACATCAGTGCGAGCTGTGGCAAGAAGGTTTGCTGTGTCTGTCAGCGTAGTGTCCAGAGGCTGGAGGTGCTACCAGGAGACAGGCCAGTACACCAGGAGACAAGGAGGGGGCCGTAGGAGGGCAACAACCCAGCAGCAGTACCGCTACCTCCGCCTTTGTGCAAGGAGGAACAGGGGGAGCACTGACAGAGCCCTGCAAAATGACCTCCAGCAGGCCACAAATGTTCATGTGTCTGCACAAACGGTTAGAAACCGACTCCATGAGGGTGGTATGAAGGCCCGACGTCCACAGATGGGGGTTGTGATCACATCCCAACATTGTGCAGGACACTTGGCATTTGCCACAGAACACCAGGATTGGCAAAGTCGCCACTGGCGCCCTGTGCTCTTCACAGATGAAAGCAGGTTCACACTGAGCACATGTGACAGACATGACAGAGTCTGGAGACGCCGCGGAGAGCGATCTGCTGCCTGCAACATCCTTCAGCATGACCGGTTTGGCAGTGGGTCAGTAATGGTGTGGAGTGGCATTTCTTTGGAGGGCCGCACAGCCCTCCATGTGCTCGCCAGACGTAGCCTGACTGCCATTAGGTACCGAGATGAGATCCTCAGACCCCTTGTGAGACCATATGCTGGTGCGGTTGGCCCTGGGTTCCTCCTAATGCAGGACAATGCCAGACCTCATGTGGCTGGAGTGTGTCAGCAGTTCCTGCAAGATGAAGGCATTGAGCTATGGACTGTCCCACCCGTTCCCCAGACCTGAATCCGATTGAGCACATCTGGGACATCATGTCTCGCTCCATCCACCAACGTCACGTTGCACCATAGACTTTCCAGAAGTTGGCGGATGATTTAGTCCAGGTCTGGGAGGAGATCCCACAGGAGACCACCTCATCAGGAGCATGCCCAGGTGTTGTAGGGAGGTCATACAGGCACGTGGAGGCCGCACACAATACTGAACCTCATTTTGACTTGTTTTAAGGACATTACATCAAAGTTGGATCAGCCTGTAGTGTGTTTTTCCACTTTAATTTTGGGGGTGGCTCCAAATCCAGGCCTCCATTAGTTAATAAATTTGATTTCCATTGATGATTTTTATGTGATTTTGTTGTCAGCACTTTCAGCTTTGTACAGAACAAAGTATTCAATGAGAATATTTCATTCATTCAGATCTAGGATGTGTTATTTGAGTGTTCCCTTTATTTTTTTGAGCAGTGTATGTATATGTGTGTGTATATATATAATTTTTTTTAATTTTTTTCAATACATATTTCACTTTGGAGCTGACATAAGTCATGGACATGGGCTCTGTATCATGATATGTCTCCAATTTAGCAAATCTAGATCATGAAAGTAACTCTGTGACCTGCCATGTTGTCACCCTGAGTAATATGCTATAGGTATCATTACTGAGTCATATAGTGATGAAGTGATTGACAGTTGCTTCTGCTTTCTATCGAGCGTCTCTCCTGCTCTCTCTCTCGAGCGTCTCTCCTGCTCTCTCTCTCGAGCATCTCTCCTGCTCTCTCTCGAGCGTCTCTCCTGCTCTCTCTCTCTAGCTTCTCTCCTGCTCTTTCTCTCGAGCGTCTCTCCTGCTCTCTCTCTCGAGCGTCTCTCCTGCTCTCTCTCTCGAGCGTCTCTCCTGCTCTCTCTCTCGAGCGTCTCTCCTGCTCTCTCTCTCTCGAGCGTCTCTCCTGCTCTCTCTCGAGTGTCTCTCCTGCTCTCTCTCTCGAGCGTCTCTCCTGCTCTCTCTCTCGAGCGTCTCTCCTGCTCTCTCTCGAGCGTCTCTCCTGCTCTCTCTCTCGAGCTTCTCTCCTGCTCTCTCTCTCGAGCTTCTCTCCTGCTCTTTCTCTCAAGCGTCTCTCTCTCTCTTGCATCTCTCCTGCTCTCTCTCTCTCGAGCGTCTCTCCTGCTCTCTCTCTCGAGCGTCTCTCCTGCTCTCTCTCGAGCGTCTCTCCTGCTCTCTCTCGAGAGTCTCTCCTGCTCTCTCTCTCGAGCTTCTCTCCTGCTCAATCTCTCGAGCGTCTCTCTCTCTCTCGAGCGTCTCTCCTGCTCTCTCTCTCTTGAGCGTCTCTCCTGCTCTCTCTCTCTCGAGCGTCTCTCTCTCTCTAGCGTCTCTCCTGCTCTCTCTCTCTCGAGCATCTCTCCTGCTCTCTCTCTCTCGAGCGTCTCTCCTGCTCTCTCTCTCGAGCGTCTCTCCTGCTCTCTCTCTCTCTCGAGCGTCTCTCCTGCTCTCTCTCTCGAGCGTCTCTCCTGCTCTCTCTCTCTCTCGAGCGCCTCTCCTGCTCTCTCTCTCGAGCGTCTCTCCTGCTCTCTCTCTCGAGCGTCTCTCCTGCTCTCTCTCTCGAACGTTTCTCCTGCTCTCTCTCTCGAGCGTCTCTCCTGCTCTCTCTCTCTCGAGCGTCTCTCCTGCTCTCTCTCTCTCGAGCGTCTCTCCTGCTCTCTCTCTCGAGCGTCTCTCCTGCGCTCTCTCTCTCAAGCGTCTCTCCTGCTCTCTCTCTCTCGAGCTTCTCTCCTGCTCTCTCTCTCTCGAGCGTCTCTCCTGCTCTCTCTCTCGAGCGTCTCTCCTGCTCTCTCTCGAGCGTCTCTCCTGCTCTCTCTTGAGCGTCTCTCCTGCTCTCTCTCTCTCGAGCGTCTTTCTAGCGTCTCTCCTGCTCTCTCTCTCTCGAGCGTCTCTCCTGCTCTCTCTTGAGCGTCTCTCCTGCTCTCTCTCTCTCGAGCGTCTCTCCTGCTCTCTCTCTCTCGAGCGTCTCTCCTGCTCTCTCTCTCTAGCGTCCCTCCTGCTCTCTCTCGAGCGTCTCTCCTGCTCTCTCTCTCGAGCGTCTCTCCTGCTCTCTCTCTCGAGCGTCTCTCCTGCTCTCTCTCTCTCTCTCGAGCGTCTCTCCTGCTCTCTCTCTCTCGAGCGTCTTTCTAGCGTCTCTCCTGCTCTCTCTCTCGAGCGTCTCTCCTGCTCTCTCTCTCTCGAGCGTCTCTCCTGCTCTCTCTCGAGTGTCTCTCCTGCTCTCTCTCTCGAGCGTCTCTCCTGCTCTCTCTCTCGAGCGTCTCTCCTGCTCTCTCTCGAGCGTCTCTCCTGCTCTCTCTCTCGAGCTTCTCTCCTGCTCTCTCTCTCGAGCTTCTCTCCTGCTCTTTCTCTCAAGCGTCTCTCTCTCTCTTGCATCTCTCCTGCTCTCTCTCTCTCGAGCGTCTCTCCTGCTCTCTCTCTCGAGCGTCTCTCCTGCTCTCTCTCGAGCGTCTCTCCTGCTCTCTCTCGAGCGTCTCTCCTGCTCTCTCTCTCGAGCTTCTCTCCTGCTCAATCTCTCGAGCGTCTCTCTCTCTCTCTCGAGCGTCTCTCCTGCTCTCTCTCTCTTGAGCGTCTCTCCTGCTCTCTCTCTCTCGAGCGTCTCTCTCTCTCTAGCGTCTCTCCTGCTCTCTCTCTCTCGAGCATCTCTCCTGCTCTCTCTCTCTCGAGCGTCTCTCCTGCTCTCTCTCTCGAGCGTCTCTCCTGCTCTCGCTCTCTCTCGAGCGTCTCTCCTGCTCTCTCTCTCTCGAGCGACTCTCCTGCTCTCTCTCTCGAGCGTCTCTCCTGCTCTCTCTCTCGAGCGTCTCTCCTGCTCTCTCTCTCGAACGTTTCTCCTGCTCTCTCTCTCGAGCGTCTCTCCTGCTCTCTCTCTCGAGCGTCTCTCCTGCTCTCTCTCTCTCGAGCGTCTCTCCTGCTCTCTCTCTCGAGCGTCTCTCCTGCTCTCTCTCTCGAGCGTCTCTCCTGCGCTCTCTCTCTCAAGCGTCTCTCCTGCTCTCTCTCTCTCGAGCGTCTCTCCTGCTCTCTCTCTCTCGAGCGTCTCTCCTGCTCTCTCTCTCGAGCGTCTCTCCTGCTCTCTCTCGAGCGTCTCTCCTGCTCTCTCTCTCGAGCGTCTCTCCTGCTCTCTCTCTCTCGAGCGTCTTTCTAGCGTCTCTCCTGCTCTCTCTCTCTCGAGCGTCTCTCCTGCTCTCTCTCGAGCGTCTCTCCTGCTCTCTCTCTCTCGAGCGTCTCTCCTGCTCTCTCTCTCTCGAGCGTCTCTCCTGCTCTCTCTCTCTAGCGTCCCTCCTGCTCTCTCTCGAGCGTCTCTCCTGCTCTCTCTCTCGAGCGTCTCTCCTGATCTTGAGCGTCTCTCCTGCTCTCTCTCTCTCTCTCGAGCGTCTCTCCTGCTCTCTCTCTCGAGCGTCTTTCTAGCGTCTCTCCTGCTCTCTCTCTCGAGCGTCTCTCCTGCTCTCTCTCTCGAGCGTCTCTCCTGCTCTCTCTCTCGAGCGTCTCTCCTGCTCTCTCTCTTGAGCGTCTCTCCTGCTCTCTCTCTCGAGCGTCTCTCCTGATCTCGAGCATCTCTCCTGCTCTCTCTCTCGAGCGTCTTTCTAGCGTCTCTCCTGCTCTCTCTCTCTCGAGCGTCTTTCTAACGTCTCTCCTGCTCTCTCCAGCCCTTGTCTGCTTGATCGCTGATACTGCCATACTTTGTGGTCTGTATACACTGTGTTCCAAATTATTATGCAAATATTATTTTCTCAGATTTTCCCAAATTACCTATATGAATTGCAGTCATTGTAATTTTCCAGTCAAATAACTATTAGAGTACAATTGAAAGGTTTTTGTACAAACTGCCTATGATAACAGTATATTTAAAAAAATAAAACACTCAAACTGCACTCAAAATGCATGTTCCAAATTATTATGCACAGCAGAGTTTTCAACCTTTTAATTTTAATAAAGAACAAAAAAATGGTCTTTTTTGAAATTATAAGCATTAGCAGGTTATTACACACTGAAATCAAACAGTTTTCAACTCAAAACTTTATTCTAGGTGATGTTACATTTGCACATAGGACCGCTTGTTCGAAAGGAGCTTCTGAACTCTCTCGTCCATTGAATTTGTCAGGTTTTGGATGGTTTCTGCTTCAATTGTTTTGCATGAGGACAGAATACCCTCCCAGAGCTGTTGCTTAGATGTGAACTGCCTCCCGCCATCATAGACACTCCTTTTGATGATGCTCCAGAGGTTCTCAATGGGGTTGAGGTCAGGGGAGCATGGGGGCCACACCATAAGTTTGTCCCCTTTTATGCCCATAGCAGCCAGAGATGCAGATGTGTTATGTGCAGCATGAGACGGGGCATTATCATGCATGAAAATGATCTTGCTGCGGAATGCACGGTTCTTCTTCTTGAACCATGGAAGCAAGTGCTGTTTGAGAAACTCAACATACATTATGGAGTTCATCTTTACCCCTTCAGGGATCCTAAAAGGGCCGACAATCTCTCTCCCCATGATTCCAGCCCAAAACATTACTCCACCTCCTCCTTGTTGGCGCTGTAGCCGTGTTTGCATGGGGTGTCCATCAACCAGCCATCCTCCACTCCATCCATCTGGACCATCAAGATCATTTCATGCATGATAATGCACCGTCTCATGATGCACATAACACATCTGCATCTCTGGCTGCTATGGGCATAAAAGGGGACAAACTTATGGTGTGGCCCCCATGCTCCCCTGACCTCAACCCCATTCAGAACCTCTGGAGCATCATCAAAAGGAGTGTCTATGATGGCGGGAGGCAGTTCACATCTAAGCAACAGCTCTGGGAGGGTATTCTGTCCTCATGCACAACAATTAAAGCAGAAACCATCCAAAACCTGACAAATTCAATGGACGAGAGAGTTCAGAAGCTCCTTTCGAACAAGGGGTCCTATGTGCAAATGTAACATCACCTAGAATAAAGTTTTGAGTTGAAAACTGTTTGATTTCAGTTTGTAATAACCTGCTAATGCTTAGAATTTCAAAAATGACCATTTTTTTGTTCTTTATTAAAATGAAAAGGTTGAAAACTCTGCTGTGCATAATAATTTGGAACATGCATTTTGAGTGCAGTTTGAGTTTTTTATTTTTTAAAAAATATACTGTTATCATAGGCAGTTTGTACAAAAACCGTTCAATTGTACTCTAATAGTTATTGACTGGAAAATTACAATGACTGCAATTCATATAGGTAATTTGGGAAAATCTGAGAAAATATTATTTGCATAATAATTTGGAACACAGTGTATATGTACAATTTTAATATGATCAATAGAAATATGTAAATATATTATATATATACACACACTGCTCAAAAAATAAAGGGAACACTTAAACATCACAACTCCAAGTCAATAACACTTCTGTGAAATCTACCTGTCCAGTTATGAAGCAACACGGATTGTGAATCAATTTCTCCTGCTGTTGTGCAAATGGAGCAGACAACTGGTAGAAATGATAGGCAATTAGCCAGATACCCCCTATAAAGGAGTGGTTCTGCAGGTGGTGACCACAGACCATTTCTCTGTTCTCATTCTTTTTGGCTGATGTTTTGGTCACTTTTTCATTTTGCCATTGCTCTCACCCCTAGAGGTACATTAGCATTAGGCAGTGTCTACAGTACAACCCACAGAAGTTGCTCAGGTAGTGCCGTTCATCCAGGATGGCACATCAGTGCGAGCTGTGGCAAGAAGTGTAGCTGTGTCTGTCAGCACAGTGTCCAGAGCATGGAGCAGATACCAGGAGATGTGCAGGGAGCCATAGGAGGGCAACAACCCAGCAACAGGACCGTTACCTCCTCCTTTGTGCAAGGAGGAACAGGAGGAGCACTGCCAGAGCCCTGCAAAATGACCTCCAGCTGGCCACAAATGTGCATGTGTCTGCACAAACGGTTAGAAACCGACTCCATGAGGGTGGTATGAGGGCCCGATGTCCACAGATGGGGGTTGTGCTCACAGCCCAACACCGAGCAGGACGCTTGACATTTGCCACAGAACACCAGGATTGGCAAAGTCGCCACTGGTGCCCTCTGCTCTTCACAGATGAAAGCTCAGTATTGTGTGTGGCCTCCACGTGCCTGTATGACCTCCCTACAACGCCTGGGCATGCTCCTGATGAGGTTGCGGATGGTCTCCTGTGGGATCTCCTCCCAGACCTAGACTAAAGCATCAGCCAACTCCTGAACAGTCAGTGGTGCAACGCGACGTTGGTGGATGTGACTCGCCCCCTGGGCCGTGGGGTACTCGGATCCGGGCAGTAGGGGAACGATGGGAGTAGTAGTGGCAACCCGGTTTCGTGGCTCAGGGTGGTCAGGCCAGTGGTAGTCCGTTATGTGCTGATGTTTATGTCCGACTACGCCACCCGTGGATTTGCGGTTATTAGGAACCGCCGCTGCATGCCGACCGCTGGGGCTGATGAGGTGTGCAGCTAGGGTAGTGTGACTCCCCACGGGAAGAGTGCGGCCCCAGGGCAGTATAGTGGATGGTGGGAGTGATGGTGGTGAGAGTCCCAGTGCTGATAGTGCTGGAGAAGCAAGGAGCACACAGACAACAGGTTGCAGTCCAGGGTCTTTACTAGAACAGGTAAATTGACCCATAAACAGTCCCGGCTAGGAGGGGGACCTGGATGTCTGAGAGCAACGGGGAAATTGGCCCTGGTCAGGGTGAGGGTGTAGGCCTACCGTGCTTTCTGCGCTCCTTCTGGCTATCTCCTCCTGATAGGGTAACAGCCCACGTTTCCAAGCTTTCCATGTATTCTCGCCTGTATGGCCTGTGACGTGGGTTCCTTTCTGCTCCCAGCCTTGTACGGCTTTACTGGTACCTTCTGTTGTGGCAGGGCCTCCAGGCTTCTTAGGCCAAGGAATATACAGTCCCCTGCGGACTGGTTCTCTGCTGGGGGATGTGGAATCCTCTCAGCCTCAGACACCAAAGTCTGGTAAATTAAGTCCTCTTTCTGCCAAGACAGGCTCTCTTCGCCTCTTGTCTCTGGCTTGTGGCTCTCCTCCTGCCACACTTCCTCTTAGGTGCAGTGCAACTGTCTGTCCCTGTTCTGCTCTGGGACAAGTCTCAATGCTGAGACAGGCCATCCAGTTCTCTCTAACCCTGCCCCCAGCACCAGCTTTTATAGGGGCAGCCTGCTCCCCCTACTGGCCTGAGACAGGAGGCATTGCATGCTAATGTTCCCCTGACTAGAGAACCTCCCCCTTGCTCTCAGACACAGCTTTAATACATTTTGTGGCATCCAGGCCAGGGTGACACATTCCCCCCTAGTGAAATTTAGTACTCCGGGACTAAACAATAAACAAAGACAATAAAACATTAATAGACATTAATAGACAGACGACGCACAAATTGAGTTCTTAAGGTCACAGTGTGGCCTGTGACCGGGTGTCCATATCACCAATACAACGGGGAGCCTTAACCAGGTGGGGGTCTGTCCTACCCCAAGTCCTTCACAGTCTTAGTTCATTCCTTGGTTAGGCTCCGAACGCAGTCCATACCAGGTCCCGGTTATAAAAAGTCCATAACCTGTGAGTCCTTACAGTAACTGCAAGAAACTGAAACACGGAATTACCAAACATGCATGTAACTTTGCAAACAATTCAACATTTGGCAACAAGGTTATTTACAATTTTAGTGCGCTCTATATTCTCCAGCAGCTGTCTGTGGGTCCTTTGGCTTACCGCAGGCATGGCAGGCTCACTGTCAGCAGAGGGTTGACTCTCCTGGGCTGCTGATACAGGCTCTTCTGCCTCTGGAACCGCTTGCTCCTCTTCACCTTCCGGCTCTGGTGTTGGTTGTTGCTGTGCCGGTTGCAGGAAATGCAGGACGGGTACCACTATGGCATCATTTATGCGAGTCCAGGACTGAGGGAACTCTCCGAGAACGGTGCTGATCATTTCTTCCTTGTCCTCTGCGGGTTCAAGGTCACTCTGATCCTCTTCTGCACTACGGAGTTGCTCGGGGCATCTTTTGAGATGGTCTCTGGAGACGGTACTAGTGGTTTCTCCTCCGTCCTTGGTGATCACGCACACCTTCGGGTTGTCGTGATCAGACTGCAGTACGGTGTAGGGTTCCCTTTCCCACTGGTCGTCCAACTTGTGAAGCCTTCTTTTTCGCTTTAGGACTTGCTCACCAGGTTCTAGAGGACCAGCAGGGGCGTGTTGGTTGAAGAGTTTTTCTTGCCTCTCTCTCACCTGGGCCAGGCTCTTCTCCACAGTCTACTGCACCTTCTTGTACTGCAGTTGCCTTTCCGTATCCCAGTCCGCATCCGGGGAGGTGTCCTCAGGCGTTAGGACTCCCATCTCCAGGTCTATAGGCAGCTTACCCGGTCTGGGTCGCATCAGGTAAGCCGGGGTGCAGTTGGTAGCATTCACCGGAATATGATTGTATAAGTCTATCAGGTCCGGCAGTTTTTCTGGCCACAGGCTGCGCTCCTCCAGGGGCAACGTCTTCAGGAGATCAATGACTATATTGTTCATCTTCTCACACATCCCGTTGGTTTGTGGGTGGTAAGGCGTTGTCCGAATCTTCTTACAGCCATAGAGGTTGCCGAACTCCTGGAAGATTTCAGCCTCGAACGCTGGACCCTGGTCTGTCAGGACCTGTTCCGGATACCCGTGTGGACGGCAGAAATATTGCTGGAAGGCTCTGGCCGCTGTTTGGGCTGTCAAGTCTTTTACTGGGACCACCACTAGAAAACGGGAATAGTGGTCCACGATTGTCAGGGCATAGATGTATCCTGACCGGCTGGGAGCCAATTTGACATGGTCCAGAGCTACCAGCTCAAGAGGCTGCGTGGTGACGATGGGCCTCAAGGGTGTCTTCTGGCTGGTGCGGTCCTTCCTCCTTAGGTGACAAGGGCCACAGTCTCTGCACCATTTTTCTACAGCTCCTCTCATGCCGACCCAAAAGAACCTTCCTCTTAGTAGGAACTCCAGTTTCTTCCAACCGAACCGATGTGTCCCGCTCTGTCATGGTAAGCCCCCAGGACCATAGCTGCATCCCGCCTTGGGACCACGACTTGCCAGGTCAGCTCGTGCGTCCGGTGGTTGACAATCCTTCTGCACAACTTGCCTTCGTAGAGGAACAGCTTGCTCTTCTCTTTCCATAGCTGCTTGGCTTCCTCTGGAGCATCCGGATCTATGCGGGCATCTTCCTGGGTCAGCAGATCTTTCACCAGGCGGATGGCAGGGTCACTATCTTGGGTCTCGGCCCAGCTGTGTTGAGGTAGGGGATTTATCATCACGGTTGTTAGATCCTCCTCCTTCACGCGGTGGGAGTATTGAGCAGCTCCATACCGGTGAAACGCGGGGAGTTCTACCTCCTCCAGCTCTTCTGGGTCTTCGTCACCTTCAGATAAGTGAGGCATCCTCGATAGGGCGTCAGCGTTGGCATTGGTTTTGCCGGCCCGGTACTTGATCAGTCATAGTTGGAGAGACGGGCCATCCACCGCTGTTCTAGGGCACCCAGTCTTGCATTGTCCAGGTGTGTCAACGGGTTGTTGTCCGTGTACACGGTGAACTTTGCGGAGGCCAGGTAATGCTTGAAGCGTTCCGTCACGGCCCACACCACCGCCAAGAATTCTAGCTTGAAGGAGCTGTAATTCTCCGGGTTCCTCTTGGTGGGTCTCAGCTTCCGGCTGGCGTACGCGATCACCCTTTCTCTGCCCTGTTGGTTTTGGAACAGTACGGCTCCCAGTCCCACATTACTGGCATCTGTGTGGAGAATGAAAGGCTGGCCATAATCAGGGTAGGCCAGGATCTCGTCCCCTGTGAGGGCCATCTTTAGCTGGCGGAAGGACTCCTCTTCCGGTTTATCCCACTTGAAGGGCGGCTTTTGGCTCCTGGACTTAGACTGTCCGATCAGGAGGTCCTGCATAGGAGCTGCCATCTTAGTGAACCTGGGGATGAACCTTCGGTAGTAGCCTACCAACCCGAGAAACTGTCTCACCTCTTTGATGTTCGAGGGGCTTGGCCAGCTCTTGATTGCCGTGACCTTGTCAGGGTCGGGGGCCACTCCTTCCGCGCTTACCACGTACCCTAGGTACTGGTCCTTTGGTTTCAGCAGGTGACACTTCGATGGTTTCACCTTCAGGCCATAGCCTGCCAGGGCTTCGAACACCTCGGCCAGGTGCTTTAGGTGGTCCTCGTAGGTCTTCGAATAGACGATCACGTCGTCCAGGTAAAGGAGGACCGTCTCGAAGTTTCGGTGCCCTAGACATCATTCCATCAGCCTCTGGAAGGTCCCTGGTGCGTTGCAGAGCCCGAAGGGCATACAGTTGAACTCACTCAGTCCCATCGGGGTGGTGAAGGCAGTCTTCTCCTTGTCAGCCTCTGCCACAGGAACCTGCCAGTACCCGCTAGTAAGGTCCAAAGTAGAAAAGAAGTTAGCAGATTTTAGTGCGGCTAAAGACTCCTCTATTCTAGGCAGCGGATATGCGTCTTTGTGGGTGATACGGTTGATTTGTCTATAGTCCACGCACATTCTCATGGTGCCGTCTTTCTTTTTGACCAGAACCAAGGGGGCTGCCCAGGGGCTACAGCTGTCTCTAATAACCCCAGCTTCTTTCATCTCTCTTAGCATGCCCTTTGCGTTCTGATAATGTGCAGGGGGTACAGGTCTGTGCCTCTCTTTTATTGGTGGGTGGCTCCCTGTGGGGATGTGGTGTTCTATCCCTTTTACTCTGCCGAAGTCTAGCGGGTGCTTACTAAAGACTCTCTCGTACTCCTGTACCACCCGGTAGACTCCTTGTTTTTGGTGCAGGGGAGTGGAGTCAGCACCCACATGGAGTTTCTGGCACCAGTCCTCCTTTTGTTTCTGGGAGCCATTACCCTCCGCCTGAGGAGATGGAGGCAAGGGTTCCACGGCCCTGATAGCTTTGTGTTCGACAACAAACAGTTTGGCGAGTGTAGCGTACCTGGGTAAGTGTACTTCCCTCTCCCCAATGTTGAGGATGCGGACGGGCACCCTCCCATGACGGACATCAACCACCCCCCGGGCTGTCAAAATGGTGGGCCTGCTGTCTGAGTACACGGGTTCTACCATGGCTTGGTAGTCTCTACCTCTCAACCCGATTGCAGTCCGACACCAGATCATCATTTCACTTTTGGGAGGCATGGAAATGGGGAATGGGTCACTCAGTCTTACGCTACCGATCTCACCACCAGACAGTTCTACCTGCTGCCGTCTCATCAGGGCTTTTATCTCCTTGTTGAGGACTCTCTGTTGGCTGGAACTAGCATTCACCGCCACCTGTTGTAGAATTACAATTACCTCTGAAAGACAATTTTCAATTACGTTAGTACCCACAGTTATTTTAGGGTGACTTTCACGACGGTCAATGTCCACAATAATCACCCCCTGTGCCGGCAGTTCAACTTTACCAATTTTAATGGTCATCTCCTTGAACCCCATCTGCGGCACGGGTAAGCCATTACTGGCGATGATGCTCAAGTTATTGTCTGGATACCGTGTGATATCAGCATCAGTCCAATACTGCTTAAAAAGTACATAAGGGATAGTGGTTACTTGTGACCTATTATCCAGCAAGGCGCTCATGGGGATACCGTCCAGCACCATGGGTAAAACCGGGCGCCCCCCAACGTACTTATTACGCCAATTGTAAGGGCCTGGTGATCTTATGCCTGGGGGTTGGCCCTTTGCCCCAGGTTGGACCCTTTTAAATTACAGTACCTGGAAATGTGTCCGGGCTGGTTGCATCGACGGCAAATGGGCTGTCCATCCTCTGCGTAGCGGTCTGTGGGCCTCCCTCGGAACGACGGGATCCTCCTCTGTCGACGCCACGGGACATCCTCCGGACTTGAAGCCAGCTCGATGGGTCTTGACGGGTCCACTTGCAACGCCTGGACGGTCCTGGTCAACGCCGCGACGCTCCTGGTCAGCTCCTGGACTTGGTGGTGCAGGTCTTTCGACGGGGCTTGGTTCAGGGCCTGTGCATCAGCCCCCACGGGATCCATAGAGGAGGGCGCCGCCTCCTGGTGGTTGGTGAGAGCAGGGCGCCGGGGGTTTATAGCGCCACTGGTTGCAGATTCACGGAGCACCCTTATGGCCCTGTCCTTAAATTGGGCAAAGGTTAGGTCGGGGTTCTGAAAGAACATGAGACGCAGTTGGGCCCTGTGGGCGCTAGACAGCAGACCTTCTATGAATTGTTCTGTTAGCAGCTTATCCGTTTCCTGCACACTGCCAGGGTCAGTTTGTTGAATAGCCCTCAAGGCTTCCTGCAGATTTAGGGCATAGTCTCTGATGCTGTCCTGTGCCCGCTGCTTACATCCATAGAACCTCATTTTAATCTCAGCGGAGGTACGTGTGTCAAAGGTACCCCGCAGCCGGGCCAGAATACCCTTCACAGTCCTTTTATCCTCAGTGGGCCATGATTTTACCTCCCTTTGGGCTGCGCCAGTTAACTGCCCTGTCAATATGCTGACCTTCTGTTCCTCTGTCAGGGGGTAAACGTGGAACAAACTGTATAGCCTTTCCTTGAAGTCAGTTAGGGCATGGGGCTCCCCTGAGTATTTGGGCAGCCAGGCCGCTCCAGGGATGTAGGGCAGGGAAAAGGGCATCACCGCTGCTGCAGCTGCGTTGGTGGTAGTGGGCGCCTCTGTGTCCGACATCTTCCTCCCCCCTAGTTAAGCGTGGCCTACCTTCCGACGATCCTCTTCTGTAGGCCGCGGCTCCGCTGCTGCTGCTCTGGACGAGGACCTTGCGTCGCGTGCTGATGACGTCAGCGTCGCTCTCTCTCCCTTCCAGGACCTTGCGCAGCGTCGGTGCGTGGGGCGGAGCTTCGGATCTCGCGCGGTTTTGAAGTCCACGCCCCTCTTCTTCCCGCGCGGCGTCCTGAAGATGGCGTCCGATGGCGAGAAACAGCTGCGGATGGCGGGAAGACGGCAGAAGACGGCGGGAAACAGTCCAAGATGGCGTCTGATTCGGGAATCGGCTCCGGATGGCGGGAAACGACTCCGGACGGCGGGAAACTTCGCCACAGGTAAGTTACAAAAGTCTTTTTCGGGCACGCAGTACCCGGCGGTTGCGGGCATGAAATCCTGCCGACTACGCCAAAGCTGACTCGCCCCTTGGGCCGTGGGGCACTCGGATCCGGGCAGTCTGGGAACGATGGGAGTAGTAGTGGCAACCCGGTTCCGTGGCTCAGGGTGGTCAGGCCAGTGGTAGTCCGTTATGTGCTATTGATTATGTCCGACTACGCCACCCGTGGATTGCGGTTATTAGGAACCGCCGCTGCATGCCGACCGCTGGGGCTGATGAGGTGTGCAGCTAGGGTAGTGTGACTCCCCACGGGAAGAGTGCGGCCCCAGGGCAGTATAGTGGATGGTGGGAGTGATGGTGGTGAGAGTCCCAGTGCTGATAGTGCTGGAGAAGCAAGGAGCACACAGACAACAGGTTGCAGTCCAGGGTCTTTACTAGAACAGGTAAATTGACCCATAAACAGTCCCGGCTAGGAGGGGGACCTGGATGTCTGAGAGCAACGGGGAAATTGGCCCTGGTCAGGGTAAGGGTGTAGGCCTACCGTGCTTTCTGCGCTCCTTCTGGCTATCTCCTCCTGATAGGGTAACAGCCCACGTTTCCAAGCTTTCTGTGTATTCTCGCCTGTATGGCCTGCGACGTGGGTTCCTTTCTGCTCCCAGCCTTGTACGGCTTTACTGGTCCCTTCTGTTGTGGCAGGGCCTCCAGGCTTCTTAGGCCAAGGAATATACAGTCCCCTGCGGACTGGTTCTCTGCTGGGGGATGTGGAATCCTCTCAGCCTCAGACACCAAAGTCTGGTAAATTAAGTCCTCTTTCTGCCAAGACAGGCTCTCTTCGCCTCTTGTCTCTGGCTTGTGGCTCTCCTCCTGCCACACTTCCTCTTAGGTGCAGTGCAACTGTCTGTCCCTGTTCTGCTCTGGGACAAGTCTCAATGCTGAGACAGGCCATCCAGTTCTCTCTAACCCTGCCCCCAGCACCAGTTTTTATAGGGGCAGCCTGCTCCCCCTACTGGCCTGAGACAGGAGGCATTGCATGCTAATGTTCCCCTGACTAGAGAACCTCCCCCTTGCTCTCAGACACAGCTTTAATACATTTTGTGGCATCCAGGCCAGGGTGACACAGATGGAGCGAGACATGATGTCCCAGATGTGCTCAATCGGATTCAGGTCTGGGGAACAGGCGGGCCAGTCCATAGCTTCAATGCCTTCACCTTGCAGAAACTGCTGACACACTCCAGCCACATGAGGTCTGGCAATGTCCTGCATACTGCATAAGGGGCATAATGGGGGCATTACACTGTGTGGGGGCATAATACATACTACATAAGGGGCATAATGGGGGCATTAAACTTTTTGGGGCATCATACATGCTGCATAAGGGGCATAATGGGGGCAATACACTGTGTGGGGGCATCATACATACTGCATAAGGGGCATAATGGGGGCATTACATTGTGTGGTAGCATCATACATCTTGTATAAGGGGCATAATGGGGGCATTACACTGTGTGGGAGCATCATACATACTGCATGAGGGGCATAATGGTGGCATACACTGTGTGGTGCATCATACATACTGTATAAGGGGCATAATGGGGGCATTACACTGTGTGGGGCATCATATATACTGTATAAGGGGCATAATGGGGCATTACACTGTGTGGGGGCATCATACATACTGCATAAGGGGCATAATGGGGGCATTACACTGTGTGGGGGCATCATACATACTGCATAAGGAGCATAATGGGGGCATTACACTGTGTGGTGGCATCATGTATACTGCATAAGGGGCATAATGGGGGCATTACACTGTGTGGGGGCATCATACATCCTGCATAAGGGGCATAATGGGGGCATTACACTGTGTGGGGGGCATCATACATCCTGCATAAGGGGCATAACACTGTGTGGGGGCATCATACATCCTGCATAAGGGGCATAATGGGGGCATTACACTGTGTGGGGGGCATCATACATACTGCATAAGGGGCATAATGGGGGCATTACACTGTGTGGGGGCATCATACATCCTGCATAAGGGGCATAATGGGGGCATTACACTGTGTGGGGGCATCATACATACTGCATAAGGGGTATAATGGGGGCATTACACTGTGGGGGGCATCATGCATCCTACATAAGGGGCATAATGGGGGCATTACACTGTGTGGGGGCATCATACATTCTGTATAAGGGGCATAATGGGGGCATTACACTGTGGGGCCAGTAAAGGGGCCCTTTACTATGAGAACAATACGTTTCCTCCCTTCCTGTCTCCATAGTTGGGTCGTATGTATCTATTACAGGAAACAGAACAAAAACCTTATGATTCTTATAAAGGGGCAACACAAGACCCCAAAAGAGTCTCTGTGCTCAAGGGGTTAATGCCCCCTGCGCCCAGTAATGGGGGATCCCCACATACCTCCACCTGCAGAGCCGCCACCACATATATGGCTGCTCTGTGCGCACAGGAGCTGTGATGAGGTCACAGGAGGGGAAGAGTCAGGGGTCACATGATCAGGGGCCTCAGTGGATGTGTGACACCCCAGGGATCTGGTTGCCACAGTGATAGAGATATTATGTCTGAGAGCAGGTGGGAGGTCCTTTGGTCAGGGATCCTGTGCATGCCACACCTCCTGCCCAGTCTTGGGAGGGGAAGGACTTCCCCTATATAAACCTGGGGCTGAGGCAGGGTAGGGAGTTCTGAGAGGAGAAGACAGGGAGCAGAGCTGCTCTATGGGCTCTGCTCCACAGGCAGGCCCTGTCCAGGGGCCTGAGCCTGGAGTCAAGGAGAGTAGAGACAAGAAACAGTCATATGAAGAAACAGCAGAAGCTCAGTGGGAGCAATACTAATACGAGTCAGGGGCTGGCAGCTGCAGAGCTCGCCCTGACTGAGAAGCTTTCTTACCGGACCCGGCGTCCGAGGCTGTGGGGACTAACTCTTACCCAGCAGCAGAAGCCGACCGGCAGGGGATTTCAGGTCCTCAGGCCCAGAAACCCGAAGGCACGGTCACACGCGTGGGACCAGCACCGCCATCGTGGAGCGGAAGCCATTAGAAGGCCCCGAGTCACCGGCCATACGGGTGAGCACCACACGGTACACTCAGGGACGTGGGCTACTTATATCCGCTTCTAGCAAGGTAGCCAGAAGAGTACAGTCAGTTTGGGAGGCCTACAACTCCGCCTGGCCAGGGGAGATCCCATCTGCTCAAGGACTGACCAGGCCCCGTTCGCTAGCAAGTACTCCGGGAGGGTCTATCGTTGTTACCAGTAAAGACCCTGAATTACACCGCACCGTCTCTGAGTGGTTCCTGCTACCCCCATTTTCCACGTCGGCTGCCCTGAGGCCATACCCCTCCCGTTGGGGGTTATACTATCACGCTGCACAATTCTACACCGGCCTCAGCGGTCTGCCCTGCAGCGGCAGCTCCATAGCTGCAAATCAACGGGTGGCGTAGTCGACACTCAAATAACATCTATCAAGACTGCCACACACTGAGTTGACTCCCTGGGCACGGACCGGGTCCCCGCCACTCGGAGACTACAACCCTCATCTGATCCGGTTCCGGGTAAGCCCCGTGCGCGAGACGCTGCGCGACACAGCAGGCCCAGGGGCGCGTCAGATGCAGGACTCTGCTGTGCTGGTTGTCATGGTGCTGGATGAGCTGAAGTTTATGTGTGGGGTCAGGAGTAGTGTTGAGCGATACCTTCCGATATCGGGAAATATCGTATCAGATTGGATAGGACCGATACCCAAAAGTATCGGATATCGCCGATTCCGATACCGGAAACCAATGCAAGTCAATGGGACACTAATATCGGAAAGCCATCCCAGCGTGAGAGAATTCTCCTGATTGTTTAAAAGCCGGCGGGCGGTAAAAAGCCGCCGGCTTTTAAACAATCACACAGCCCCATACTGCTTCCCCGCAGCCTCCCACCCCGATCCTGCGCTCCCCCCGCCACCTCCCATCCCGATCGTAAGTTAGGACCGGGCGGGGAGCGCAGCACCAAGGAGCAGGGAGCGAAGGACCCGGGCGGGGAAGCCGGCAGTGAAAAGACTACACCGCCGGCTTTCCCGTTCTGTGCTGCGCTCTCCCGCCGGTTATTTCAAATGAACAGCTGAGGTATCAGGTGATGCTGATCAGCTGTTCATTTGAAGTAGCCGCGGTGCCCTCAGAGGGTTCATGTGAGTTCATGCTTCACTGCATGAACTCACATGAACTTTCCCACGGCCGCACAGGTCAGCCTCACCTCCCAGACCATCAGACCCATCATGATTGGTGTGTGCGCAGGTGTCTGTGCGATGTGTGCGGGTGTGTGCGCGATGTCTGCGGGTGTCTGCGTGCAGGCAGACATAGGCTAATGTGACACTACTACTCCCATCGGCCTATGTCTGTCCCCCGTCCACTTGTGCCAGCAGGATCAGCTCGATGGGAGCAGTAGCTATTTTAGCTGCCCCATATGTTATTTTTGCCCCTATACATCTTTTATGTTTTTAGGCCCCCCATATATTTTTTTTGTTTTTGGTCCCCAATAAATTTTAAATACATTTTTCATTGGTGGCCAGTGGTTACCTAAAATAAATTAGTTCAAACATTACCTGTCCCCGCCGATCGCCACCTAAAATAAAGTAAAAAATAAAAAACTACACCTATACTCACCTAGACACCTAATTCCCCGAAGCCATCGATCTCCTGTAATAAAATATAAAATAATAAACCACAACCTTATCCTTACCCCTCGTAGTAGTCCACGAGTGTCCCACGAAGATCTCCAGTTTAGAGCAGCCACATAAAATGTGACCGCTCTAAACCACTGCCGCCGCTAGAATGACGGGGCCGTAAAGCAGCCCCATCATTGCATAAACCGGTGTCTAGGTGAGTATAGGTGTAGTTTTTTATTTTTTACTTTATTTTAGGTGGCGATCAGGTAATGTATGAACTAATTTATTTTAGGTAACCACTGGCCACCAATGAAAAATGTATTTAAAATTTATTGGGGACCAAAAACAAAAAAAAATATATGGGGGGCCTAAAAACATAAAAGATGTATAGGGGCAAAAATAACATATGGGGCAGTTTAAATAGCAGGATCAGGCTGATGGGAACTACTGCTCCCATCGAGCTGATCCTGCTGGCACGAGTGGACGGGGGACAGACAAAGGCCGATGTGAGTAGTAGTGTCACATCGGCCTATGTCTGCCTGCACGCAGACACCCGCAGACATCGCGCACACACCCGCACACATCGCACAGACACCCGCGCACACTCCAATCATGATGGGTCTGATGGTCTGGGAGGTGAGGCTGACCTGTGCGGCCGTGGGAAAGTTCATGTGAGTTCATGCAGTGAAGCATGAACTCACATGAACCCTCTGAGGGCACCGCAGCTACTTCAAATGAACAGCTGATCAGCATCACCTGATACCTCAGCTGTTCATTTGAAATAACCGGCGGGAGAGCGCAGCACAAAACGGGAAAGCCGGCGGTGAAGTCTTTTCCCTGCCGGCTTCCCCGCCTGGGTCCTTCGCTCCCTGCTCCTTGGTGCTGCGCTCCCCGCCCGGTCCTAACTTACGATCGGGATGTGAGGTGGCGGGGGGAGCGCAGGATCGGGGTGGGAGGCTGCGGGGAAGCAGTATGGGGCTGTGTGATTGTTTAAAAGCCGGCGGCTTTTTACCGCCTGCCGGCTTTTAAACAATCAGGAGAATTCTCTCATGCTGGGATGGCATTCCGATATTAGCGTCCCATTGACTTGCATTGGTTTCCGGTATCGGAATCGGCGATATCCGATACTTTTTGGGTATCGGTCCGATCCAATCCGATCCGATATTTCCCGATATCGGAAGGTATCGCTCAAAATTAAGTAATACATAAGAATAATATGTACTATGTCTGACCACTACAAACACTCATCTGAACTGGTCCAAGTGCTGTCAGGTTTTTTCACGGGCAGCACTTAGACAATACGGTCGTGTGAATATAGGCTTATGATGCATCTGGTAATAAACATGTTAAGGATGGGCTGCTACTCATGGGCCACTGCTGTGTGCTTGCCCCCCAGGCTAAAATGTGCCAGCCAGCCCCTGCTGCACCGGGTGCCAGAAAACCTAGATACACCTTTGGAATAGGTATCCTGCAAAGTAAGGATGGGGTTTGGTGTTTTTAAATGATTTTATTGACTCTGTGCATTTATATTTTGTATCAATAATATGATATGGTTATATATATCTTCTGGATATCAGGAGGGCTTATCCCTGTGCCTTGACTCTCTCCTTCTCCTTCGATGTCCTGTATAGGCCAAAAAAAACTACGCGTTTCGAGGACTCACAGTTCCTCTTCGTCAGCTTCTCGCTGGTAGTCAAACTGGTAACCTAATAAAGTCCAAACGCCCCCCACAAAGATAATACAACCAAAGAAATGGAGGAAGATCCAATACTAACAAGACGGTGCAAAAGGACATATGGAGGTGCAATAGAACTAAGATAGAATTCCAATAAGAATAGACTGTGTGTGAAAAAAATAATAATAAAAAAGACTTTGTTCAAACTTTCACAATTAGTTAAAAATGAATAAAAATTATATACTTATATTTCTGATGGCTATAAAAAACAGTCTGTTAATCAGTGTATATTACCAGGATAGTATAAATTCGGCACTTAGTACCATCCAGAGATAAAAAGGAAAAAATGAAGGAGAAAAATAAAAACATTATATTGTATCTCCAATAGGGGTATCAATGTATAGAAACAAATACATATATAAAATAGGTGGATTCAAAGGAATATATCCAAAAGACATATTATATTGATAAAATATAAGGAGGTTCATAAAAGTGCAATGTAAATGTTCAATTGGTACTGGGATAAAAAATACATACAGTATATACCGCTGCGAGTTGAAGGCATACAGCTGACTCTCGTGATTAAGGCCCTTCAGAGCCAAGCTATTTAATGTGAAGATCCATTTGGATTCCATCCGCGACATTAATCTCAGGTAATCACCTCCCC
Source organism: Phyllobates terribilis (assembly GCF_046119375.1). NCBI lineage: Eukaryota > Metazoa > Chordata > Amphibia > Anura > Dendrobatidae > Phyllobates > Phyllobates terribilis. The sequence goes on along the minus strand of NW_027362871.1, from coordinate 4,001,928 downwards.
TCCATTTTCTGGGGACTAATCGGATCCCACAAAACTTAGTGTCCTTATAAGATTGGTTGTGGAACTTCCGGTAGTGCCGGGACAGTGGATGCCCTTCAAAACCTTCATTCATGTTGATAAAGTGTTCCTTCAGCCTTTTGATAACTTGCGCTTTGTACAGACATCTCCTCCTGCCAAGGCATAAAAAGGGCGTGGCTTGGGGTGTGGATAGGGGCGTGGTCAGACTACGCGTGCCGCATGGTTTCGCCCTCTTTCTAGTCCTCATAGGTTGGCGGTATGCTTGTACTGAGGAGATCTGGGATATCAGTGATTAGGTCCCATATTGTGCACTGTAAGGTCTGGAAAAGCTCCTTCTATCCGTCTCTGTAGCACCAGAGGAAGAACAGAGGGGAAAAGACAGGATTTTCTACATGTCGCGTTATGTAGATGTTCTGCAGATTTATCACAACCGTCCACAAGAAGAAACTGCCATCACAGAGCCGCCTTTAGCTGTTGGAAAAGTTTAAACTTAGTTTTGAATAGTTGCTATAGCCAACAAGGACTTTCTATTTATGCTGGGTCACATGATGCTGGTGCTGGGTGATGTCATGTGACGGAATGTTGTGGGTGATGATGTCACAGAGGGCGTTGTGATGTCACCCTTGGGGTATATAAGGGGGCTCCATCCACCTGGAGCTCATATCTCATTGGCCATATCTTGGTGCTGAGATACCCCCTGGAGACAATGAGGATCGCCATATTGTTTCTGTGCTGTACCCTGTTCTACCCTGTGAATTACCATAGGCTGCCGGTGAGTACCTGTCTATTATTACATATGGAGGACGTTTAGAATCAGCTGCGGCAAGGGAAGGGGATGGGGAGGGGGGTCCTGTAAGAATTTACCTGCGGGAATAAGAGGTTATGGCAGGGAAAGGAGCTTAGGAAGTGACAGTCAGAGGGGATATAAGTGTGGGGTGACCCCTCTGACTCCCACATTCCTGCCTTGTCCTTGTAGTGATTAATGACTTTGGTGTTGTCCCTTATATATCACTTTGCAGTCACCAGTGATCGCTCCGCACTGTGATCCTAAACTACAGTCTCATTTACCTTTTTGCAAACGCCCAGAAGGGGAGGAGTGACATCACACCCATGTGAGCAGATCCCGCCCACTTTTACTGCAGTCGTAATGCGAGCTAGCTGTATTCTGTTTTCATGGAAATATCAGCAGCTGCTCCCCCTAGTGTTTACAAGATGAAAACATCAAAAGAGTTAAAATATTTTTTTCAGATTTTATACCATTAAAACCTTTTTAAATATATATGTGTATTTATATATAAATATAAATACTTTACAATTTTACAATTGTAAAAAAATTGCTGACACTTTCCCTTTAAAAGATCTAAAGACGTTCTGCTTCATGTGCCATTGTGACCAATCACAGCACAGATTATATTTTTTAAACTTTTCTTGAAAAACTGAAGCTGCTCCGTGATTGGAAATCATGTGGAAGGGTTCTCTTTTAGACATTTAGTTAGGTCCAAAGTATCAGTGACATGATGGATAGAACTGTGCAATGATGTCACAGAGGGCTTTGTGATGTCACCCCTGGGTATATTAGAAGCCTCGGCCCATCTGCAGCTTGTATCTCATTGACCATACCTTGGTGCTGAGAGACCTCTGGAGATGATGAGTATCATCCTATCATTTCTGTGCTTTACGTTGCTCTACCCCCCACATTACAGTACACTGAGGGCGAGTATGTTCTCATCAATATGGAGGTCACAAGGATCAGCTAATGAGAATATCGCCTCTTGCAGGACTTCTCATACTGGACACGTGACCGTCCGTCATATGAAAGTCCAACTGTAAATAATATTCCATGGACCCTGGAGGTGAATCCCAAACTTCTTCCTGATCTTCTCAATGGGATATTTCTGAAAGTTGCTTGATAATGTATCCATCACTGTATAATAACAAGGGCTCTCTGTTTGACTGGATTGGGTATAAATATACAGGACTTTATTATGTTTTTTTTCTTTATTATAGGATGACCCACTACCCGTGGATCTCAGAAGAAGCACCTATCAAGCTTCCATCAATCTTCCTCTTTGGCTCTTCCGTGACGCAGTTTTTGTTGCGGTGATGACACTACTGACAATACTAGAGTATTTGGCCTTAAGTCTTGTCCTGAGCAAGTGGGCAATGTCTGAACCTGGTGAAACAATCAGAAAACTCCTGAGAACAAAACCATTCTGAAGGAACAAAGTGCTTGTAAGGAGCCGATTTGCATCCCTCAGATTCAGAAGCAAGACTCCAGGAGAACACCTGTCCTGCCCAATGGCAAATGTTCTACTCCATCCATGGCTCCTGCACCGCAGGATGCGAAAAAGGTTCCTAGTTGCAACTATAAAGTGGCGTTCAGTGATATTGTCTGGGTCAGAATGATCCCTCACAACAATATAGGAAGAAGAGCTCGAAGTTCAACGGAGCTTAAAGAGAGGTTACTGATTTTTCAGAGAAGCCAACAACCCAGAATTCCAGAGCCAAGAGCACCAGAACCTAGAACACCAGAACCTACCATGTCAGAACCTAGTATGTCAGAACCTAGAATGCCAGAGCCTGAAATGCCTACAACACCTCAACCTAAAATCAAGAGGAGAAGATGTTTCCTTAGATGTCTTAGAGGCGAGGAAGATTGAGAAGGCAACTGCTTGAACTTTCCCATTGCTCGTGTTTTCATCACAGGTTAGTCCTATACATGCTGTCTGATGGGCACCATCTTACTACATACAATGCAGCATTGCACCTGAAATCGCATGGATATTTTGTCACACACTTGCACTTTAGCACCTTATCATATGGCGCATATATCTATGAACGCTTTGCTAAGTATCACTGTCTAGTATGTGCTTCTGATGAACCTATTTTAGGAAAACGTGTCGAGGTTTGGCATACTATGTACTTGAGTTTGGCGTACTATGTGCTTGTTGGTAAATTCTATTGCCATCTATAATCTACTAGATATTATAATGTCTCTGGTGGGATGCCCCATGCCGAATTGTTGATAACTGACTATGAGCATTGTCCTCTATTTCTTATCTACTATGGTTACAGGTTGATGTGAAGAGAGCTGTGCCATTGGTAGCGATTTTTCTACTGATTTGTCAGTTATATTTATGTTAGTTTAGCAAATTTCTGCTTGTAGGGTCTAATGTTTTACCATAGTGTATGTTCTGTGAGCTAAATTGTCATACTTATGCACTAGATAGATTATAAATTGTGATGCTTATGTACAAGATAGATTATTAGTTTAATCGGTGATTTTTTAAATATTTTTTAGCATCAGGAGACTCAAGAATCGCATCTTACAGAAGACAAGAAGCCTAAATGCCGAAGGGTGATGACCTGTTGATGGCCCACAGCTGGAGGGTCATTACCTCTTGATGGCACAAAACTGGACAGAAGATAAAAACATTTGATGGCACACAGCCGGAGGGTGATGATCTATTGATGGCCATAGCCAGAGGGTCATTACCTGTTGATGGCACACAGCCGGAGGGTGATGACCTATTGATGACCATAGCCAGAGGGTCATTACCTGTTGATGGCACACAGCTGGAGGATGATGACCTATTGATGGCCATAGCCAGAGGGTCATTACCTGTTGATGGCACACAGCCGGACAGAGGATAATTACCTGTTGATGGCACACAGACGGATGGTCATTACCTGTTCATGGCGCACTGCCGGATGGTCATTACCTATTGATGGCACACAGCCGGAGGGTGATGACCAATTGATGGCCATAGCCAGAGGGTCATTACCTGTTGATGGTGCACTGCCGGATGGTCATTACCTGTTGATGGCACACAGCCGGATGGTCATTACCTGTTCATGGCACACTGCCGGATGGTCATTACCTGTTGATGGAACACAGCCGGAGGGTGATGACCTATTGATGGCCATAGCCAGAGGGTCATTACCTGTTGATGGCGCACTGCCGGATGGTCATTACCTGTTGATTGCACACAGCTGGAGGGTGATGACCAGTTGATGTCGGACTGCCGGATGGTCATTACCTGTTGATGGCACACAGCCGGACAGAGGATCATTACCTGTTGATGGCACAAAGCCGGTCAGAGGATAAGATCTTTTGATTGCATACACCGGGTCCCTCCCTGATAACAGGGAACCCTGGGGAATACTCGTCATCTTGATCCCCCACTGACTAAATACTTGCTCCACCTCAGCCTACACCATCATGGAGGACACTTCCACCTGTGTCCACTGTAAGGTTCGACTTTCTTTTATCATTTCAGCAGATTAATAAACATCATAAAGCTGTAAAACTATCGAGTAATTTATTATAAATTATTATAAAGAAATATAAAGTATAATAGATAGCTATAGAGGGCACAGAAGACGACTAACTATAGTAAGCATGGTATCGCCTGATATATACTGTATATTCTAGATGGCGCTATTACACTAAATACATCACAACCTCCAGGGTGATATTACCGTACAATGTGAGATCACTAATAATGGCCACAGATTATGAGAAAATGACCAGCTCCATAGTCCTGGAGTTATTATAAATGTCTCTAGTGTGAGGCAGGGACTGGACGAGTGTTGGAGGGAGGTATATTCCCCCAGGACGTCCTTTATGTATCCATGCTGTAGAATCTGCCGTATACTTCTGTTCTAGCAGTCAGACATTTCACTCTGCAAATCACAGGCTCAACATTGTGTAAAACTACCACCGTATATAAGAGCACTCAGAATAAAAACTAGCGGCATGCCGTGCACTGCCCACGTCATGTGTACGGGATACAGGACCTGCAGGACCTGGTACGGCCATTATAGTTGATAGATTAATGATACCTGTGCAGATGAAGGGAAAAAAATATGTGCAACAGCAGGAGGAGAAAGTCTCAAAATGTAATTTGAAGAGTATAATAGAGAAATGGGAAACTTCTGGAGATGCAGATAAGTGGTACCAGGGCAAAACGTAAGTGCAGTCAGACATGGGAAAAGTGCAAATGATCCAGCGTAAAGGTTTGTTTAGTAGAAAAAATATTAAAACTTAGCTTTTATTAGCCATATAAAACACTGCTCCACAAAGAATACAGCAAATGTGCAACTATCATAGCTTACAGACCTACACGTTTCAACAAATCATGTCTTAATTATGGCCCTACTACTAGAATGACAAAAAGGCATATATATATATATATATATATATATATATATATATATATACATATATATATATATATATATATATCCACGTGCCTGTATGACCTCCCTACAACGCCTGGGCATGCTCCTGATGAGGTTGCGGATGGTCTCCTGTGGGATCTCCTCCCAGACCTGAACTAAAGCATCCGCCAACTCCTGGACAGTCTGTGGTGCAACGTGACGTTGGCGGATGGAGCGAGACATGATGTCCCAGATGTGCTCAATCGGATTCAGGTCTGGGGAACGGGCGGGCCAGTCCATAGCTTCAATGCCTCCATCTTGCAGGAACTGCTGACACACTCCAGCCACATGAGGTCTGCCATTGTCCAGCATTATGAGGAACCCAGGGCCAACCGCACCAGCATATGGTCTCACAAGGGGTCTGAGGATCTCATCTCGGTACCTAATGGAAGCCAGGCTACCTCTGGCGAGCACATGGAGGGCTGTGCGGCTCTCCAAAGAAATGCCACCCCACACCATTACTCACCCACTGCCAAACCGGTCATGCTGAAGGATGTCACTCTCCACGGCGTCTCCAGACTCTGTCACGTCTGTCACATGTGCTCAGTGTGAACCTGCTTTCATCTACGAAGAGCACAGGGCGCGAGTGGCAAGTTTGCCAATCCTGGTGTTCTGTGGCAAATGCCAAGCGTCCTGCATGGTGTTGGGCTGTGAGCACAACCCCTATCTGTGGACGTCGGGCCCTCATACCACCCTCATGGAGTCGGTATCTAACCGTTTGTGCAGACACATGCACATTTGTGGCCAGCTGGAGGTCATTTTGCAGGGCTCTGGCAGTGCTCCTCCTGTTCCTCCTTTCACAAAGGCGGAGGTAGCGGTCCTGCTGCTGGGTTGTTGCCCTCCTACGGCCCCCTCCACATCTCCTGGTGTACTGGCCTGTCTCCTGGTAGCGCCTCCAGCCTCTGGACACAGCCAACCTTCTTGCCACAGCTCGCATTGATGTGCCATCCTGGATGAGCTGCACTATCTGAGCAACTTCTGTGGGTTGTAGAGTCTGTCTCATGCTACCACAAGTGTGAAAGCACAACCAACATTCAAAAGTGACCAAAACATCAGCCAGAAAGCATTGGTACTGAGATGTGGTCTGTGGTCCCCACCTGCAGAACCACTCCTTTATTGAGGGTGTCTTGATAATTGCCAATAATTTCCATCTATCCTCTATTCCATTTGCACATCAGCATGTGAAATTGATTGTCAATCAGTGTTGCTTCCTAAGTGGACAGTTTGATTTCACAGAAGTTTGATTTACTTGGAGTTATATTCTGTTGTTTTAAGTGTTCCCTTTATTTTTGGAGCAGTTTATATAGATACATACAGTGAGTACGGAAAGTATTCAGACTCCTTTAAATTTTTCACTCTTTGTTTCATTGCAGCCATTTGATAAATTCTAAAAAGTTCATTTTTTTCTCATTAAAGTACACTCAGCACCCCATCTTGACTGAAAAAAACAGCAATATAGAATTTTTTTGCAAATTTATTAAAAAAGAAAAACTGAAATATCACATGGTCATAAGTATTCAGATCCTTTGCTCAGACACTCATATTTAAGTCACATGCTGTCCATTTCCTTGTGATCCTCCTTGAGATGGTTCTACTCCTTCAATGGAGTCCAAATGTGTTTAATTAAACTGATAGGACTTGATTTGGAAAGGCACACACCTGTCTATATAAGACCCCACAGCTCACACTACATGTCAGACCAAATGAGAATCATGAGCTCAAACGAACTGCCCAAGGAGCTCAGAGACCGAATTGTGGCAAGGCACAGATCTAGCCAAGGTTATAAAAGAATTTCTGCATTACCCAAGGTTCATAAGAGCACAGTGGCCTCCATAATCCTTAAATGGAAGAAGTTTGGGACCACCAGAAGTCTTCCTAGACCTGGCCGTCCAGCCAAACTGAGCAATCGTGGGAGAAGAGCCTTGGTGAGAGAGGTAAAGAAGAACCCCAAGATCACTGTGGCTGAGCTCCAGAGATGCAGTAGGGAGATGGGAGAAAGTTCCACATAGTCAACTATCACTGCAGCCCTTCCCCAGTTGGGCCTTTATGGCAGAGTGGCCAGATGGAAGCCTCTCCTCATATGAAAGCCCGCATAGAGTTTGCTCAAAAACACATGAAGGACTCCCAGACTATGAGAAATAAGATTCTCTGGTCTGATGAGACGAAGATAGAACTTTTTGGTGATAATTCTAAGTGGTATGTGTGGAGAAAACCAGGCACTGCTCATCACCTGCCTAATACAATCCCAACAGTGAAACATGGTGGTGGCAGTTGTTAGAACCCTCCTGTTAGTTTTTTCTATTTTGTGGTCATGTGACCTTCTGCCTATTTATTCCAGCTCCGCCCTTCAGGCTTTGCTGGACTTCAGTGTTACTTTGACTCTTAATCTAGCCAGGTGCTTTGTACCTACTGTATCTCTCTAGTTTGTTTGGTCCTTGGACCACTAAGTACTTTTGTCTGTTTGTCTTCTTCTGCTACTACTTCTGCCAGGAGGTGTCCAGTTTTGTCCCAGTCCTTAGTTCTTTTAGGGACCCCTCCCTTTAATCTATAGGTCTGTGTTCAGATTAGCCGCGGACATAGGCGGGTCTGTTTGCAAGGAACAGGTTGCCCGCTGCATCGTAAGGAATCAGCTTAGTCCTATTGTATGGACAGATTTCCTCTCTTTCCTTAGTTCTTGTAGCAGATCATAACAGCAGCATCATGCTATGGGTGTGTTTTTCAGCTGCAGGGACAGGACGACTGGTTGCAATTGAAGGAAACATGAATGCGGCCAAGTACAGAGATATCCTGGATGAAAACCTCTTCCAGAGTGCTCTGCACCTCAGACTTGGCCAAAGGTTCACCTTCCAACAAGACAATGACCCTAAGCACATAGCTAAAATAACAAAGGAGTGGCTTCAGAACAACTATGTGACCATTCTTGACTGGCCCAGCCAGAGCCCTGACCTAAACCCAATTGAGCATCTTTGGAGAGACCTGAAAATGGCTGTCCACCAACGTTTCCCATTCATCCTGACGGAACTGGAGAGGATCTGCAAGGAAGAATGGCAGAGGATCCCAAAATGCTGGTGTGAAAAACTTGTTGCATCATTTCCAAGAAGACTCATGGCTGTACTAGCCCAAAAGGGTGCTTCTACTCAATACTGAGCAAAGGGTCTGAATACTTATGCCCGTGTGATATTTCAGTTTTTCTTTTTTATTAAATTTTGCAAAAATTTCTTCATTTCTGTTTTCTTTCAGACAAGATGGGGTGCAGAGTGGACTTTAATGAGAAAAAAATGAACTTTTTAGAATTTACCAAATGGCTGCAATGAAACAAAGAGTGAAAAATGTAAAGGGGTCTGAATACTTTCCGTACCCAGTGTACATGCATGGAAATAAATGCAGAATTATATTTCTTAATACTGCAGTATCAGATCCTGTCTTGAATTTAACCCCTGTGGTATCCAATGTGAAAATCCACAGGGACTCCCCTGATGAATTACAATTGAGGAAATCATGAATTTTATATTCTCTATCATTACTTAAGGACATAAAACTATCTGTTTTAACCGCATGTAGACACGCTTTGCACCGATTGGCTCCACATCTGAAGAAACCTTTTGTGCTGAGCCAATTTGGTTGTACAGTATTAGTCTCACTCAGGGGTGGATTAAGAGTAGCAAGGGCCCCCTCCACACACCTGATTTATCACGTGACATGTCACATGATCCCCGTGATAGATCATGTGATAGTTCACGGGAAATTAATTTGGCATAATATTAATTGTGCTGCCCCATCTGAGAGCAGCACAATATTTGGGCAGATACCCTGATTCCAGCGATGTGTCACTTTTTCAGCTGCTTGTTGTCATTTTGAGAAAATCACCGTTTTATCTGCTGCAGATCTAGCAGCTCTCTGAATGCTGCGCTCTGTATAGCCCCGCCCACACCACTGATTGGCAGCTTTCTGCCCATGCTCAGTGTACACAGAAATCTACTGATCAGTGATGGGGGTGGGGTCCTACAGAACTTACTAGTCATCTAGTAATAATTACCTTCTGACAAATCAATGATTTTATCAAAACAACACTAAGCAGCCAGTAAGTGACACATTACTGGAATCAGTGCCTCTAACCCTACATTATGCTGCTCTCAGATTAGGTGGCAAAAACCTGATGACAGATTCCCTTTAAAGGAGCTGTAAAC
>NW_027362871.1:3930000-3987500 GCF_046119375.1 Phyllobates terribilis | reverse complement strand
AAGCGCGCCAAAAAAACTATAAAGTTTACGTTTTTTTTCCGTAATTCATCAAATGAGCGTGATAACGGAAGCTGCGCTGAACGGCGGCGCGTAGGAACGGGCGGTGAAATAAGCGCGCCAAAAAAACTATAAAGTTTACGTTTTTTTTCCGTAATTCATCAGATGAGCGTGATAACGGAAGGTGCGCTGAACCGCGGCGCGTAGGAACGGGCGGTGAAATAAGCGCGCCAAAAAAACTATAAAGTTTACGTTTTTTTCCATAATTCATTAGATGAGCGTGATAACGGAAGCTGCGCTGAACGGCGGCGCGTAGGAAAAGGCAGTGAAATAAGCGCGCCAAAAAAACTATAAAGTTTACGTTTTTTTTCCGTAATTTATCAGATGAGCGTGATAACGAACGCAGCCCTTAACGGCGGCGTCAGAGCGACTTTTTTTTGTTGCAGATTGAATTTTAAGTGCTTTTGCTATCATCAAACCTGTAGCCAGCTCTAATCCTCATTGAGCTATTCCAAGGGTGAGGGCTGGCTAAGGGTCGCCCTGGAGGCACCTGTAGCCAGCTCTCATCCTCATTGAGCTGCTCCAAGGGTGAGGGCTGGCTAGGGGTCGCCCTGGAGGCACCTGTAGCCAGCTCTCATCCTCATTGAGCTGCTCCAAGGGTGAGGGCTGGCTAGGGGTCGCCCTGGAGGCACCTGTAGCCAGCTCTCATCCTCATTGAGCTGCTCCAAGGGTGAGGGTTGGCTACGGGTCGCCCTGGAGGCACCTGTAGCCAGCTCTCATCCTCATTGAGCTGCTCCAAGGGTGAGGGCTAGCTAGGGGTCGCCCTGGAGGCACCTGTAGCCAGCTCTCATCCTCATTGAGCTGCTCCAAGGGTGAGGGCTGGCTAGGGGTCGCCCTGGAGGCACCTGTAGCCAGCTCTCATCCTCATTGAGCTGCTCCAAGGGTGAGGGCTGGCTAGGGGTCGCCCTGGAGGCACCTGTAGCCAGCTCTCATCCTCATTGAGCTGCTCCAAGGGTGAGGGCTGGCTAGGGGTCGCCCTGGAGGCACCTGTAGCCAGCTCTCATCCTCATTGAGCTGCTCCAAGAGTGAGGGCTGGCTAGGGGTCGCCCTGGAGGCACCTGTAGCCAGCTCTCATCCTCATTGAGCTATTCGAAGGGTGAGGGCTGGCTAAGTGTCGCCCTGGAGGCACCTGTAGCCAACTCTCATCCTCATTGAGCGTGATAACGGACGCTGCGCTGAACGGCGGCGCATAGGAACGGGCGGTGAAATAAGCGCGCCAAAAAAACTATAAAGTTTACGTTTTTTTTCCGTAATTCATCAGATGAGGGTGATAACGGACGCTGTGCTGAACGGCGGCGCGTAGGAACGGGCGGTGAAATAAGCGCGCCAAAAAAACTATAAAATTTACGTTTTTTTTCCGTAATTCATCAGATGAGCGTGATAACGGAAGCTGCGTTGAACGGCGGCGCGTAGGAACGGGCGGTGAAATAAGCGCGCCAAAAAAACTATAAAGTTTACGTTTTTTTTCCGTAATTCATCAGATGAGCGTGATAACGGACGCTGCGCTGAATGGCGGCGCGTAGGAACGGGCGGTGAAATAAGCGCGCCAAAAAAACTATAAAGTTTACGTTTTTTTCCGTAATTCATCAGATGAGCGTGATAACGGATGCTGTGCTGAACGGCGGCACGTAGGAACGGGCGGTGAAATAAGTGCGCCAAAAAAACGATAAAGTTTACGTTTTTTTTCTGTAATTTATCAGATGAGCGTGATAACGGACGCAGCCCTTAACGGCGGCGTCAGAGCGACTTTTTTTTGTTGCAGATTGAATTTTAAGTGCTTTTGGTATCATCAAACCTGTAGCCAGCTCTCATCCTCATTGAGCTATTCCAAGGGTGAGGGCTGGCTAGGGGTCGCCCTGGAGGCACCTGTAGCCAGCTCTCATCCTCATTGAGCTGCTCCAAGGGTGAGGGCTGGCTAGGGGTCGCCCTGGAGGCACCTTTAGCCAGCTCTCATACTCATTGAGGTGCTCCAAGGGTGAGGGCTGGCTAGGGGTCGCCCTAGAGGCACCTGTAGCCAGCTCTCATCCTCATTGAGCTGCTCCAAGGGTGAGGGCTGGCTACGGGTCGCCCTGGAGGCACCTGTAGCCAGCTCTCATCCTCATTGAGCTGCTCCAAGGGTGAGGGCTGGCTAGGGGTCGCCCTGGAGGCACCTGTAGCCAGCTCTCATCCTCATTGAGCTGCTCCAAGGGTGAGGGCTGGCTAGGGGTCGCCCTGGAGGCACCTGTAGCCAGCTCTCATCCTCATTGAGCTGCTCCAAGGGTGAGGGCTGGCTAGGGGTCGCCCTGGAGGCACCTGTAGCCAGCTCTCATCCTCATTGAGCTGCTCCAAGGGTGAGGGCTGGCTAGGGGTCGCCCTGGAGGCACCTGTAGCCAGCTCTCATCCTCATTGAGCTGCTCCAAGGGTGAGGGCTGGCTAGGGGTCGCCCTGGAGGCACCTGTAGCCAGCTCTCATCCTCATTGAGCTATTCGAAGGGTGAGGGCTGGCTACGTGTCGCCCTGGAGGCACCTGTAGCCAACTCTCATCCTCATTGAGCGTGATAACGGACGCTGCGCTGAACGGCGGCGCATAGGAACGGGCGGTGAAATAAGCGCGCCAAAAAAACTATAAAGTTTACGTTTTTTTTCCGTAATTCATCAGATGAGGGTGATAACGGACGCTGTGCTGAACGGCGGCGCGTAGGAACGGGCGGTGAAATAAGCGCGCCAAAAAAACTATAAAATTTACGTTTTTTTTCCGTAATTCATCAGATGAGCGTGATAACGGAAGCTGCGCTGAACGGCGGCGCGTAGGAACGGGCGGTGAAATAAGCGCGCCAAAAAAGCTATAAAGTGTACGTTTTTTTTCCATAATTCATTAGATGAGCGTGATAACGGAAGCTGCGTTGAACGGCGGCGCGTAGGAACGGGCGGTGAAATAAGCGCGCCAAAAAAACTATAAAGTTTACGTTTTTTTTCCGTAATTCATCAGATGAGCGTGATAACGGACGCTGCGCTGAATGGCGGCGCGTAGGAACGGGCGGTGAAATAAGCGCGCCAAAAAAACTATAAAGTTTACGTTTTTTTCCGTAATTCATCAGATGAGCGTGATAACGGATGCTGTGCTGAACGGCGGCACGTAGGAACGGGCGGTGAAATAAGTGCGCCAAAAAAACGATAAAGTTTACGTTTTTTTTCTGTAATTTATCAGATGAGCGTGATAACGGACGCAGCCCTTAACGGCGGCGTCAGAGCGACTTTTTTTTGTTGCAGATTGAATTTTAAGTGCTTTTGGTATCATCAAACCTGTAGCCAGCTCTCATCCTCATTGAGCTATTCCAAGGGTGAGGGCTGGCTAGGGGTCGCCCTGGAGGCACCTGTAGCCAGCTCTCATCCTCATTGAGCTGCTCCAAGGGTGAGGGCTGGCTAGGGGTCGCCCTGGAGGCACCTTTAGCCAGCTCTCATACTCATTGAGGTGCTCCAAGGGTGAGGGCTGGCTAGGGGTCGCCCTGGAGGCACCTGTAGCCAGCTCTCATCCTCATTGAGCTGCTCCAAGGGTGAGGGCTGGCTAGGGGTCGCCCTGGAGGCACCTGTAGCCAGCTCTCATCCTCATTGAGCTGCTCCAAGGGTGAGGGCTGGCTAGGGGTCGCCCTGGAGGCACCTGTAGCCAGCTCTCATCCTCATTGAGCTGCTCCAAGGGTGAGGGCTGGCTAGGGGTCGCCCTGGAGGCACCTGTAGCCAGCTCTCATCCTCATTGAGCTGCTCCAAGGGTGAGGGCTGGCTAGGGGTCGCCCTGGAGGCACCTGTAGCCAGCTCTCATCCTCATTGAGCTGCTCCAAGGGTGAGGGCTGGCTAGGGGTCGCCCTGGAGGCACCTGTAGCCAGCTCTCATCCTCATTGAGCTGCTCCAAGGGTGAGGGCTGGCTAGGGGTCGCCCTGGAGGCACCTGTAGCCAGCTCTCATCCTCATTGAGCTGCTCCAAGGGTGAGGGCTGGCTAGGGGTCGCCCTGGAGGCACCTGTAGCCAGCTCTCATCCTCATTGAGCTGCTCCAAGGGTGAGGGCTGGCTAGGGGTCGCCCTGGAGGCACCTGTAGCCAGCTCTCATCCTCATTGAGCTGCTCCAAGGGTGAGGGCTGGCTAGGGGTCGCCCTGGAGGCACCTGTAGCCAGCTCTCATCCTCATTGAGCTGCTCCAAGGGTGAGGGCTGGCTAGGGGTCGACCTGGAGGCACCTGTAGCCAGCTCACATCCTCATTGAGCTATTCCAAGGGTGAGGGCTGGCTACGTGTCGCCCTGGAGGCACTTGTAGCCAGCTCTCATCCTCATTGAGCGTGATAACGGACGCTGCGCTGAACGGCGGCGCATAGGAACGGGCGGTGAAATAAGCGCGCCAAAAGAACTATAAAGTTTACGTTTTTTTTTCCGTAATTCATCAGATGAGGGTGATAACGGACGCTGCGCTGAACGGCGGCGCGTAGGAACGGGCGGTGAAATAAGCGCGCCAAAAAAACTATAAAGTTTACGTTTTTTTTCCGTAATTCATCAGATGAGCGTGATAACGGACGCTGCGCTGAATGGCGGCGCGTAGGAACGGGCGGTGAAATAAGCGCGCCAAAAAAACTATAAAGTTTACGTTTTTTTTCCGTAATTCATCAGATGAGCGTGATAACGGATGCTGTGCTGAACGGCGGCACGTAGGAACGGGCGATGAAATAAGTGCGCCAAAAAAACGATAAAGTTTACGTTTTTTTTCTGTAATTTATCAGATCAGCGTGATAACGGACGCAGCCCTTAACGGCGGCGTCAGAGCGACTTTATTTTGTTGCAGATTGAATTTTAAGTGCTTTTGCTATCATCAAACCTGTAGCCAGCTCTCATCCTCATTGAGCTATTCCAAGGGTGAGGGCTGGCTAGGGGTCGCCCTGGAGGCACCTGTAGCCAGCTCTCATCCTCATTGAGCTGCTCCAAGGGTGAGGGCTGGCTAGGGGTCGCCCTGGAGGCACCTGTAGCCAGCTCTCATCCTCATTGAGCTGCTCCAAGGGTGAGGGCTGGCTAGGGGTCGCCCTGGAGGCACCTGTAGCCAGCTCTCATCCTCATTGAGCTGCTCCAAGGGTGAGGGCTGGCTAGGGTTCGCCCTGGAGGCACCTGTAGCCAGCTCTCATCCTCATTGAGCTGCTCTAAGGGTGAGGGCTGGCTAGGGGTCGCCCTGGAGGCACCTGTAGCCAGCTCCCATCCTCATTGAGCTATTCCAAGGGTGAGGGCTGGCTACGTGTCGCCCTGGAGGCACTTGTAGCCAGCTCTCATCCTCATTGAGCGTGATAACGGACGCTGCGCTGAACGGCGGCGCATAGGAACGGGCGGTGAAATAAGCGCGCCAAAAAAACTATAAAGTTTACGTTTTTTTTCCGTAATTCATCAGATGAGGGTGATAACGGATGCTGCGCTGAACGGCGGCGCGTAGGAACGGGCGGTGAAATAAGCGCGCCAAAAAAGCTATAAAGTGTACGTTTTTTTTCCATAATTCATTAGATGAGCGTGATAACGGAAGCTGCGTTGAACGGCGGCGCGTAGGAACGGGCGGTGAAATAAGCGCGCCAAAAAAACTATGAAGTTTACGTTTTTTTTCCGTAATTCATCAGATGAGCGTGATAGCGGACGCTGCGCTGAATGGCGGCGCGTAGGAACGGGCGGTGAAATAAGCGCGCCAAAAAAACTATAAAGTTTACGTTTTTTTCCGTAATTCATCAGATGAGCGTGATAACGGATGCTGTGCTGAACGGCGGCACGTAGGAACGGGCGGTGAAATAAGTGCGCCAAAAAAACGATAAAGTTTACGTTTTTTTTCTGTAATTTATCAGATGAGCGTGATAACGGACGCAGCCCTTAACGGCGGCGTCAGAGCGACTTTTTTTTGTTGCAGATTGAATTTTAAGTGCTTTTGGTATCATCAAACCTGTAGCCAGCTCTCATCCTCATTGAGCTATTCCAAGGGTGAGGGCTGGCTAGGGGTCGCCCTGGAGGCACCTGTAGCCAGCTCTCATCCTCATTGAGCTGCTCCAAGGGTGAGGGCTGGCTAGGGGTCGCCCTGGAGGCACCTTTAGCCAGCTCTCATACTCATTGAGGTGCTCCAAGGGTGAGGGCAGGCTAGGGGTCGCCCTAGAGGCACCTGTAGCCAGCTCTCATCCTCATTGAGCTGCTCCAAGGGTGAGGGCTGGCTAGGGGTCGCCCTGGAGGCACCTGTAGCCAGCTCTCATCCTCATTGAGCTGCTCCAAGGGTGAGGGCTGGCTAGGGGTCGCCCTGGAGGCACCTGTAGCCAGCTCTCATCCTCATTGAGCTGCTCCAAGGGTGAGGGCTGGCTAGGGGTCGCCCTGGAGGCACCTGTAGCCAGCTCTCATCCTCATTGAGCTGCTCCAAGGGTGAGGGCTGGCTAGGGGTCGCCCTGGAGGCACCTGTAGCCAGCTCTCATCCTCATTGAGCTGCTCCAAGGGTGAGGGCTGGCTAGGGGTCGCCCTGGAGGCACCTGTAGCCAGCTCTCATCCTCATTGAGCTGCTCCAAGGGTGAGGGCTGGCTAGGGGTCGCCCTGGAGGCACCTGTAGCCAGCTCTCATCCTCATTGAGCTGCTCCAAGGGTGAGGGCTGGCTAGGGGTCGCCCTGGAGGCACCTGTAGCCAGCTCTCATCCTCATTGAGCTGCTCCAAGGGTGAGGGCTGGCTAGGGGTCGCCCTGGAGGCACCTGTAGCCAGCTCTCATCCTCATTGAGCTGCTCCAAGGGTGAGGGCTGGCTAGGGGTCGACCTGGAGGCACCTGTAGCCAGCTCACATCCTCATTGAGCTATTCCAAGGGTGAGGGCTGGCTACGTGTCGCCCTGGAGGCACTTGTAGCCAGCTCTCATCCTCATTGAGCGTGATAACGGACGCTGCGCTGAACGGCGGCGCATAGGAACGGGCGGTGAAATAAGCGCGCCAAAAGAACTATAAAGTTTACGTTTTTTTTTCCGTAATTCATCAGATGAGGGTGATAACGGACGCTGCGCTGAACGGCGGCGCGTAGGAACGGGCGGTGAAATAAGCGCGCCAAAAAAACTATAAAGTTAACGTTTTTTTTCCGTAATTCATCAGATGAGCGTGATAACGGACGCTGCGCTGAATGGCGGCGCGTAGGAACGGGCGGTGAAATAAGCGCGCCAAAAAAACTATAAAGTTTACGTTTTTTTTCCGTAATTCATCAGATGAGCGTGATAACGGATGCTGTGCTGAACGGCGGCACGTAGGAACGGGCGATGAAATAAGTGCGCCAAAAAAACGATAAAGTTTACGTTTTTTTTCTGTAATTTATCAGATCAGCGTGATAACGGACGCAGCCCTTAACGGCGGCGTCAGAGCGACTTTATTTTGTTGCAAATTGAATTTTAAGTGCTTTTGCTATCATCAAACCTGTAGCCAGCTCTCATCCTCATTGAGCTATTCCAAGGGTGAGGGCTGGCTAGGGGTCGCCCTGGAGGCACCTGTAGCCAGCTCTCATCCTCATTGAGCTGCTCCAAGGGTGAGGGCTGGCTAGGGGTCGCCCTGGAGGCACCTGTAGCCAGCTCTCATCCTCATTGAGCTGCTCCAAGGGTGAGGGCTGGCTAGGGGTCGCCCTGGAGGCACCTGTAGCCAGCTCTCATCCTCATTGAGCTGCTCCAAGGGTGAGGGCTGGCTAGGGTTCGCCCTGGAGGCACCTGTAGCCAGCTCTCATCCTCATTGAGCTGCTCCAAGGGTGAGGGCTGGCTAGGGGTCGCCCTGGAGGCACCTGTAGCCAGCTCTCATCCTCATTGAGCTATTCCAAGGGTGAGGGCTGGCTTCGTGTCGCCCTGGAGGCACTTGTTGCCAGCTCTCATCCTCATTGAGCGTGATAACGGACGCTGCGCTGAACGGCGGCGCATAGGAACGGGCGGTGAAATAAGCGCGCCAAAAAAACTATAAAGTTTACGTTTTTTTTCCGTAATTCATCAGATGAGGGTGATAACGGACGCTGCGCTGAACGGCGGCGCGTAGGAACGGGCGGTGAAATAAGCGCGCCAAAAAAACTATAGAGTTTACGTTTTTTTTCCGTAATTCATCAGATGAGCGTGATAACGGACGCTGCGCTGAATGGCGGCGCGTAGGAACGGGCTGTGAAATAAGCGCGCCAAAAAAACTATAAAGTTTACGTTTTTTTCCGTAATTCATCAGATGAGCGTGATAACGGATGCTGTGCTGAACGGCGGCACGTAGGAACGGGCGATGAAATAAGTGCGCCAAAAAAACTATAAAGTTTACTTTTTTTTCCGTAATTCATCAGATGAGCGTGATAACGGATGCTGTGCTGAACGGCGGCACGTAGGAACGGGCGATGAAATAAGTGCGCCAAAAAAACTATAAAGTTTACGTTTTTTTTCTGTAATTTATCAGATCACCGTGATAACGGACGCAGCCCTTAACGGCGGCGTCAGAGCGACTTTTTTTTGTTGCAGATTGAATTTTAAGTGCTTTTGCTATCATCAAACCTGTAGCCAGCTCTCATCCTCATTGAGCTATTCCAAGGGTGAGGGCTGGCTAAGGGTCGCCCTGGAGGCACCTGTAGCCAGCTCTCATCCTCATTGAGCTGCTCCAAGGGTGAGGGCTGGCTAGGGGTCGCCCTGGAGGCACCTGTAGCCAGCTCTCATCCTCATTGAGCTGCTCCAAGGGTGAGGGCTGGCTAGGGGTCGCCCTGGAGGCACCTGTAGCCAGCTCTCATCCTCATTGAGCTGCTCCAAGGGTGAGGGCTGGCTAGGGGTCGCCCTGGAGGCACCTGTAGCCAGCTCTCATCCTCATTGAGCTGCTCCAAGGGTGAGGGCTGGCTAGGGGTCGCCCTGGAGGCACCTGTAGCCAGCTCTCATCCTCATTGAGCTGCTCCAAGGGTGAGGGCTGGCTAGGGGTCGCCCTGGAGGCACCTGTAGCCAGCTCTCATCCTCATTGAGCTGCTCCAAGGGTGAGGGCTGGCTAGGGGTCGCCCTGGAGGCACCTGTAGCCAGCTCTCATCCTCATTGAGCTGCTCCAAGGGTGAGGGCTGGCTAGGGGTCGCCCTGGAGGCAACTGTAGCCAGCTCTCATCCTCATTGAGCTATTCGAAGGGTGAGGGCTGGCTACGTGTCGCCCTGGAGGCACCTGTAGCCAACTCTCATCCTCATTGAGCGTGATAACGGACGCTGCGCTGAACGGCGGCGCATAGGAACGGGCGGTGAAATAAGCGCGCCAAAAAAACTATAAAGTTTACGTTTTTTTTCCGTAATTCATCAGATGAGGGTGATAACGGACGCTGCGCTGAACGGCGGCGCGTAGGAACGGGCGGTGAAATAAGCGCGCCAAAAAAACTATAAAATTTACGTTTTTTTTCCGTAATTCATCAGATGAGGGTGATAACGGACGCTGCGCTGAACGGCGGTGCGTAGGAACGGGCGGTGAAATAAGCGCGCCAAAAAAACTATAAAGTTTACGTTTTTTTTCCGTAATTCATCAGATGAGCGTGATAACGGACGCTGCGCTGAATGGCGGCGCGTAGGAACGGGCGGTGAAATAAGCGCGCCAAAAAAACTATAAAGTTTACGTTTTTTTTCCGTAAATCATCAGATGAGCGTGATAACGGATGCTGTGCTGAACGGCGGCACGTAGGAACGGGCGATGAAATAAGTGCGCCAAAAAAACGATAAAGTTTACGCTTTTTTTCTGTAAATTATCAGATCACCGTGATAACGGACGCAGCCCTTAACGGCGGCGTCAGAGCGACTTTTTTTTGTTGCAGATTGAATTTTAAGTGCTTTTGCTATCATCAAACCTGTAGCCAGCTCTCATCCTCATTGAGCTATTCCAAGGGTGAGGGCTGGCTAAGGGTCGCCCTGGAGGCACCTGTAGCCAGCTCTCATCCTCATTGAGCTGCTCCAAGGGTGAGGGCTGGCTAGGGGTCGCCCTGGAGGCACCTGTAGCCAGCTCTCATCCTCATTGAGCTGCTCCAAGGGTGAGGGCTGGCTAGGGGTCGCCCTGGAGGCACCTGTAGCCAGCTCTCATCCTCATTGAGCTGCTCCAAGGGTGAGGGCTGGCTAGGGGTCGCCCTGGAGGCACCTGTAGCCAGCTCTCATCCTCATTGAGCTGCTCCAAGGGTGAGGGCTGCCTACGGGTCGCCCTGGAGGCACCTGTAGCCAGCTCTCATCCTCATTGAGCTGCTCCAAGGGTGAGGGCTGGCTAGGGGTCGCCCTGGAGGCACCTGTAGCCAGCTCTCATCCTCATTGAGCTGCTCCAAGGGTGAGGGCTGGCTAGGGGTCGCCCTGGAGGCACCTGTAGCCAGCTCTCATCCTCATTGAGCTGCTCCAAGGGTGAGGGCTGGCTAGGGGTCGCCCTGGAGGCACCTGTAGCCAGCTCTCATCCTCATTGAGCTGCTCCAAGGGTGAGGGCTGGCTAGGGGTCGCCCTGGAGGCTCCTGTAGCCAGCTCTCATCCTCATTGAGCTGCTCCAAGGGTGAGGGCTGGCTAGGGTTCGCCCTGGAGGCACCTGTAGCCAGCTCTCATCCTCATTGAGCTGCTCCAAGGGTGAGGGCTGGCTAGGGGTCGCCCTGGAGGCACCTGTAGCCAGCTCTCATCCTCATTGAGCTGCTCCAATTGTGAGGGCTGGCTAGGGGTCGCCCTGGAGGCACCTGTAGCCAGCTCTCATCCTCATTGAGCTGCTCCAAGGGTGAGGGCTGGCTAGGGGTCGCCCTGGAGACACCTGTAGCCAGCTCTCATCCTCATTGAGCTATTCGAAGGGTGAGGGCTGGCTACGTGTCGCCCTGGAGGCACCTGTAGCCAACTCTCATCCTCATTGAGCGTGATAACGGACGCTGCGCTGAACGGCGGCGCATAGGAACGGGCGGTGAAATAAGCGCGCCAAAAAAACTATAAAGTTTACGTTTTTTTTCGTAATTCATCAGATGAGGGTGATAACGGACGCTGCGCTGAACGGCGGCGCGTAGGAACGGGCGGTGAAATAAGCGCGCCAAAAAAACTATAAAATTTACGTTTTTTTTCCGTAATTCATCAGATGAGCGTGATAACGGAAGCTGCGCTGAACGGCGGCGCGTAGGAACGGGCGGTGAAATAAGCGCGCCAAAAAAGCTATAAAGTGTACTTTTTTTTCCATAATTCATTAGATGAGCGTGTTAACGGAAGCTGCGTTGAACGGCGGCGCGTAGGAACGGGCGGTGAAATAAGCGCGCCAAAAAAACTATAAAGTTTACGTTTTTTTCCGTAATTCATCAGATGAGCGTGATAACGGACGCTGCGCTGAATGGCGGCGCGTAGGAACGGGCGGTGAAATAAGCGCGCCAAAAAAACTATAAAGTTTACGTTTTTTTTCCGTAATTCATCAGATGAGCGTGATAACGGATGCTGTGCTGAACGGCGGCACGTAGGAACGGGCGGTGAAATAAGTGCGCCAAAAAAACGATAAAGTTTACGTTTTTTTTCTGTAATTTATCAGATGAGCGTGATAACGGACGCAGCCCTTAACGGCGGCGTCAGAGCGACTTTTTTTTGTTGCAGATTGAATTTTAAGTGCTTTTGGTATCATCAAACCTGTAGCCAGCTCTCATCCTCATTGAGCTATTCCAAGGGTGAGGGCTGGCTAGGGGTCGCCCTGGAGGCACCTGTAGCCAGCTCTCATCCTCATTGAGCTGCTCCAAGGGTGAGGGCTGGCTAGGGGTCGCCCTGGAGGCACCTGTAGCCAGCTCTCATCCTCATTGAGCTGCTCCAAGGGTGAGGGCTGGCTAGGGGTCGCCCTGGAGGCACCTGTAGCCAGCTCTCATCCTCATTGAGCTGCTCCAAGGGTGAGGGCTGGCTAGGGGTCGCCCTGGAGGCACCTGTAGCCAGCTCTCATCCTCATTGAGCTGCTCCAAGGGTGAGGGCTGGCTAGGGGTCGCCCTGGAGGCACCTGTAGCCAGCTCTCTTCCTCATTGAGCTGCTCCAAGGGTGAGGGCTGGCTAGGGGTCGCCCTGGAGGCACCTGTAGCCAGCTCTCATCCTCATTGAGCTGCTCCAAGGGTGAGGGCTGGCTAGGGGTCGCCCTGGAGGCACCTGTAGCCAGCTCTCATCCTCATTGAGCTGCTCCAAGGGTGAGGGCTGGCTAGGGGTCGCCCTGGAGGCACCTGTAGCCAGCTCTCATCCTCATTGAGCAGCTCCAAGGGTGAGGGCTGGCTAGGGGTCGCCCTGGAGTCACCTGTAGCCAGCTCTCATCCTCATTGAGCTGCTCCAAGGGTGAGGGCTGGCTAGGGGTCGCCCTGGAGGCACCTGTAGCCAGCTCTCATCCTCATTGAGCTGCTCCAAGGGTGAGGGCTGGCTAGGGGTCGCCCTGGAGGCACCTGTAGCCAGCTCTCATCCTCATTGAGCTGCTCCAAGGGTGAGGGCTGGCTAGGGGTCGCCATGGAGGCACCTGTAGCCAGCTCTCATCCTCATTGAGCTGCTCCAAGGGTGAGGGCTGGCTAGGGGTCGCCCTGGAGGCACCTGTAGCCAGCTCTCATCCTCATTGAGCTGCTCCAAGGGTGAGGGCTGGCTAGGGGTCGCCCTGGAGGCACCTGTAGCCAGCTCTCATCCTCATTGAGCTGCTCCAAGGGTGAGGGCTGGCTAGGGGTCGCCCTGGAGGCACCTGTAGCCAGCTCTCATCCTCATTGAGCTGCTCCAAGGGTGAGGGCTGGCTAGGGGTCGCCCTGGAGGCACCTGTAGCCAGCTCTCATCCTCATTGAGCTGCTCCAAGGGTGAGGGCTGGCTAGGGGTCGCCCTGGAGGCACCTGTAGCCAGCTCTCATCCTCATTGAGCTGCTCCAAGGGTGAGGGCTGGCTAGGGGTCGCCCTGGAGGCACCTGTAGCCAGCTCTCATCCTCATTGAGCTGCTCCAAGGGTGAGGGCTGGCTACGTGTCGCCCTGGAGGCACTTGTAGCCAGCTCTCATCCTCATTGAGCGTGATAATGGACGCTGCGCTGAACGGCGGCGCATAGGAACGGGCGGTGAAATAAGCGCGCCAAAAAAAACTATAAAGTTTACGTTTTTTTTCCGTAATTCATCAGATGAGGGTGATAACGGACGCTGCGCTGAACGGCGGCGCGTAGGAACGGGCGGTGAAATAAGCGCGCCAAAAAAACTATAAAATTTACGTTTTTTTTCCGTAATTCATCAGATGAGCGTGATAACGGAAGCTGAGCTGAACGGCGGCGCGTAGGAACGGGCGGTGAAATAAGCGCGCCAAAAAAGCTATAAAGTGTACGTTTTTTTTCCATAATTCATTAGATGAGCGTGATAACGGAAGCTGCGTTGAACGGCGGCGCGTAGGAACGGGCGGTGAAATAAGCGCGCCAAAAAAACTATAAAGTTTACGTTTTTTTCCGTAATTCATCAGATGAGCGTGATAACGGATGCTGCACTGAATGGCGGCGCGTAGGAACGGGCGGTGAAATAAGCGCGCCAAAAAAACTATAAAGTTTACGTTTTTTTTCCGTAATTCATCAGATGAGCGTGATAACGGAAGGTGCGCTGAACCGTGGCGCGTAGGAACGGGCGGTGAAATAAGCGCGCCAAAAAAACTATAAAGTTTACGTTTTTTTCCATAATTCATTAGATGAGCGTGATAACGGAAGCTGCGCTGAACGGCGGCGCGTAGGAAAAGGCAGTGAAATAAGCGCGCCAAAAAAGCTATAAAGTTTCCTTTTTTTTTCCGTAATTTATCAGATGAGCGTGATAACGGACGCAGCCCTTAACGGCGGCGTCAGAGCGACTTTTTTTTGTTGCAGATTGAATTTTAAGTGCTTTTGGTATCATCAAACCTGTAGCCAGCTCTCATCCTCATTGAGCTATTCCAAGGGTGAGGGCTGGCTAGGGGTCGCCCTGGAGGCACCTGTAGCCAGCTCTCATCCTCATTGAGCTGCTCCAAGGGTGAGGGCTGGCTAGGGGTCGCCCTGGAGGCACCTGTAGCCAGCTCTCATCCTCATTGAGCTATTCCAAGGGTGAGGGCTGGCTACGGGTCGTCCTGGAAGTACCTGTAGCCAGCTCTCATCAAGAAAAAGCTACGCCTACTAAGTTGCATTAACCAATCGGAGCAGATTCATGATTTACATTCAAATAAACCATCATTTTAGGAAAAGGAAAAGGAGTTTTGGAGGGAAGTTTAATTTGATCCAGTGCTCAGGAGCAACAAGGGTGATTAGTGCACAAGAGAAGCTGTGACCTTAGCCAATTACAACCATGCCGCCCAAAAGAAGGTAAGTACACCTGGTGGGATAGTGAGTGGGAGGGAAATATGAATCTGCAGAGGTATGTGTTGCTTCTAGAAATACTCTTTCTGGACACCATTGCAGCATGCATTCTGGGGTACACTGAGACCATGGGAGTATTTGCAGAAGAGGTTAACATACAGCATGTATTGGGATCAGGTGCCTAACTATACTGCAGCATCATCTGAGCTTGTACTGGAATCAGGTGTATAAGTATACTTGTACTCATATAGCTTGTACTGGAATCAGGTGTATAAGTATACTTGTACTCATATAGCTTGTACTGGAATCAGGTGTATAAGTATACTTGTACTCATATAGCTTGTACTGGAATCAGGTGTATAAGTATACTTGTACTCATATAGCTTGTACTGGAATCAGGTGTGTAAGTATACTTGTACTCATATAGCTTGTACTGGAATCAGGTGTATAAGTATGCTTGTACTCATATAGTTTGTACTGGAATCAGGTGCCTAATCTGATGTCCTCTCTGTGACCTCTGCAAACTTTTTAGCTTGGTTGTATTACTGTGGTGGGGGGAGGGGGAAGGATTGCGGTGTGAAAGTGTATTATAACATCATGTTAAGGCTTGCAATTGTTCAGGCTCAGTCACAGAAAGGGTTTATGTTTTTGGCGCGGTCTTTCTGTATCTTTCAAAGTTTGCAGTGTGAAAAGGCTTTAAACTGTATATGTACTTGCTCGCTCACTCGTTTTTTCTCCTTTTTGACTGATGAGTGCCGGTCATGTGCAAAACTGTATACGCATTTGCATAGTCAATACCACATTAATTTTTTGCACGGTATCTTTGTCAATCTAAATAATTCTTGCAAAACCTCAGATTTGCGCAAGATCTAGGAACATGCATATGATAAAAAACCGCATGTGTTATGTGCACAATATTGCCACAATTTGTGTAGTATGCTATAAAAGTGCATTAACTTGTGCTAAACAATTGATCCTTAAAAAATTGTGTACGTTTGTCCGTTTTTGTGACCAAAAATGAGGGCTGGCTATTGGTGGTCAAAATACACTCTAGAGCCAGCCCTCATCTTTTTAAAAAAATCTATGGCAATGATGAGACGTGCCTTTTCTCATGAGCTGTGTATTTGTTGTAAAAAAAAATCAGATTTTTGAAATCCAGTTATCCTGCTGAAACATAAAAAATGCTGGTTGATATTAGTGGGTGGAAAAGCTAGATTCTCACTGATATTGTTCCTGATCTTCCATTTTTCTTTTTTACAGCGGCTTCAGGATGCTGAAGACATGTCCACTATGTTACAAAGCATTTACTCAACTGCCACAGCACCTTACACGACAATGCCTTAGATGCTGTACACAAGAGGAGAAGGATGCGCTAGTGAAAGAATCTAGAAACTCACTGATAGCAATTGCAACAAAAGGAACATATATCCCTTATGACAAGATTCCAGAGATCACTACAAAGGACGATCTTATCTCCTTCCTGGAGGACAGAGGGTTTATAGTACCCGAGAAACCAACTATGGCCAGGTATGCCCCACTAGCATCTTATTCTTTGAATACTGATGTTCATACTTGTGTAAGCTTTATAGATTTGCATATATGTTCTGAACTATGCCAAATAATCACGTGTATTTTATATTTACAGGATTGTTGAAGATGAGGGGGCATCACCTGTGCAGGAGGAGCTGACAGCCAGTGAGCAAGAGCTGCCTAATGAGGAGGAAGTGCTGCCTGTTGAGGAGGAAATGTCTACAGTCATCGAGGAGGAGTCGCCCGTCCCAGAGGAAGAGCCGCCCGTCCCAGAGGAAGAGCCGCCCGTCCCAGAGGAAGAGCTGTCCGTCACAGAGGAAGAGCCGTCCGTCACAGAGGAAGAGCCGCCCGTCACAGTGGAAGAGCCGCCCGTCCCAGAGGAAGAGCCGCCCGTCCCAGAGGAAGAGCCGTCCGTCACAGAGGAAGAGCCGTCCGTCACAGTGGAAGAGCCGTCCGTCCCAGAGGAAGAGCCGCCCGTCACAGTGGAAGAGCCGCCCGTCCCAGAGGAAGAGCTGCCCGTCCCAGAGGAAGAGCCGCCCGTCCCAGAGGAAGAGCCGCCCGTCCCAGAGGAAGAGCCGCCCGTCCCAGAGGAAGAGCCGCCCGTCCCAGAGGAAGAGCCGTCCGTCACAGAGGAAGAGCCGTCCGTCACAGAGGAAGAGCCGCCCGTCACAGTGGAAGAGCCGTCCGTCACAGAGGAAGAGCCGCCCGTCCCAGAGGATTATGATGTCTACAGGTCAGTGTAAATTTATACAAGGAATTTACTTTAATCCCTTGCTCAAACATTGCCTTGGCCTCAGCACATCCTGGCTTTTAGGCCACTTTAAAAAATTGTCAACACTGCTGGCCTACTCAAGATTGTACTTCACGTTATTACTAAGGATTTTTATAATTTACAGGACTGTTGAAGATGAGAAGCCATCTACATCAACTGGCAGATCGGCACGCCGAGCCATATCAAATCCTGAATTGGTGCATCTTTCAGCTGCAGAAGACTATACATCCTCTGAAACATCCGACAGTGAAGCCGATCAACAACCAGAGACCAGAGAAAGAGAGGAAAATACCAGCCAAACAGATGAAGACAGGCCGAGGTCAGTTAGTGTGTGTAACATTCTCACTCATCATGCTTTTATATATATATACATATCTATATATATCTATATATATATATATCTATATATATATATCTATATATATATATATATTTATATATATATATATTGAGCAAAAAAACAATACAAATAATGTTTAACTGGGACAATTAATAGCATATCCCACAACTTTACAGCCCTTACAAAGTAATTTTTTCTCCTATTTTAGGCAATAGATTTCCCTTCCATTGCAGCCATAAAACAGGATGCCAAAAAAGTGCCCTACACACAGACAGCTCTGTGGGGCACACAGCTTTGGCGGGGCATACTAAAATGCACTGCCATTACGATTTTCATCTGTGGGCCAGTAGAGGATGATGTACTAGCTTTACCCACAGATGAACTTCAGAACACACAGTGTTCAGCAGTGGATGCTGCTTATAAAGGGCAGGCAGCCAGCAAAGTGCTGCTGCCAGTCAGAGCACTGGGGTCCACAGAAATCGGGCCTGGGGACACAGAAATGTTTACCACCCCTGACAACGGTGAGTGGAACCCCCAGCTGTCAAGGTCCCCGACATTTCCCCAGATTCTTCCACTGGGTGAGGGCCCCATGAATGCGTCGTTACAGGGAACCCTGGACTCACAGGCCCCATAGCGGCTGCATAGTCTACTGCCATTGGCAGGACGTCACTATATATATGCTGTATATGCTTACACAGTATTTTTCTCAAAGTTCTAATTTGTTTCTACTCTGACCTGTTGTTCTTTCTTCCAAATTTGTAGGATGACAAGCCAGAAATGGACTGTTGACAAGAGGATCAAAATGAAAGATGCAGGTTATTATGATCACCATTCTCTGTCTCATCCAATATTAAAAGGTTTTTCCTCTTATTTGCAGAACCATTGCAAGCTGGAAAGATACAAACAAATTGTTGAAAATGTGTCAAGGTTTTTATACTTTATGAACAAACGCCGTGTGAGCCTCAACTTTGCGACAAAGATTGAAAACGCCCATTTATTTTTCAAAAACCTTCAAGATCTCGGTCTGTGCAACCAAACTGTCACCAACTACATTAAGAATGTCCGGAAATTTGTACATTATCAACTATTTGCAACCAATTTACGCGATAAAAATGAAAAACTCTTCAAGGCAATGAAGTATTTCCAGTATGTGACTGCGGATATTCAGAAGAAATTTTCCAAGGGAGTTGCAAAAGAAGTTGTCAGCAAAAGGTATGTCAGCTAATTTTTATCCTTTCAGATGTATGCACAATTATTATTTTTTCTCTTTTCTCTCTCCCGCCAGGATTTTTCATACATGACTTAAAAATAGGCCTCACCTATCAGTCACATTTATTAATCTTTCTCTTAGGTACCTGGAGTTGCATAAATTGGACAAAACACCTCAGCAATGCCAGGAGATCCTGACCGTTGCAAAGCCAGCTTTCCTGCAAGCCATCGAGGATGTCCAAGGAGGATCCCGAAATGAAGTGCATCAGTTGGAGATTCTCTATTACCTTGAGGCCTTAATCATACTAAAACACTTACAAAGACCAGGAGTTGTCAGAAACATGACGGTAAGTAACAACCTACTCATTATCCTGATTTAAAGCCACATGTCTATCTAACTTTCCCATGTCTTGACTCACAGGTTTCTGAGTGGACAGAGAGGATGCGTCACATCTATCAAAATGAACAGCTAATAATTGTCGGAGTTAAATCCCATAAGACTGCTGCCCACCAAGTAGCCTGTTTTGTGCTTACTGAAGAAGAAGAAAAGGTAAGATGTTCCTGTCACTACGATGGCACCCACATTAGAGAGGGATCTGTTAGTTGTCATGACTTCAACCCGTAGGATTAGTGGCATTCTGTCCCTTTTAGTAGATCCTCCCTTTAACCAGATTTTACAGGACAACTTGGTGCTACATCCTCATGCAGGTGTGTTGGGAGTCTTTCCCTTATTTCCCTGCAGTATCCAGGATGCTAAACCATAGTATCGGTGTCCAGAATAGTGCATTTTCTTAACAATAATGCTTGTTGCAGCAGCATCCAGAATGCATTATCAGTAGGAACAGATATGCTCTCCCTTATCACAGATGTTCTGCACTTTAAATGAATGGTGGGCAGTTTATAGTCTGACATATGTTTGGTGTGAGGTGACTTTTCTATATATTTAGATTGTGTGGTTCCTATCATGCTCTGAAATCCAACTGAGGCGGAGGAGAGATACTGCCCTTTTAGTCTGTAGGTTTCGCTCTCCTGGTTAGGCACATCCCTCCCTCACGTTGGTGCGGTCATTGACTCCAGTAATTAATTTAGTCTATTTCAAATTTTCTTATCTTAATATTGAAGGGCCCAACTCAATTTTTATTAAGTGGTTTACTGTTTTTTGTTTTGTTTATTTACAGTGGTTTAACATCTACTTTAAAAAAGTGAGACGGGTGCTGGCCAAAAAAGACAGTCCAGATAAATTCTTCTTATCGACTACAGGAAGACAGATATATAATGTATCCACCGACCTTCATCGCTACCAGAAGAAGTAAGTCTTAAAAGTTAAAAATCCTACATATTAGATGTTGTGCCATGTATTTATGATCTACTCTATTGCTATCTAGGTACAAACTTAAATTCATCTCTAGTCAGGTGGCAAGAAAAACTTGTGAAACATGGACCGTGTCACATTTAACAGAGACACAGAGGTATCTTTTCTCCAAATATCTCAGTCATTCCAACATGACAGCAGAGAGGAATTACAGAGAAAAAACGTTAGGAGACCTCTGCCAAGCATACACACTGGTCTTGGCAGCAGGGAAATCATCGGAAAATCAACCTCAACCCAGCAGCTCAAGGTAATTTATTGCAAAGCAGTTATGATCTATTTCACCAAATTGTTGATAAAATGTAATATTCTGTTTTCTATCTCCCCTAAAGAGAAGCAGAAGAGAGCAATGGAGAAGAGGAGCAAATGGTCCAGCAAGCTGAAGACTACAGTGCCCAGGGTGAAACAGAGGACCTCGGTGTGTCAAATTTAAATACTAAGACTCAAAGGTGGGTATATTATTAAATCAAGCAAGCTAGTAGGAGTTGGCAAACTGTACATAGCTTGTGATGTTATGGACAATGACTTGTTCTTCTGAGCATCCTCAGCACCTATACCCAGGCAAAGTGCTCTCAGTAGCGGCCACTTGTAGACAGTATGCGGAAGGGTATATTACAGGCGTTTATTGATGATATCTCCATCGCAGAACAAACCTCGATGCCTAAACTTTTAGGATTGATAGAAGATATCCTTATACCACTCTAAGTGCCCAGAAAATGTAATGTTATTATTTATATCAGGCGGAGAGCACCAATCGAACCTAGGGTCACAACAAGGTCCATGAAGACAGGGATGCAGTTGAGGAAAAGGAAACACCCAGGGTAATTGGTCAATATACTCATTCACATTGTCCTTGAACAATAAACATTTCGGTTTTAACATATGTATTCCCCTTCTTTCCTTTAAAGAGATTAAGAAGACGGCAGTGATCAGCTCCCAAGAAAGAATGAGGCGTTTCGGAGACTAAAGTTCCGGTCTTGTTAAAGTTTCTGAATTCATGTTTTATTTGTTTCTTTTCTATTCTAGGTTGTTCTACAATTCCAGGTGAACGGGGCCCTCGAAGCAATGGGAGAAGATTTTCTTTATTATAAACATTTGTACTGTTTGTATTAGTGTTAAAGGGATTCTGTCACCAGGTTTTAGCCATCTCATCTGAGCGCACCATAATGTGGACACAGACATCTTTATTCCAGTGATATATCACTTACTAGGCTGCTCAGTGTAGTTTGCATTAAAACACTGTTAAATCATCTGGAGATTATCATTAGAGCACTACTCCAGTAGTCCAGTCATACTTGGGAGCTGCCAAATCTGCAACAGAGAAAACAGTAATTTTATCAAAATGACAGCAAGGAGCTCAGTAAGTGAAACATTGCTGGATCAGGATTTCTATCTCTACATTATGCTGCTGTCCGATGGGATGTCAAAAACCTGGTGACAGAGTCCTTTTAATAACTATTTTAAAGATAAATATAAAGTGGAAGTCCTATGGCTATGATGAAACAATTCTGACAACTGTTCAAATGGCACAATCATTTACTACCGTCAGGTTTCTGAGCCGTTTAGTCTAATGCTTTGTCAGTATTACTAGAATCCATAATAATTTAAAGGTCAGGTAGCCATAAAAGTGCTCCTGCCAGTCAGAGCAGTGTGTGACACCCCAGGGGTCTGGTTGCCACAGTGATAGAGATATTACGTCTGAGAGCAGGTGGGAGGTCCTTTGGTCAGGGATCCTGTGCATGCCACACCTCCTGCCCAGTCTTGGGAGGGGAAGGACTTCCCCTATATAAAACCTGGGGCTGAGGCAGGGTAGAGGGTTCTGAGAGAAGACAGGGAGCAGAGCTGCTCTATGGGCTCTGCTCCACAGGCAGGCCCTGTCCAGGGGCCTGAGCCTGGAGACAAGGAGAGTGGAGACAAGAAGCAGCATAGGAAACAGGAGAGTTCCAAGGAGTCAGGGGCTGGCAGCTGCAGCGCTCGCCCTGACTAAGAAGATTCTTTACCGGACCCGGAGTCCGAGGCTGTGGGGACTAACTTCTACCCAGCAGCAGAATCCGTCAGGCAGGGGATTTCAGGTCCTCTGGCCCAGAAGCCCGAAGGCACGGTCACACGCGTGGGACCAGCACCGCCATCGTGGAGCGGAAGCCATTAGAAGGCCCCGAGTCACCGGCCATACGGGTGAGCACCACACGGTACACTCAGGGACGTGGGCTACTTACATCAGCTTCTAGCAAGGTAGCCAGAAGAGTACAGTCAGTTTGTGAGGCCTACAACTACGCCTGGCCAGGGGAGATCCCATCTGCTCAAAGACTGACCAGGCCCCGTTTGCTAGCAAGTACTCCGGGAGGGTCTATCGTTGTTACCAGTAAAGACCCTGAACTACACCGTACCGTCTCTGAGTGGTTCCTGCTACCCCCATCATCCACGTCGGCTGCCCTGAGGCCTTACCCCTCCCGTTGGGGGTTATACTATCACGCTGCACAATCCTACCACCGGCCTCAGCGGTCTGCCCTGCAGCAGCAGCTTCCTGGCTGCACTCAACGGGTGGCGTAGTCATCAACTATTTACTACTAATAGACTGCCGTCTAGTTTGACTCCCTGGGCACGGACCGGGTCACCGCCACGAGACTACAACCCTCCACTGATCCGGCTCCGGGTAGGCTCCCGCGTGCGCAACGCAGCGCGACACAGGCCCAGGGGCGCGTCAACTTTGGCGTAGTCGGCAGGATCTCGTGCCCGCAACCACCGGGTACTGCGTGCCTGAAAAAGAGACTTTTCAAACTTACCAGTGGTGAAGATTCCCGCCATCTGTGAAGATTCCCGCCATCCGTGGAGTTTTCCCGCCATCCGGCGCCATCTTCTGCCTTCTTCCCGCCATCCAAGGAGTTTTCCCGCCATCCGGCGCCATCTTCTGCCTTCTTCCCGCCATCCGAGGAGTTTTCCCGCCATCCGGCGCCATCTTGGAGACGCCGCGCGGGAAGAAGAGGGGCGTGGACTCCGAAAGCGCGCGAGAACTGAAGCCCCGCCTCACGTCCGGACGTTGCGTAAGGTCCTGGAAGGAGCCCAGCAGATGCCGACGTCACAGGAGCGCGACGCCAGGTCCTCTACCCCGACGATTGACTGCGGAGCCGCGGCCTACGGAAGAGGATCTCCGGAAGGTAGGCCACGGTCCACTAGGGGGGAGGAGGACACCAGGAACGGACAGCAAGATGGCGGACCGGCAGCAGACTAAGCTGCCCAGCATCGGCAGTGCCCCAGTCGTCGCCGGCCCCGACCAGCGCCGGGAGAAGACGCGTGACGCAGGAGCGGTCGCGGGAGCAGGTAAGAGGAGTCTCCCTGTCCCGGACGCTGCCAGCGTCAGCCTGCTCCCGGGCCCCCTGGTGGAGCCGCCGATTCCGGGCGCTGCAGACACCGACCTGCTCCAGCCCCCGCAACAAGCCCTGCGGCCAAGCCCTCCAGCCCTGGGCACTACCACCACCAGCCCGCGCCCAGGCCCAAAGTTGCACCCTCTGACCCCGGGCGTCATCAACGGCGACCCTCTCCACGCCTGGTCGCAAGGCCTGAACTCCCCAGGTGCAAAAGGACTGTACGCCCTCCACGTTAACCAAGGAGGAGCTGCAGTACTACCAATACGAGGAAAGCCAAGAGGACCCAGACGGGTCTGAAGCCTACACACAAGAAGGAGCAGGAGGATGCCGTTACTGAAGTACGGTAAAGTGGAACTGTACATAGTTACCCGTAGGGGTACTTGTGTTGCTAATTAAAATATGGTCCCCGTTGGGACAAGTGTGAACTGTTCCCGTGTGTTCCCTATCCTTAACCAGGCTGAGGACTGTGAGCAGCCATCCCATCTCCCCACAGGCTGAGGACTGTGAGCAGCCAATCCTTATCCCCACTGGCCGAGGACTGAGAGCGGCCATATCTTGTAAATATTATGTGTTTCCAGTTATTTATAGGAGTCCTTGGTGGATTTACCGGGAATCCTTTGTACAGTTAGTGGAGCGTAACCCAGGATGGACTAAAAGACTGTTAAGGACTCGGGGTAGGACAGACCCCTACCTGGTTACGTCTCCCTGTTTTGGTGAAATGGACACCTTGCTTTCTTCAAAGACTGCACCCGGTTACGGACACGCCGTGACCAGCTTTATGCTTTTCCTTATTGTAATGTTATTGTTTATACTTTGTTATGTTACAAAAATATGTTTAGTCCCGGAGTACTAAATTTCACTAGGGGGGAATGTGACACCCCAGGGGTCTGGTTGCCACAGTGATAGAGATATTACGTCTGAGAGCAGGTGGGAGGTCCTTTGGTCAGGGATCCTGTGCATGCCACACCTCCTGCCCAGTCTTGGGAGGGGAAGGACTTCCCCTATATAAAACCTGGGGCTGAGGCAGGGTAGAGGGTTCTGAGAGAAGACAGGGAGCAGAGCTGCTCTATGGGCTCTGCTCCACAGGCAGGCCCTGTCCAGGGGCCTGAGCCTGGAGACAAGGAGAGTGGAGACAAGAAGCAGCATAGGAAACAGGAGAGTTCCAAGGAGTCAGGGGCTGGCAGCTGCAGCGCTCGCCCTGACTAAGAAGATTCTTTACCGGACCCGGAGTCCGAGGCTGTGGGGACTAACTTCTACCCAGCAGCAGAATCCGTCAGGCAGGGGATTTCAGGTCCTCTGGCCCAGAAGCCCGAAGGCACGGTCACACGCGTGGGACCAGCACCGCCATCGTGGAGCGGAAGCCATTAGAAGGCCCCGAGTCACCGGCCATACGGGTGAGCACCACACGGTACACTCAGGGACGTGGGCTACTTACATCAGCTTCTAGCAAGGTAGCCAGAAGAGTACAGTCAGTTTGTGAGGCCTACAACTACGCCTGGCCAGGGGAGATCCCATCTGCTCAAAGACTGACCAGGCCCCGTTTGCTAGCAAGTACTCCGGGAGGGTCTATCGTTGTTACCAGTAAAGACCCTGAACTACACCGTACCGTCTCTGAGTGGTTCCTGCTACCCCCATCATCCACGTCGGCTGCCCTGAGGCCTTACCCCTCCCGTTGGGGGTTATACTATCACGCTGCACAATCCTACCACCGGCCTCAGCGGTCTGCCCTGCAGCAGCAGCTTCCTGGCTGCACTCAACGGGTGGCGTAGTCATCAACTATTTACTACTAATAGACTGCCGTCTAGTTTGACTCCCTGGGCACGGACCGGGTCACCGCCACGAGACTACAACCCTCCACTGATCCGGGTAGGCTCCCGCGTGCGCAACGCAGCGCGACACAGGCCCAGGGGCGCGTCAAGTGCAGTCCCTGGAAATCAGGCCTAGGGAAGCAGAATATATTACCATCCCTAACAACGGTAAGCATGACCCCCAGCTGTCCAGCAACCCGACATGTAGAACTGCCTATAAAAATGACCATTTGTCCAGTCAGTGCATCACTCTCTGGTGCCCTTTTACAATGGCACACTGCTTTCTGTCTCTCTCTCTTTCTCTCTCTCCAGTGCAATGCTCTCTGGTGCTCTTTCACTCTCTTTCCAGTGCACCACTCTCTGATGTGTTCTCTTTCTCCCTACTGCACCACTCTCTGGCACTCCTCTGTCTTTATAGTGCAGTGCTCTCTTTTGTGCTCTCTCAGTCTCCAGTGCATCACTGGCGCTCACTTTTGATCTCTCCCCATTGCACCACTCTCTCGCATGCTCTCTCTCTGGTGCTTTCTTTCCATCCAAAGTGCCTTTTTTTGTCTCTGTGCCTTCACGAGCCTCTCAATCTCTGTCTTTGCCCATCTGTGGCTCTCTATCGGTCTCTGTGCCTCTCTGTCCCTCCCTGTGCTTCTATTTACCTTTTGCATCCCTCTATGTGCCTACCTTTGCCCCTTTGCTCCCCTCTTTGCCTCTATGTGCCTCTCAATGACTCTCTCTCATGCACACCTCTTCCTGTAGGTCAAAGGTAAGAAGCACTACTCAAGTTGCAGCAGAGAAGATTAATTGGTAAGTAACCACAAAGCTACACAGTGTTTAACACTTGTGTATTTTTTAAGAATCTTGTTCCTGTAGGATGCTTCCTGAACATTAAAGTGAATTGTCAGGAAACATCTTTAAGCTACAGGATCCTTGAAAAATATGCAAGTTTTTATTGGATGATTTGTCAGGCTATCAACAATCACACAGGGCCACAGGCCCGTCAACAGGGCAATAGCCCACTCCACAAGGCCAATGACCCTTTGCAAAGGGCCAGAGGTCCCTTTCCGCAGTGCCATAGGCATTTCCACAGGGCCATAACCCACTCCAGCTCTCTCCACAGGGCAACAGGCCCATTTGAAGGGCCACAGATCCCTCTTCAGGGTCACAGGCCTTTCCACAGGGCCGCACCCACCTTCAGCTCTCTCCACAGGGCCATAGGCCCTTTCCTCAGGGCCACAAGCCCCTCCAGCTCTCTCCACAGGGCAACAGACCACTATACAGGGTCACAGGCCTTTCCACAGGGCCACAAGCCCCTTCAGCTCTCTCCACAGGACCACAGGCTCCTACCGGGCCACAGGCCTTTACACAGTGCCACAAGCCCCTCCAGCTCTTTCCACAGGCAATCATGTTGCATGTTGTTTACTGCAAAAGACTTCATAGGCCCCAATCTTACTCCAGAGCCTTCCACAGGCCCCTCCAGCCCACTCCACATGGCCTTTTTTAGCAGAGCAAAACTCCCTCCAGCTCTCTTTACATCACTACATGCCCCTCTGCGGGCAAACAACCCCTTCAACTCTCTCCACAGTACCATAGGCTCCTTCTGCCGGGCCACAAGCATTTCCACAGGGCCACAATCCCCTCCAACTCTTCTCCACAGGACAACAAGCTCTCATTACAGGGCCATAGCTCCCCTCCACAGGGCCAAATGCACTTTCTGCATGGACACAGCCCCATTTAGCTCTCTCCACAGAGACACAAGGCCCGTCTGCAGAGCACAAGCCCCCTCTTCAAGGCCAAAAGGCGTTTCTACATGGCCATAGTCATTTCCATAGGGCACGAGCCCCTCCAGCTCTCTCCACAGGGCAACGGACCCCTATACAGGGTCACAGGCCTTTCCACAGGGCCACAACACCTTCAGCTCTCTCCACATGACCACAGGCTCCTACTGGGCCACAGGCCTTTCCACAGTGCCACAAGCCCCTCCAGCTCTCTCCACAGGCAATCATGTTGCATGTTGTTTACTGCAAAGGACTTCATAGGCCCAAATCTTACTCCAGAGCCTTCGAAAGGCCCCTCCAGCCCGCTCCACATGGCCTTTTCGTCAGGACACAACTCCCTCCAGCTCTCTTTACATCGCCACATGCTCCTCGGCGGGGCCACAGACACCTATACAGGGTCACAGGCCTTTCCACAGGGCCTCAACCCCTTCAGCTGTCTCCACAGGACCACAGGCTTTTCCACAGCCCACAACTCCTTCCAGCTCTCACCACAGGGCCACAGCCCCTTCCACAGGGCTAAAGGGCGTATCCATAGGGCCACAGACCTTTCCACAGGGCCACAACACCCTCCAGCTCTCTCCACAGGACAAGAAGCTCTCTTTACAGGGCCATAGCTCACCTCCACAGGGCCAAAAGCACTTTCCACACGGCCACAACTCCCAACAGCTCTCTCCACAGAGTCACAGGGCCCGTCTGCAGGGCACAAGCCCCCTCTTCAAGGCCAAAAGGCCTTTCTACATGGCCATAGTCATTTCCATAGGGCACGAGCCCCTCCAGCTCTCTCCACAGGGCAACGGACCCCTATACAGGGTCACAGGTCTTTCCACAGGGCCACAATCCCCTCCAACTCTTCTCCACAGGACAACAAGCTCTCTTTACCGGGCCATAGCTCCCCTCCACAGGGCCAAATGCACTTTCTGCATGGCCACAGCCCCCTTTAGCTCTCTCCACAGAGACACAAGGCCCGTCTGCAGGGCACAAGCCCCCTCTTCAAGGCCAAAAGGCCTTTCTACAGGGCCATAGTCATTTCCATAGGGCACAAGCCCCTCCAGCTCTCTCCACAGGGCAACAGACCTCTATACAGGGTCACAGGCCTTTCCACAGGGCCACAACACCTTCAGCTCTCTCCACAGGACCACAGGCTCCTACTGGGCCACAGGCCTTTCCACAGTGCCACAAGCCCCTCCAGTTCTCTCCACAGGCAATCATGTTGCATGTTGTTTACTGCAAAGGACTTCATAGGCCCAAATCTTACTCCAGAGCCTTCCACAGGCCTCTCCAGCCCGCTCCACATGGCCTTTTCCTCAGGCCACAACTCCCTCCAGCTCTCTTTACATCGCCACATGCCCCTCTGCGGGGCCACAGACCCCTATACAGGGTCACAGGCCTTTCCACAGGGCCTCAACCCCTTCAGCTGTCTCCACAGGACCACAGGCTTTTCCACAGCCCACAACTCCTTCCACCTCTCACCACAGGGCCACAGCCCCTTCCACAAGGCTAAAGGGCCTATTCATAGGGCCACAGACCTTTCCACAGGGCCACAACACCCTCCAGCTCTCTCCACAGGACAAGAAGCTCTCTTTACAGGGCCATAGCTCACCTCCACAGGGCCAAATGCACTTTCCACACGGCCACAACTCCCAACAGCCCTCTCCACAGTGTCACAGGGCCCGTCTGCAGGGCACAAGCCCCCTCTTCAAAGCCAAGAGGCCTTTCTACATGGCCATAGTCATTCCCATAGGGCACAAGCACCTCCAGCTCTCTCCACAGGGCAACGGACCCCTGTACAGGGTCACAGGCCTTTCCACAGGGCCACAAAACCTTCAGCTCTCTCCACAGGCAATCATGTTGCATGTTGTTTACTGCAGAGGACTTCATAGGCCCAAATCTTACTCCAGAGCCTTCCACAGGCCCCTCCAGCCCACTCCACATGGCCTTTTCCTCAGGCCACAACTCCCTCCAGCTCTCTTTACATCGCCACATGCCCCTCTGCGGGGCCACAGACCCCTATACAGCGTCACATGCCTTTCCACAGGGCCTCAACCCCTTCAGCTCTCTCCACAGGACCGCTGCCTCCTTCTGCCGGGCTACAAGCCTTTCCACAGGGCCACAATCCCCTCCAACTCTTCTCCGCAGGACAACAAGCTCTCTTTACCGGGCCATAGCTCCCCTCCACATGCACTTTCTGCATGGACACAGCCCCCTTTAGCTCTCTCCACAGAGACACAAGGCCCGTCTGCAGGGCACAAGCCCCCTCTTCAAGGCCAAAAGGCCTTTCTACATGGCCATAGTCATTTCCATAGGGCACGAGCCCCTCCAGCTCTCTCCACAGGGCAACGGACCCCTATACAGGGTCACAGGCCTTTCCACAGGGCCACAACACCTTCAGCTCTGTCCACAGGACCACAGGCTCCTACTGGGCCACAGGCCTTTCTACAGTGCCACAAGCCCCTCCAGCTCTCTCCACAGGCAATCATGTTGCATATTGTTTACTGCAAAGGACTTCATAGGCCCAAATCTTACTCCAGAGCCTTCCACAGGCCTTTCCAGCCCGCTCCACATGGCCTTTTCCTCAGGCCACAACTCCCTCCAGCTCTCTTTACATCGCTACATGCCCCTCTGCGGGGCCACAGACCCCTATACAGGGTCACAGGCCTTTCCACAGGGCCTCAACCCCTTCAGCTGTCTCCACAGGACCACAGGCTTTTCCACAGCCCACAACTCCTTCCACCTCTCACCACAGGGCCACAGCCCCTTCCACAAGGCCAAAGGGCCTATCCATAGGGCCACAGACCTTTCCACATGGCCACAACACCCTCCAGCTCTCTCCACAGGACAAGAAGCTCTCTTTACAGGGCCATAGCTCACCTCCACAGGGCCAAATGCACTTTCCACGCGGCCACAACTCCCAACAGCCCTCTCCACAGAGTCACAGGGCCCGTCTGCAGGGCACAAGCCCCCTCTTCAAAGCCAAAAGGCCTTTCTGCATGGCCATAGTCATTTCCATAGGGCACGAGCCCCTCCAGGTCTCTCCACAGGGCAACGGACCGCTATACAGGGTCACAGGCCTTTCCACAGGGCCACAACACCTTCAGCTCTCTCCACAGGACCACAGGCTCCTACCCGGCCACAGGCTTTTACACAGTGCTACAAGTCCCTCTAGCTCTCTCCACAGGCAATCATGTTGCATGTTGTTTACCGAAAAAAGGACTTCATAGGCCCAAATCTTACTTCAGACCCTTCCACAGGCCCCTCCAGCCCGCTCCACATGGCCTTTTCCGCAGGCCACAACTCCCTCCAGCTCTCTTTACATCGCCACATGCCCCTCTGCGGGGCCACAGACCCCTATACAGGGTCACAGGCCTTTCCACAGGGCCTCAACCCCTTCAGCTCTCTCCACAGGACCACTGGCTCCTTCTGCCGGGCCACAAGCATTTCCACAGGGCCACAATCCCCTCGAACTCTTCTCCACAGGACAACAAGCTCTCTTTACAGGGCCATAGCTCCCCTCCACAGGGCCAAATGCACTTTCTGCACGGCCACAGCCCCCTTTAGCTCTCTCCACAGAGACACAGGGCCCATCTGCAGGACACAAGCCCCCTCTTCAAGGCCAAAGGGCCTTTCTACATGGCCATAGTCATTTCCATAGGGCACAAGCCCCTCCAGCTCTCTCCACAGGGCAACGGACCCCTATACAGGGTCACAGGCCTTTCCACAGGGCCACAACACCTTCAGCTCTCTCCACAGGACCACAGGCTACTACCGGGCCACAGGTCTTTCCACAGTGCCACAAGCACCATCCAGCTCTCTCCACAGGCAATCATGTTGCACTTTTGCAACAAGAGTCAATTTTTGTTGC
The DNA here is from genome assembly GCF_046119375.1 of Phyllobates terribilis. Taxonomy (NCBI): domain Eukaryota; kingdom Metazoa; phylum Chordata; class Amphibia; order Anura; family Dendrobatidae; genus Phyllobates; species Phyllobates terribilis. The sequence goes on along the minus strand of NW_027362871.1, from coordinate 3,957,187 downwards.
AGTTCGGCAACATTGGAGTCAACCCTGTTGCAAATCGGACACGAAGCTTGAAAATTTAGATGTTTACTGCAAAGGACTTCATAGGCCCCCATCTTACTCCAGAGCCTTCCACAGGCCCCTCCAGCACGCTCCACATGGCCTTTTCCACAGGCCACAACTCCATCCAGCTCTCTTTACATCGCCACATGCCCCTCTGCGGGGCAACAGACCCCTATACAGGGTCACAGGCCTCTCCACAGGGCCTCAACCCCTTCAGCTCTCTCCACAGGACCACTGGCTCCTTCTGCCGGGCCACAAGCCTTTCCACAGGGCCACAATCCCCTCCAATTCCACAGGACAACAGGCTCTCTTTACAGGGCCATAGCTCCCCTCCACAGGGCCAAATGCACTTTCCACATTGCCACAACCCCCTCCAGCTCTCTACACAGAGTCATGGGGCCCGTCTGCAGGGCACAAGCCCCTTCATCAAGGCCAAGGGGCCTTTCTACAGGGCCACTGGCCTTTAAATAGTGCCACAACCTCCTCTGGCTCTCTCAAGAGGGCCACAGGCTCCTTCTACAGGGCAAGGGCCCCCTCCACAAGGCCAAAGGCCCTTTGCAAAGGGCCATAGGTCCATTCCACAGGGCCATAGTCATTTCCATAGGGCCATAACCCCCCTCAAGCTCTCTCCACAGAACCGCAGGCTCCTTCTACAGGTTTACAGGCATATACACAGGGCCACATCCGCCTTCACCTCTCTCCACAAGGCGACAGGGCCCTTTCACTGTGTCATAGGCCTTTCCATAAGGCCACAACCCCCTCTGTCTCTCTCAAAAAGGACAGAGGCTCCCTTTACAAGGCAACAGCCCCCTCCACAAGGCCAAAGGCCTTTTTTAAAGGGCCACAGGTCCCTTTCGCAGGGCCATAGGCATTTCCCCAAGGCAATAACCCCCTCCAGCTCTCTCCACAGGACCACAGGCTCCTTCTACAAGACTACAACCCCTTTGAGCTCTTTCATCAGGGCCACAGCCTCCTCCGCCCCCCTTTAATCAGTTAAAAGGGCTCAATTGAGTGACCACAACACCTTCAGCTCTCTCCACAGGACCACAGGCTCCTACTGAGCCACAGGACTTTCCACAGTGCCACAAGCCCCTCTAGCTCTCTCCACAGGCAATCATGTTGCATGTTTTTTACTGCAAAGGACTTCATAGGCCCAAATCTTACTCCAGAGCCTTCCACAGGCCCCTCCAGCCGGCTCCACATGGCCTTTTCCTCAGGCCACAACTCCCTCCAGCTCTCTTTACATCGCCACATGCCCCTCTGCGGGGCCACAGACCCCTATACAGGGTCACTGGCCTTTCCACAGGGCCTCAACCCCTTCAGCTCTCTCCACAGGACCACAGGCTTTTCCACAGCCCACAACTCCTTCCAGCTCTCACCACAGGGCCACAGCCCCTTCCACAAGGCTAAAGGGCCTATCCATAGGGCCACAGACCTTTCCACAGGGCCACAACACACTCCAGCTCTCTCCACAGGACAAGAAGCTCTCTTTACAGGGCCATAGCTCACCTCCACAGGGCCAAATGCACTTTCCACACGGCCACAACTCCCAACAGCCCTCTCCACAGAGTCACAGGGCCCGTCTGCAGGGCACAAGCCCCTCTTCAAGGCCAAAAGGCCTTTCTACATGGCCATAGTCATTCCCATAGGGCACGAGCACCTCCAGCTCTCTCCACAGGGCAACGGACCCCTGTACAGGGTCACAGTCCTTTCCACAGGGCCACAACAGCTTCAGCTCTCTCCACAGGCAATCATGTTGCATGTTGTTTACTGCAGAGGACTTCATAGGCCCAAACCTTACTCCAGAGCCTTCCACAGGCCCCTCCAGCCCGCTCCACATGGCCTTTTCCTCAGGCCACAACTCCCTACAGCTCTCTTTACATCGCCACATGCCCCTCTGCGGGGCCACAGACCCCTATACAGGGTCACATGCCTTTCCACAGGGCCTCAACCCCTTCAGCTCTCTCCACAGGACCACTGCCTCCTTCTGCCGGGCTACAAGCCTTTCCACAGGGCCACAATCCCCTCCAACTCTTCTCCACAGGACAACAAGCTCTCTTTACAGGGCCATAGCTCCCCTCCACAGGGCCAAATGCACTTTCTGCATGGCCACAGCCCCCTTTAGCTCTCTCCACAGAGACACAAGGCCCGTCTGCAGGGCACAAGCCCCCTCTTCAAGGCCAAAAGGCCTTTCTACATGGCCATAGTCATTTCCATAGGGCACGAGCCCCTCCAGCTCTCTCCACAGGGCAACGGACCGCTATACAGGGTCACAGGCCTTTCCACAGGGCCACAACACCTTCAGCTCTTCCACAGGACCACAGGCTCCAGCCCGGCCACAGGCCTTTCCACAGTGCTACAAGTCCCTCCAGGTCTCTCCACAGGCAATCATGTTTCATGTTGTTTACCGCAAAAGGACTTCATAGGCCCAAATCTTACTTCAGACCCTTCCACAGGCCCCTCCAGCCCGCTCCACATGGCCTTTTCCGCAGGCCACAACTCCCTCCAGCTCTCTTTACATTGCCACATGCCCCTCTGCGGGGCCACAGACCCCTATACAGGGTCACAGGCCTTTCCACAGGAACTCAATCCCTTCAGCTCTCTCCACAGGACCACAGACTTTTCCACAGCCCACAACTCCTTCCAGCTCTCACCAGAGGGCCACAGCCCCTTCCACAAGGCTAAAGGGCCTATCCATAGGGCCACAGACATTTCCACAGGGCCACAACACCCTCCAGCTCTCTCCACAGGAAAAGAAGCTCTCTTTACAGGGCCATAGCTCACCTCCACAGGGCCAAATGCACTTTCCACACAGCCACAACTCCCAACAGCTCTCTCCACAGAGTCACAAGGCCCGTCTGCAGGGCACAAGCCCCCTCTTCAAGGCCAAAAGGCCTTTCTACATGGCCAAAGTCATTTCCATAGGGCACGAGCCCCTCCAGCTCTCTCCACAGGGCAACGGACCCCTATACAGGGTCACAGGCCTTTCCCCAGGGCCACAATCCCCTCCAACTCTTCTCCACACGACAACAAGCTCTCTTTACCGGGCCATAGCTCCCCTCCACAGGGCCAAATGCACTTTCTGCATGGCCACAGCCCCCTTTAGCTCTCTCCACAGAGACACAAGGCCCGTCTGCAGGGCACAAGCCCTCTCTTCAAGGCCAAAAGGCCTTTCTACATGGCCATAGTCATTTCTATAGGGCACAAGCCACTCCAGCTCTCTCCACAGGGCAACGGACCCCTATACAGGGTCACAGGCCTTTCCACAGGGCCACAACACTTTCAGCTCTCTCCACAGGACCACAGGCTCCTACTGGGCCACAGGCCTTTCCACGGTGCCACAAGCCCCTCCAGCTCTCTCCACAGGCAATCATGTTGCATGTTGTTTACTGCAAAGGACTTCATAGGCCCAAATCTTACTCCAGAGCCTTCCACAGGCCTTTCCAGCCCACTCCACATGGCCTTTTCCTCAGGCCACAACTCCCTCCAGCTCTCTTTACATCGCCACATGCACCCTCTGCGGGGCCACAGACCCCTATACAGGGTCACAGGCCTTTCCACAGGGCCTCAACCCCTTCAGCTCTCTCCACAGGACCACTGGCTCCTTCTGCCGGGCCACAAGCATTTCCACAGGGCCACAATCCCCTCCAACTCTTCTCCACAGGACAACAAGCTCTCTTTACAGAGCCATAACTCCCCTCCACAGGGCCAAATGCACTTTCTGCACGGCCACAGCCCCCTTTAGCTCTCTCCACAGAGACACAGGGCCCGTCTGCAGGACACAAGCCCCCTCTTCAAGGCCAAAGGGCCTTTCTACATGGCCATAGTCATTTCCATAGGGCACAAGCCCCTCCAGCTCTCTCCACAGGGCAACGGACCCCTATACAGGGTCACAGGCCTTTCCACAGGGCCACAACACCTTCAGCTCTCTCCACAGGACCACAGGCTACTACCGGGCCACAGGTCTTTCCACAGTGCCACAAGCACCATCCAGCTCTCTCCACAGGCAATCATGTTGCACTTTTGCAACAAGAGTCAATTTTTGTTGCAGTTCGGCAACATTGGAGTCAACCCTGTTGCAAATCGGACACGAAGCTTGAAAATTTAGATGTTTACTGCAAAGGACTTCATAGGCCTTCATCTTACTCCAGAGCCTTCCACAGGCCCCTCCAGCACGCTCTACATGGCCTTTTCCACAGGCCACAACTCCATCCAGCTCTCTTTACATCGCCACATGCCCCTCTGCGGGGCAACAGACCCCTATACAGGGTCACAGGCCTCTCCACAGGGCCTCAACCCCTTCCTCTCTCCACAGGACCACTGGCTCCTTCTGCCGGGCCACAAGCCTTTCCACAGGGCCACAATCCCCTCCAATTCCACAGGACAACAGGCTCTCTTTACAGGGCCATAGCTCCCCTCCACAGGGCCAAATGCACTTTCCACATGGCCACAACCCCCTCCAGCTCTCTACACAGAGTCATGGGGCCCGTCTGCAGGGCACAAGCCCCTTCATCAAGGCCAAGGGGCCTTTCTACAGGGCCACTGGCCTTTAAATAGTGCCACAACCTCCTCTGGCTCTCTCAAGAGGGCCACAGGCTCCTTCTACAGGGCAAGGGCCCCCTCCACAAGGCCAAAGGCCCTTTGCAAAGGGCCATAGGTCCATTCCACAGGGCCATAGTCATTTCCATAGGGCCATAACCCCCCTCAAGCTCTCTCCACAGAACCGCAGGCTCCTTCTACAGGTTTACAGGCATATACACAGGGCCACATCCGCCTTCACCTCTCTCCACAAGGCGACAGGGCCCTTTCACTGTGTCATAGGCCTTTCCATAAGGCCACAACCCCCTCTGTCTCTCTCAAAAAGGACAGAGGCTCCCTTTACAAGGCAACAGCCCCCTCCACAAGGCCAAAGGCCTTTTTCAAAGGGCCACAGGTCCCTTTCGCAGGGCCATAGGCATTTCCCCAAGGCAATAACCCCCTCCAGCTCTCTCCACAGGACCACAGGCTCCTTCTACAAGACTACAACCCCTTTGAGCTCTTTCATCAGGGCCACAGCCTCCTCCGCCCCCCTTTAATCAGTTAAAAGGGCTCAATTGAGTGACCACAACACCTTCAGCTCTCACCACAGGGCCACAGCCCCTTCCACAAGGCTAAAGGGCCTATCCATAGGGCCACAGACCTTTCCACAGGGCCACAACACGCTCCAGCTCTCTCCACAGGACAAGAAGCTCTCTTTACAGGGCCATAGCTCACCTCCACAGGGCCAAATGCACTTTCCACACGGCCACAACTCCCAACAGCCCTCTCCACAGAGTCACAGGGCCCGTCTGCAGGGCACAAGCCCCTCTTCAAGGCCAAAAGGCCTTTCTACATGGCCATAGTCATTCCCATAGGGCACGAGCACCTCCAGCTCTCTCCACAGGGCAACGGACCCCTGTACAGGGTCACAGTCCTTTCCACAGGGCCACAACAGCTTCAGCTCTCTCCACAGGCAATCATGTTGCATGTTGTTTACTGCAGAGGACTTCATAGGCCCAAACCTTACTCCAGAGCCTTCCACAGGCCCCTCCAGCCCTCTCCACATGGCCTTTTCCTCAGGCCACAACTCCCTCCAGCTCTCTTTACATCGCCACATGCCCCTCTGCGGGGCCACAGACCCCTATACAGGGTCACATGCCTTTCCACAGGGCCTCAACCCCTTCAGCTCTCTCCACAGGACCACTGCTTCCTTCTGCCGGGCTACAAGCCTTTCCACAGGGCCACAATCCCCTCCAACTCTTCTCCACAGGACAACAAGCTCTCTTCCACAAGGCTAAAGGGCCTATCCATAGGGCCACAACACCCTCCAGCTCTCTCCACAGGACAAGAAGCTCTCTTTACAGGGCCATAGCTCACCTCCACAGGGCCAAATGCACTTTCCACACGGCCACAACTCCCAACAGCTCTCTCCACAGAGTCACAAGGCCCGTCTGCAGGGCACAAGCCCCCTCTTCAAGGCCAAAAGGCCTTTCTACATGGCCATAGTCATTTCCATAGGGCACGAGCCCCTCCAGCTCTCTCCACAGGGCAACGGACCCCTACAGGGTCACAGGCCTTTCCCCAGGGCCACAATCCCCTCCAACTCTTCTCCACACGACAACAAGCTCTCTTTACCGGGCCATAGCTCCCCTCCACAGGGCCAAATGCACTTTCTGCATGGCCACAGCCCCCTTTAGCTCTCTCCACAGAGACACAAGGCCCGTCTGCAGGGCACAAGCCCCCTCTTCAAGGCCAAAAGGCCTTTCTACATGGCCATAGTCATTTCCATAGGGCTCAAGCCCCTCCAGCTCTCTCCACAGGGCAACGGACCCCTATACAGGGTCACAGGCCTTTCCACAGGGCCACAACACTTTCAGCTCTCTCCACAGGACCACAGGCTCCTACTGGGCCACAGGCCTTTCCACAGTGCCACAAGCCCCTCCAGCTCTCTCCACAGGCAATCATGGTGCATGTTGTTTACTGCAAAGGACTTCATAGGCCCAAATCTTACTCCAGAGCCTTCCACAGGCCTTTCCAGCCCACTCCACATGGCCTTTTCCTCAGGCCACAACTCCCCCCCTCTGCGGGGCCACAGACCCCTATACAGGGTCACAGGCCTTTCCACAGGGCCTCAACCCCTTCAGCTCTCTCCACAGGACCACTGGCTCCTTCTGCCGGGCCACAAGCATTTCCACAGGGCCACAATCCCCTCCAACTCTCTACACAGGACAACTAGCTCTCTTTACAGGGCTATAGCTCCCCTCCACAGGGCCAAATGCACTTTCCACATGGCCAAAATCCCCTCCAGCTCTCTCTACAGAGTCACGGGGCTCGTCTGCAGGGCACAAGCCCCTTCATCAAGGCCAAGGGGCCTTTCTACAGGGCTACTGGCCTTTAAATAGGGCCACAACCCCCTCTGGTACTCTCAACAGGGCCACAGGCTCCTTCTACAGGTGTACAGGCATTTACACAGGGCCACAACCACCTTTACCTCTCTCCACAGGGCAACAGGGCCCTTTCACTATGCAATAAGCCTTTCCATAAGGCCACAACCCCCTCTCTCTCTCTCAAAAAGGACAGAGGCTCCCTTTACAAGGAAACAGCCCCCTCCACAAGGCCAAAGTCCTTTTTCAAAGGGCCACAGGTCCCTTCCACAGGGCCATAGGCATTTCCCCAAGGCAATAGCCCCCTCCAGCTCTCTCCACAGGACCACAGGCTCCTTCTACAAGGCTACAACCCATTTCAGCTCTTTCATCAGGGCCACAGCCCTCTCCACCCCTCTTTAATCAGTTAAAAGGACTCATTTGAGTGACCTATTGACCATTGGTCAGCTCGAGTAAAGGAACCTGATATAGTATACTGCACTGTTTAATATTCTTTTTTTTCTTTACACAGGTTGAATGCTGGCAAAGAAATGTCACCTATGCCATGCTCCTTTATACCAGTTTTCTTGATTGACATGTTATTTTTGGAGCCAAATGAGAAAATTGGGAAATAGAAAGCTCCCCCCTCCTTCCAATCAGTGGATCCGGTCAGGTGCTCAGTGGCGGTAGGCCACCGCCTGGAAGCCAAACATGAAAAAAGGAATGCTGGCACCGGTTTCCATATGATGAATTTTACTTTATTCCATGAAGATCAATACATTAAAAAGAAGGCATCTTTACAGGCAATCCGCCATCATGTCATTTTTGGTTTAAGCCTAATTTCTTTCAATAAATAAAATGGAATAAATGTGTCACTTTTTTGCCTATACTAGTAGTTGTGGGGTATTATGACATCACAATAGAATTAATACTTACCCTTTCCGATGCCTTTTAGGGCTATCCGGTGCAGAACCAAGGCCAAATACCAACCGACAGGACCTTCATGTGACATCATGGAAGGTCCTGTCGCTCAGGACGTGGCTTTGGCTCTGCACCGGATAGACCGAAAAGGCGTCTGAAAGGGTAAGTATTAATTCTTTATTATTTTTAATACATCTGTATTTATTTAATTTTGATTTCGTACTGTATAGTAATACATTACAAAATGAAATGGGGGCTGGCAGACATGTCACAAAGGGGAGGAGGAACAGGATTCTTCTTCCACCTCTGTGACATCACTTCTCCTCCGGACCGGGTGGTGTGTGAACACAGCCTCAGGCTGCGTGCCCACGTAGCGATTTACAAGCGTATATGTTGCGTAATTTACGCAGCGGAAACGCTTGTGAAACACTTGATAATCTGCACCCCATGGTACTCAGTGGCATTCCGCAATGTTAATGCCCATGCTGTAGATTTTTACGCAGCGTTTCTGCTGCGCTTAAAAATCCTTTCCACAGGGCCACAACACATTCAGCTCTCTCCACAGGACCACAGGCTCCTACCCGGCCACAGGCCTTTCCACAGTGCTACGAGTCCCTCCAGCTCTCTCCACAGGCAATCATGTTGCATGTTGTTTACCGCAAAAGGACTTCATAGGCCCAAATCTTACTTTAGACCCTTCCACAGGCCCCTCCAGCCCGCTCCACATGGCCTTTTCCGCAGGCCACAACTCCCTCCAGCTCTCTTTACATCGCCACATGCCCCTCTGCGGGGCCACAGACCCCTATACAGGGTCACAGGCCATTCCACAGGGCCACAATCCCCTCCAACTCTTCTCCACAGGACAACAAGCTCTCTTTACCGGGCCATAGCTCCCCTCCACAGGGCCAAATGCACTTTCTGCACGGCCACAGCCCCCTTTAGCTCTCTCCACAGAGACACAAGGCCCGTCTGCAGGGCACAAGCCCCCTCTTCAAGGCCAAAAGGCCTTTCTACATGGCCATAGTCATTTCCATAGGGCACGAGCCCCTCCAGCTCTCTCCACAGGGCAACGGACCGCTATACAGGGTCACAGGCCTTTCCACAGGGCCACAACACCTTCAGCTCTTCCACAGGACCACAGGCTCCAGCCCGGCCACAGGCCTTTCCACAGTGCTACAAGTCCCTCCAGCTCTCTCCACAGGCAATCATGTTTCAAGTTGTTTACCGCAAAAGGACTTCATAGGCCCAAATCTTACTTCAGAACCTTCCACAGGCCCCTCCAGCCCGCTCCACATGGCCTTTTCCGCAGGCCACAACTCCCTCCAGCTCTCTTTACATCGCCACATGCCCCTCTGCGGGGCCACAGACCCCTATACAGGGTCACAGGCCTTTCCACAGGAACTCAACCCCTTCAGCTCTCTCCACAGGACCGCAGACTTTTCCACAGCCCACAACTCCTTCCAGCTCTCACCAGAGGGCCACAGCCCCTTCCACAAGGCTAAAGGGCCTATCCATAGGGCCACAGACATTTCCACAGGGCCACAACACCCTCCAGCTCTCTCCACAGGACAAGAAGCTCTCTTTACAGGGCCATAGCTCACCTCCACAGGGCCAAATGCACTTTCCACACGGCCACAACTCCCAACAGCTCTCTCCACAGAGTCACAAGGCCCGTCTGCAGGGCACAAGCCCCCTCTTCAAGGCCAAAAGGCCTTTCTACATGGCCATAGTCATTTCCATAGGGCACGAGCCCCTCCAGCTCTCTCCACAGGGCAACGGACCCCTATACAGGGTCACAGGCCTTTCCCCAGGGCCACAATCCCCTCCAACTCTTCTCCACACGACAACAAGCTCTCTTTACCGGGCCATAGCTCCCCTACACAGGGCCAAATGCACTTTCTGCATGGCCACAGCCCCCTTTAGCTCTCTCCACAGAGACACAAGGCCCGTCTGCAGGGCACAAGCCCCCTCTTCAAGGCCAAAAGGCCTTTCTACATGGCCATAGTCATTTCCATAGGGCACAAGCCCCTCCAGCTCTCTCCACAGGGCAACGGACCCCTATACAGGGTCACAGGCCTTTCCACAGGGCCACAACACTTTCAGCTCTCTCCACAGGACCACAGGCTCCTACTGGGCCACAGGCCTTTCCACGGTGCCACAAGCCCCTCCAGCTCTCTCCACAGGCAATCATGTTGCATGTTGTTTACTGCAAAGGACTTCATAGGCCCAAATCTTACTCCAGAGCCTTCCACACGCCTTTCCAGCCCACTCCACATGGCCTTTTCCTCAGGCCACAACTCCCTCCAGCTCTCTTTACATCGCCACATGCACCCTCTGCGGGACCACAGACCCCTATACAGGGTCACAGGCCTTTCCACAGGGCCTCAACCCCTTCAGCTCTCTCCACAGGACCACTGGCTCCTTCTGCCGGGCCACAAGCATTTCCACAGGGCCACAATCCCCTCCAACTCTTCTCCACAGGACAACAAGCTCTCTTTACAGAGCCATAACTCCCCTCCACAGGGCCAAATGCACTTTCTGCACGGCCACAGCCCCCTTTAGCTCTCTCCACAGAGACACAGGGCCCGTCTGCAGGACACAAGCCCCCTCTTCAAGGCCAAAGGGCCTTTCTACATGGCCATAGTCATTTCCATAGGGCACAAGCCCCTCCAGCTCTCTCCACAGGGCAACAGACCCCTATACAGGGTCACAGGCCTTTCCACAGGGCCACAACACCTTCAGCTCTCTCCACAGGACCACAGGCTCCTACTGGGCCACAGGCCTTTCCACAGTGCCACAAGCCCCTCCAGCTCTCTCCACAGGCAATCATGTTGCATGTTGTTTACTGCAAAGGACTTCATAGGCCAAAATCTTACTCCAGAGCCTTCCACAGGCCTCTCCAGCCCGCTCCACATGGCCTTTTCCTCAGGCCACAACTCCCTCCAGCTCTCTTTACATCGCCACATGCCCCTCTGCGGGGCCACAGACCCCTATACAGGGTCACAGGCCTTTCCACAGGGCCTCAACCCCTTCAGCTGTCTCCACAGGACCACAGGCTTTTCCACAGCCCACAACTCCTTCCAGCTCTCACCACAGGGCCACAGCCCTTTCCACAAGGCTAAAGGGCCTATCCATAGGGCCACAGACCTTTCCACAGGGCCAAAACACCCTCCAGCTCTCTCCACAGGACAAGAAGCTCTCTTTACAGGGCCATAGCTCACCTCCACAGGGCCAAATGCACTTTCCACACGGCCACAACTCCCAACAGCTCTCTCCACAGAGTCACAGGGCCCGTCTGCAGGGCACAAGCCCCCTCTTCAAGGCCAAAAGGCCTTTCTACATGGCCATAGTCATTTCCATAGGGCACGAGCCCCTCCAGCTCTCTCCACAGAGCAACGGACCCCTATACAGGATCACAGGCCTTTCCACAGGGCCACAACACCTTCAGCTCTCTCCACAGGACCACAGGCTCCTACTGGGCCACAGGCCTTTCCACAGTGCCACAAGCCCCTCCAGCTCTCTCCACAGGCAATCATGTTGCATGTTGTTTACTGCAAAGGACTTCATAGGCTCAAATCTTACTCCAGAGCCTTCCACAGGCCTCTCCAGCCTGCTCCACATGGCCTTTTCCTCAGGCCACAACTCCCTCCAGCTCTCTTTACATCGCCACATGCCCCTCTGCGGGGCCACAGACCCCTATACAGGGTCACAGGCCTTTCCACAGGGCCTCAACCCCTTCAGCTGTCTCCACAGGACCACAGGCTTTTCCACAGCCCACAACTCCTTCCAGCTCTCACCACAGGGCCACAGCCCTTTCCACAAGGCTAAAGGGCCTATCCATAGGGCCACATACCTTTCCACAGGGCCACAACACCCTCCAGCTCTCTCCACAGGACAAGAAGCTCTCTTTACAGGGCCATAGCTCACCTCCACAGGGCCAAATGCACTTTCCACACGGCCACAACTCCCAACAGCTCTCTCCACAGAGTCACAGGGCCCGTCTGCAGGGCACAAGCCCCCTCTTCAAGGCCAAAAGGCCTTTCTACATGGCCATAGTCATTTCCATAGGGCACGAGCCCCTCCAGCTCTCTCCACAGGGCAACAGACCCCTATACAGGATCACAGGCCTTTCCACAGGGCCACAACACCTTCAGCTCTCTCCACAGGACCACAGGCTCCTACTGGGCCACAGGCCTTTCTACAGTGCCACATGCCCCTCCAGCTCTCTCCACAGGCAATCATGTTGCATGTTGTTTACTGCAAAGGACTTCATAGGCTCAAATCTTACTCCAGAGCCTTCCACAGGCCTCTCCAGCCCGCTCCACATGGCCTTTTCCTCAGGCCACAACTCCCTCCAGCTCTCTTTACATCGCCACATGCCCCTCTGCGGGGCCACAGACCCCTATACAGGGTCACAGGCCTTTCCACAGGGCCTCAACCCCTTCAGCTGTCTCCACAGGACCACAGGCTTTTCCACAGCCCACAACTCCTTCCAGCTCTCACCACAGGGCCACAGCCCTTTCCACAAGGCTAAAGGGCCTATCCATAGGGCCACATACCTTTCCACAGGGCCACAACACCCTCCAGCTCTCTCCACAGGACAAGAAGCTCTCTTTACAGGGCCATACCTCACCTCCACAGGGCCAAATGCACTTTCCACACGGCCACAACTCCCAACAGCTCTCTCCACAGAGTCACAGGGCCCGTCTGCAGGGCACAAGCCCCCTCTTCAAGGCCAAAAGGCCTTTCTACATGGCCATAGTCATTTCCATAGGGCAAGAGCCCCTCCAGCTCTCTCCACAGGGCAACAGACCCCTATACAGGATCACAGGCCTTTCCACAGGGCCACAACACCTTCAGCTCTCTCCACAGGACCACAGGCTCCTACTGGGCCACAGGCCTTTCTACAGTGCCACAAGCCCCTCCAGCTCTCTCCACAGGCAATCATGTTGCATGTTGTTTACTGCAAAGGACTTCATAGGCTCAAATCTTACTCCAGAGCCTTCCACAGGCCTCTCCAGCCCGCTCCACATGGCCTTTTCCTCAGGCCACAACTCCCTCCAGCTCTCTTTACATCGCCACATGCCCCTCTGCGGGGCCACAGACCCCTATACAGGGTCACAGGCCTTTCCACAGGGCCTCAACCCCTTCAGCTGTCTCCACAGGACCACAGGCTTTTCCACAGCCCACAACTCCTTCCAGCTCTCACCACAGGGCCACAGCCCTTTCCACAAGGCTAAAGGGCCTATCCATAGGGCCACAGACCTTTCCACAGGGCCACAACACCCTCCAGCTCTCTCCACAGGACAAGAAGCTCTCTTTACAGAGCCATAGCTCACCTCCACAGGGCCAAATGCACTTTCCACACGGCTACAACTCCCAACAGCTCTCTCCACAGAGTCACAGGGCCCGTCTGCAGGGCACAAGCGCCCTCTTCAAGGCCAAAAGGCCTTTCTACATGGCTATAGTCATTTCCATACGGCACGAGCCCCTCCAGCTCTCTCCACAGGGCAACGGACCCCTATACAGGGTCACAGGCCTTTCCACAGGGCCACAACACCTTCAGCTCTCTCCACAGGACCATAGGCTCCTACTGGGCCACAGGCCTTTCCACAGTGCCACAAGCCCCTCCAGCTCTCTCCACAGGCAATCATGTTGCATGTTGTTTACTGCAAAGGACTTCATAGGCTCAAATCTTACTCCAGAGCCTTCCACAGGCCTCTCCAGCCCGCTCCACATGGCCTTTTCCTCAGGCCACAACTCCCTCCAGCTCTCTTTACATCGCCACATGCCCCTCTGCGGGGCCACAGACCCCTATACAGGGTCACAGGCCTTTCCACAGGGCCTCAACCCCTTCAGCTGTCTCCACAGGACCACAGGCTTTTCCACAGCCCACAACTCCTTCCAGCTCTCACCACAGGGCCACAGCCCTTTCCACAAGGCTAAAGGGCCTATCCATAGGGCCACAGACCTTTCCACAGGGCCACAACACCCTCCAGCTCTCTCCACAGGACAAGAAGCTCTCTTTACAGGGCCATAGCTCACCTCCACAGGGCCAAATGCACTTTCCACACGGCTACAACTCCCAACAGCTCTCTCCACAGAGTCACAGGGCCCGTCTGCAGGGCACAAGCGCCCTCTTCAAGGCCAAAAGGCCTTTCTACATGGCTATAGTCATTTCCATACGGCACGAGCCCCTCCAGCTCTCTCCACAGGGCAACGGACCCCTATACAGGGTCACAGGCCTTTCCACAGGGCCACAACACCTTCAGCTCTCTCCACAGGACCACAGGCTCCTACTGGGCCACAGGCCTTTCCACAGTGCCACAAGCCCCTCCAGCTCTCTCCACAGGCAATCATGTTGCATGTTGTTTACTGCAAAGGACTTCATAGGCTCAAATCTTACTCCAGAGCCTTCCACAGGCCTCTCCAGCCCGCTCCACATGGCCTGTTCCTCAGGCCACAACTCCCTCCAGCTCTCTTTACATCGCCACATGCCCCTCTGCGGGGCCACAGACCCCTATACAGGGTCACAGGCCTTTCCACAGGGCCTCAACCCCTTCAGCTGTCTCCACAGGACCACAGGCTTTTCCACAGCCCACAACTCCTTCCAGCTCTCACCACAGGGCCACAGCCCTTTCCACAAGGCTAAAGGGCCTATCCATAGGGCCACATACCTTTCCACAGGGCCACAACACCCTCCAGCTCTCTCCACAGGACAAGAAGCTCTCTTTACAGGGCCATAGCTCACCTCCACAGGGCCAAATGCACTTTCCACACGGCTACAACTCCCAACAGCTCTCTCCACAGAGTCACAGGGCCCGTCTGCAGGGCACAAGCGCCCTCTTCAAGGCCAAAAGGCCTTTCTACATGGCTATAGTCATTTCCATACGGCACGAGCCCCTCCAGCTCTCTCCACAGGGCAACGGACCCCTATACAGGATCACAGGCCTTTTCACAGGGCCACAACACCTTCAGCTCTCTCCACAGGACCACAGGCTCCTACTGGGCCACAGGCCTTTCCACAGTGCCACAAGCCCCTCCAGCTCTCTCCACAGGCAATCATGTTGCATGTTGTTTACTGCAAAGGACTTCATAGGCTCAAATCTTACTTCAGAGCCTTCCACAGGCCTCTCCAGCCCGCTCCACATGGCCTTTTCCTCAGGCCACAACTCCCTCCAGCTCTCTTTACATCGCCACATGCCCCTCTGCGGGCCACAGACCCCTATACAGGGTCACAGGCCTTTCCACAGGGCCTCAACCCCTTCAGCTGTCTCCACAGGACCACAGGCTTTTCCACAGCCCACAACTCCTTCCAGCTCTCACCACAGGGCCACAGCCCTTTCCACAAGGCTAAAGGGCCTATCCATAGGGCCACATACCTTTCCACAGGGCCACAACACCCTCCAGCTCTCTCCACAGGACAAGAAGCTCTCTTTACAGGGCCATAGCTCACCTCCACAGGGCCAAATGCACTTTCCACACGGCCACAACTCCCAACAGCTCTCTCCACAGAGTCACAGGGCCCGTCTGCAGGGCACAAGCCCCCTCTTCAAGGCCAAAAGGCCTTTCTACATGGCCATAGTCATTTCCATAGGGCACGAGCCCCTCCAGCTCTCTCCACAGGGCAACCTACCCCTATACAGGATCACAGGCCTTTCCACAGGGCCACAACACCTTCGGCTCTCTCCACAGGACCACAGGCTCCTACTGGGCCACAGACCTTTCTACAGTGCCACAAGCCCCTCCAGCTCTCTCCACAGGCAATCATGTTGCATGTTGTTTACTGCAAAGGACTTCATAGGCTCAAATCTTACTCCAGAGCCTTCCACAGTTCTCTCCAGCCCGCTCCACATGGCCTTTTCCTCAGGCCACAACTCCCTCCAGCTCTCTTTACATCGCCACATGCCCCTCTGCGGGGCCACAGACCCCTATACAGGGTCACAGGCCTTTCCACAGGGCCTCAACCCCTTCAGCTGTCTCCACAGGACCACAGGCTTTTCCACAGCCCACAACTCCTTCCAGCTCTCACCACAGGGCCACAGCCCTTTCCACAAGGCTAAAGGGCCTATCCATAGGGCCACAGACCTTTCCACAGGGCCACAACACCCTCCAGCTCTCTCCACAGGACAAGAAGCTCTCTTTACAGGGCCATAGCTCACCTCCACAGGGCCAAATGCACTTTCCACACGGCTACAACTCCCAACAGCTCTCTCCACAGAGTCACAGGGCCTGTCTGCAGGGCACAAGCGCCCTCTTCAAGGCCAAAAGGCCTTTCTACATGGCTATAGTCATTTCCATACGGCACGAGCCCCTCCAGCTCTCTCCACAGGGCAACGGACCCCTATACAGGGTCACAGGCCTTTCCACAGGGCCACAACACCTTCAGCTCTCTCCACAGGACCACAGGCTCCTACTGGGCCACAGGCCTTTCCACAGTGCCACAAGCCCCTCCAGCTCTCTCCACAGGCAATCATGTTGCATGTTGTTTACTGCAAAGGACTTCATAGGCTCAAATCTTACTCCAGAGCCTTCCACAGGCCTCTCCAGCCCGCTCCACATGGCCTTTTCCTCAGGCCACAACTCCCTCCAGCTCTCTTTACATCGCCACATGCCCACTGCGGGGCCACAGACCCCTATACAGGGTCACAGGCCTTTCCACAGGGCCTCAACCCCTTCAGCTGTCTCCACAGGACCACAGGCTTTTCCACAGCCCACAACTCCTTCCAGCTCTCACCACAGGGCCACAGCCCTTTCCACAAGGCTAAAGGGCCTATCCATAGGGCCACAGACCTTTCCACAGGGCCACAACACCCTCCAGCTCTCTCCACAGGACAAGAAGCTCTCTTTACAGGGCCATAGCTCACCTCCACAGGGCCAAATGCACTTTCCACACAGCCACAACTCCCAACAGCTCTCTCCACAGAGTCACAGGGCCCGTCTGCAGGGCACAAGCCCCCTCTTTAAGGCCAAAAGGCCTTTCTACATGGCCATAGTCATTTCCATAGGGCACGAGCCCCTCCAGCTCTCTCCACAGGGCAACAGACCCCTTATACAGGATCACAGGCCTTTCCACAGGGCCACAACACCTTCAGCTCTCTCCACAGGACCACAGGCTCCTACTGGGCCACAGGCCTTTCTACAGTGCCACAAGCCCCTCCAGCTCTCTCCACAGGCAATCATGTTGCATGTTGTTTACTGCAAAGGACTTCATAGGCTCAAATCTTACTCCAGAGCCTTCCACAGGCCTCTCCAGCCCGCTCCACATGGCCTTTTCCTCAGGCCACAACTCCCTCCAGCTCTCTTTACATCGCCACATGCCCCTCTGCGGGGCCACAGACCCCTATACAGGGTCACAGGCCTTTCCACAGGGCCTCAACCCCTTCAGCTGTCTCCACAGGACCACAGGCTTTTCCACAGCCCACAACTCCTTCCAGCTCTCACCACAGGGCCACAGCCCTTTCCACAAGGCTAAAGGGCCTATCCATAGGGCCACAGACCTTTCCACAGGGCCACAACACCCTCCAGCTCTCTCCACAGGACAAGAAGCTCTCTTTACAGGGCCATAGCTCACCTCCACAGGGCCAAATGCACTTTCCACACGGCTACAACTCCCAACAGCTCTCTCCACAGAGTCACAGGGTCCGTCTGCAGGGCACAAGCGCCCTCTTCAAGGCCAAAAGGCCTTTCTACATGGCTATAGTCATTTCCATACGGCACGAGCCCCTCCAGCTCTCTCCACAGGGCAACGGACCCCTATACAGGGTCACAGGCCTTTCCACAGGGCCACAACACCTTCAGCTCTCTCCACAGGACCACAGGCTCCTACTGGGCCACAGGCCTTTCCACAGTGCCACAAGCCCCTCCAGCTCTCTCCACAGGCAATCATGTTGCATGTTGTTTACTGCAAAGGACTTCATAGGCTCAAATCTTACTCCAGAGCCTTCCACAGGCCTCTCCAGCCCGCTCCACATGGCCTTTTCCTCAGGCCACAACTCCCTCCAGCTCTCTTTACATCACCACATGCCCCTCTGCGGGGCCACAGACCCCTATACAGGGTCACAGGCCTTTCCACAGGGCCTCAACCCCTTCAGCTGTCTCCACAGGACCACAGGCTTTTCCACAGCCCACAACTCCTTCCAGCTCTCACCACAGGGCCACAGCCCTTTCCACAAGGCTAAAGGGCCTATCCATAGGGCCACAGACCTTTCCACAGGGCCACAACACCCTCCAGCTCTCTCCACAGGACAAGAAGCTCTCTTTACAGGGCCATAGCTCACCTCCACAGGGCCAAATGCACTTTCCACACGGCTACAACTCCCAACAGCTCTCTCCACAGAGTCACAGGGCCCGTCTGCAGGGCACAAGCGCCCTCTTCAAGGCCAAAAGGCCTTTCTACATGGCTATAGTCATTTCCATACGGCACGAGCCCCTCCAGCTCTCTCCACAGGGCAACGGACCCCTATACAGGGTCACAGGCCTTTCCACAGGGCCACAACACCTTCAGCTCTCTCCACAGGACCACAGGCTCCTACTGGGCCACAGGCCTTTCCACAGTGCCACAAGCCCCTCTAGCTCTCTCCACAGGCAATCATGTTGCATGTTGTTTACTGCAAAGGACTTCATAGGCTCAAATCTTACTCCAGAGCCTTCCACAGGCCTCTCCAGCCCGCTCCACATGGCCTGTTCCTCAGGCCACAACTCCCTCCAGCTCTCTTTACATCGCCACATGCCCCTCTGCGGGGCCACAGACCCCTATACAGGGTCACAGGCCTTTCCACAGGGCCTCAACCCCTTCAGCTGTCTCCACAGGACCACAGGCTTTTCCACAGCCCACAACTCCTTCCAGCTCTCACCACAGGGCCACAGCCCTTTCCACAAGGCTAAAGGGCCTATCCATAGGGCCACATACCTTTCCACAGGGCCACAACACCCTCCAGCTCTCTCCACAGGACAAGAAGCTCTCTTTACAGGGCCATAGCTCACCTCCACAGGGCCAAATGCACTTTCCACACGGCTACAACTCCCAACAGCTCTCTCCACAGAGTCACAGGGCCCGTCTGCAGGGCACAAGCGCCCTCTTCAAGGCCAAAAGGCCTTTCTACATGGCTATAGTCATTTCCATACGGCACGAGCCCCTCCAGCTCTCTCCACAGGGCAACGGACCCCTATACAGGGTCACAGGCCTTTCCACAGGGCCACAACACCTTCAGCTCTCTCCACAGGACCACAGGCTCCTACTGGGCCACAGGCCTTTCCATAGTGCCACAAGCCCCTCCAGCTCTCTCCACAGGCAATCATGTTGCATGTTGTTTACTGCAAAGGACTTCATAGGCTCAAATCTTACTCCAGAGCCTTCCACACGCCTTTCCAGCCCACTCCACATGGCCTTTTCCTCAGGCCACAACTCCCTCCAGCTCTCTTTACATCGCCACATGCCCCTCTGCGGGGCCACAGACCCCTATACAGGGTCACAGGCCTTTCCACAGGGCCTCAACCCCTTCAGCTGTCTCCACAGGACCACAGGCTTTTCCACAGCCCACAACTCCTTCCAGCTCTCACCACAGGGCCACAGCCCTTTCCACAAGGCTAAAGGGCCTATCCATAGGGCCACAGACCTTTCCACAGGGCCACAACACCCTCCAGCTCTCTCCACAGGACAAGAAGCTCTCTTTACAGGGCCATAGCTCACCTCCACAGGGCCAAATGCACTTTCCACACGGCTACAACTCCCAACAGCTCTCTCCACAGAGTCACAGGGCCCGTCTGCAGGGCACAAGCGCCCTCTCCAAGGCCAAAAGGCCTTTCTACATGGCTATAGTCATTTCCATACGGCACGAGCCCCTCCAGCTCTCTCCACAGGGCAACGGACCCCTATACAGGGTCACAGGCCTTTCCACAGGGCCACAACACCTTCAGCTCTCTCCACAGGACCACAGGCTCCTACTGGGCCACAGGCCTTTCCACAGTGCCACAAGCCCCTCCAGCTCTCTCCACAGGCAATCATGTTGCATGTTGTTTACTGCAAAGGACTTCATAGGCTCAAATCTTACTCCAGAGCCTTCCACAGGCCTCTCCAGCCCGCTCCACATGGCCTGTTCCTCAGGCCACAACTCCATCCAGCTCTCTTTACATCGCCACATGCCCCTCTGCGGGGCCACAGACCCCTATACAGGGTCACAGGCCTTTCCACAGGGCCTCAACCCCTTCAGCTGTCTCCACAGGACCACAGGCTTTTCCACAGCCCACAACTCCTTCCAGCTCTCACCACAGGGCCACAGCCCTTTCCACAAGGCTAAAGGGCCTATCAATAGGGCCACATACCTTTCCACAGGGCCACAACACCCTCCAGCTCTCTCCACAGGACAAGAAGCTCTCTTTACAGGGCCATAGCTCACCTCCACAGGGCCAAATGCACTTTCCACACGGCTACAACTCCCAACAGCTCTCTCCACAGAGTCACAGGGCCCGTCTGCAGGGCACAAGCGCCCTCTTCAAGGCCAAAAGGCCTTTCTACATGGCTATAGTCATTTCCATACGGCACGAGCCCCTCCAGCTCTCTCCACAGGGCAACGGACCCCTATACAGGGTCACAGGCCTTTCCACAGGGCCACAACACCTTCAGCTCTCTCCACAGGACCACAGGCTCCTACTGGGCAACAGGCCTTTCCATAGTGCCACAAGCCCCTCCAGCTCTCTCCACAGGCAATCATGTTGCATGTTGTTTACTGCAAAGGACTTCATAGGCTCAAATCTTACTCCAGAGCCTTCCACAGGCCTCTCCAGCCCGCTCCACATGGCCTTTTCCTCAGGCCACAACTCCCTCCAGCTCTCTTTACATCGCCACATGCCCCTCTGCGGGGCCACAGACCCCTATACAGGGTCACAGGCCTTTCCACAGGGCCTCAACCCCTTCAGCTGTCTCCACAGGACCACAGGCTTTTCCACAGCCCACAACTCCTTCCAGCTCTCACCACAGGGCCACAGCCCTTTCCACAAGGCTAAAGGGCCTATCCATAGGGCCACATACCTTTCCACAGGGCCACAACACCCTCCAGCTCTCTCCACAGGACAAGAAGCTCTCTTTACAGGGCCATAGCTCACCTCCACAGGGCCAAATGCACTTTCCACACGGCCACAACTCCCAACAGCTCTCTCCACAGAGTCACAGGGCCCGTCTGCAGGGCACAAGCCCCCTCTTCAAGGCCAAAAGGCCTTTCTACATGGCTATAGTCATTTCCATACGGCACGAGCCCCTCCAGCTCTCTCCACAGGGCAACGGACCCCTATACAGGGTCACAGGCCTTTCCACAGGGCCACAACACCTTCAGCTCTCTCCACAGGACCACAGGCTCCTACTGGGCCACAGGCCTTTCCATAGTGCCACAAGCCCCTCCAGCTCTCTCCACAGGCAATCATGTTGCATGTTGTTTACTGCAAAGGACTTCATAGGCTCAAATCTTACTCCAGAGCCTTCCACACGCCTTTCCAGCCCACTCCACATGGCCTTTTCCTCAGGCCACAACTCCCTCCAGCTCTCTTTACATCGCCACATGCCCCTCTGCGGGGCCACAGACCCCTATACAGGGTCACAGGCCTTTCCACAGGGCCTCAACCCCTTCAGCTGTCTCCACAGGACCACAGGCTTTTCCACAGCCCACAACTCCTTCCAGCTCTCACCACAGGGCCACAGCCCTTTCCACAAGGCTAAAGGGCCTATCCATAGGGCCACAGACCTTTCCACAGGGCCACAACACCCTCCAGCTCTCTCCACAGGACAAGAAGCTCTCTTTACAGGGCCATAGCTCACCTCCACAGGGCCAAATGCACTTTCCACACGGCTACAACTCCCAACAGCTCTCTCCACAGAGTCACAGGGCCCGTCTGCAGGGCACAAGCGCCCTCTTCAAGGCCAAAAGGCCTTTCTACATGGCTATAGTCATTTCCATACGGCACGAGCCCCTCCAGCTCTCTCCACAGGGCAACGGACCCCTATACAGGGTCACAGGCCTTTCCACAGGGCCACAACACCTTCAGCTCTCTCCACAGGACCACAGGCTCCTACTGGGCCACAGGCCTTTCCACAGTGCCACAAGCCCCTCCAGCTCTCTCCACAGGCAATCATGTTGCATGTTGTTTACTGCAAAGGACTTCATAGGCTCAAATCTTACTCCAGAGCCTTCCACAGGCCTCTCCAGCCCGCTCCACATGGCCTGTTCCTCAGGCCACAACTCCCTCCAGCTCTCTTTACATCGCCACATGCCCCTCTGCGGGGCCACAGACCCCTATACAGGGTCACAGGCCTTTCCACAGGGCCTCAACCCCTTCAGCTGTCTCCACAGGACCACAGGCTTTTCCACAGCCCACAACTCCTTCCAGCTCTCACCACAGGGCCACAGCCCTTTCCACAAGGCTAAAGGGCCTATCCATAGGGCCACATACCTTTCCACAGGGCCACAACACCCTCCAGCTCTCTCCACAGGACAAGAAGCTCTCTTTACAGGGCCATAGCTCACCTCCACAGGGCCAAATGCACTTTCCACACGGCTACAACTCCCAACAGCTCTCTCCACAGAGTCACAGGGCCCGTCTGCAGGGCACAAGCGCCCTCTTCAAGGCCAAAAGGCCTTTCTACATGGCTATAGTCATTTCCATACGGCACGAGCCCCTCCAGCTCTCTCCACAGGGCAACGGACCCCTATACAGGGTCACAGGCCTTTCCACAGGGCCACAACACCTTCAGCTCTCTCCACAGGACCACAGGCTCCTACTGGGCAACAGGCCTTTCCATAGTGCCACAAGCCCCTCCAGCTCTCTCCACAGGCAATCATGTTGCATGTTGTTTACTGCAAAGGACTTCATAGGCTCAAATCTTACTCCAGAGCCTTCCACAGGCCTCTCCAGCCCGCTCCACATGGCCTTTTCCTCAGGCCACAACTCCCTCCAGCTCTCTTTACATCGCCACATGCCCCTCTGCGGGGCCACAGACCCCTATACAGGGTCACAGGCCTTTCCACAGGGCCTCAACCCCTTCAGCTGTCTCCACAGGACCACAGGCTTTTCCACAGCCCACAACTCCTTCCAGCTCTCACCACAGGGCCACAGCCCTTTCCACAAGGCTAAAGGGCCTATCCATAGGGCCACATACCTTTCCACAGGGCCACAACACCCTCCAGCTCTCTCCACAGGACAAGAAGCTCTCTTTACAGGGCCATAGCTCACCTCCACAGGGCCAAATGCACTTTCCACACGGCCACAACTCCCAACAGCTCTCTCCACAGAGTCACAGGGCCCGTCTGCAGGGCACAAGCCCCCTCTTCAAGGCCAAAAGGCCTTTCTACATGGCCATAGTCATTTCCATAGGGCACGAGCCCCTCCAGCTCTCTCCACAGGGCAACAGACCCCTATACAGGATCACAGGCCTTTCCACAGGGCCACAACACCTTCAGCTCTCTCCACAGGACCACAGGCTCCTACTGGGCCACAGGCCTTTCCACAGTGCCACAAGCCCCTCCAGCTCTCTCCACAGGCAATCATGTTGCATGTTGTTTACTGCAAAGGACTTCATAGGCTCAAATCTTACTCCAGAGCCTTCCACAGGCCTCTCCAGCCCGCTCCACATGGCCTTTTCCTCAGGCCACAACTCCCTCCAGCTCTCTTTACATCGCCACATGCCCCTCTGCGGGGCCACAGACCCCTATACAGGGTCACAGGCCTTTCCACAGGGCCTCAACCCCTTCAGCTGTCTCCACAGGACCACAGGCTTTTCCACAGCCCACAACTCCTTCCAGCTCTCACCACAGGGCCACAGCCCTTTCCACAAGGCTAAAGGGCCTATCCATAGGGCCACAGACCTTTCCACAGGGCCACAACACCCTCCAGCTCTCTCCACAGGACAAGAATCTCTCTTTACAGGGCCATAGCTCACCTCCACAGGGCCAAATGCACTTTCCACACGGCTACAACTCCCAACAGCTCTCTCCACAGAGTCACAGGGCCCGTCTGCAGGGCACAAGCGCCCTCTTCAAGGCCAAAAGGCCTTTCTACATGGCTATAGTCATTTCCATACGGCACGAGCCCCTCCAGCTCTCTCCACAGGGCAACGGACCCCTATACAGGGTCACAGGCCTTTCCACAGGGCCACAACACCTTCAGCTCTCTCCACAGGACCACAGGCTCCTACTGGGCCACAGGCCTTTCCACAGTGCCACAAGCCCCTCCAGCTCTCTCCACAGGCAATCATGTTGCATGTTGTTTACTGCAAATGACTTCATAGGCTCAAATCTTACTCCAGAGCCTTCCACAGGCCTCTCCAGCCCGCTCCACATGGCCTTTTCCTCAGGCCACAACTCCCTCCAGCTCTCTTTACATCGCCACATGCCCCTCTGCGGGGCCACAGACCCCTATACAGGGTCACAGGCCTTTCCACAGGGCCTCAACCCCTTCAGCTGTCTCCACAGGACCACAGGCTCCTACTGGGCCACAGGCCTTTCCACAGTGCCACAAGCCCCTCCAACTCTTCTCCACAGGACAACAAGCTCTCTTTACCGGGCCATAGCTCCCATCAACAGGGCGAAATGCACTTTCTGCACCGCCACTGCCCCCTTTAGCTCTCTCCACAGAGACACAAGGCCCGTCTGCAAGGCACAAGCCCCCTCTTCAAGGCCAGAAGGCCTGTCTACATGGCCATAGTCATTTCCATAGGGCACGAGCCCCTACAGCTCTCTCCACAGGGCAACGGACCCCTATACAGGGTCACAGGCCTTTCCACAGGGCCTCAACCCCATCAGCTCTCTCCACAGGACCACTGGCTCCTTCTGCCGGGCCACAAGCATTTCCACAGGGCCACAATCCCCTCAAACTCTTTTCCACATGACAACAAGCTAACTTTACAAGGACATAGCTCCCTTCCTCATAGCCAGCCATCATGGTGTTTGTGTTATTAAAGAAAAAAAAAATTTGAGGGCTGGCTAGAGGCAGCCGTGGACACACGATAGCCAGCCCTCATGGTGTTTGTGTTATTAAAGAAAAAAAAAATTGGGGGGCTGGCTAGAGGCAGCCGTGAACACACGATAGCCAGCCCTCATGGTGTTTGTGTTATTAAAGAAAAAAAAAATTGGGGGGCTGGCTAGAGGCAGCCGTGGACACACGATAGCCAGCCCTCATGGTGTTTGTGTTATTAAAGAAAAAAAAAATTGGGGGGCTGGCTAGAGGCAGCCGTGAACACACGATAGCCAGTCCTCATGGTGTTTGTGTTATTAAAGAAAAAAAAAATTGGGGGGCTGGCTAGAGGCAGCCGTGGACACATGATAGCCAGCCCTCATGGTGTTTGTGTTATTAAAGAAAAAAAAAATTGGGGGGCTGGCTAGAGGCAGCCGTGGACACACGATAGCCAGGCCTCATGGTGCTTGTGTTATTAAAGAAAAAAAAAATTGGGGGGCTGGCTAGAGGTAGCCGTGGATACACGATAGCCAGCCCTCATGGTGTTTGTGTTATTAAAGAAAAAAAAAAATTGGGGGGCTGGCTAGAGGCAGCCATGAACACACGATAGCCAGCCCTCATGGTGTTTGTGTTATTAAAGAAAAAAAAAAATTGGGGGGCTGGCTAGAGGCAGCCGTGAACACACGATAGCCAGCCCTCATGGTGTTTGTGTTATTAAAGAAAAAAAAAATTGGGGTGCTGGCTAAAGGCAGCCATGGACACATGATAGCCAGCCCTCATGGTGTTTGTGTTATTAAAGAAAAAAAAATTGGGGGGCTGGCTAGAGGCAGCCGTGAACACACGATAGCCAGCCCTCATGGTGTTTGTGTTATTAAAGAAAAACAAAAATTGGGGGGCTGGCTAGAGGCAGCCGTGGACACACGATAGCCAGCCCTCATGGTGTTTGTGTTATTAAAGAAAAAAAAATTTGGGGGTTGGCTAGAGGCAGCCGTGGACACACGATAGCCAGCCCTCATGGTGTTTGTGTTATTAAAGAAAAAAAAAATTGGGGGGCTGGCTAGAGGCAGCCGTGAACACACGATAGCCAGCCCTCATGGTGTTTGTGTTATTAAAGAAAAAAAAAAAATTGGGGGGCTGGCTAGAGGCAGCCGTGGACACACGATAGCCAGCCCTCATGGTGTTTGTGTTATTAAAGAAAAAAAAAATTGGGGGGCTGGCTAGAGGCAGCCGTGAACACACGATAGCCAGCCCTCATGGTGTTTGTGTTATTAAAGAAAAAAAAAATTGGGGGCCTGGCTAGAAGCAGCCGTGGACACATGATAGCGAGCCCTCATGGTGTTTGTGCTATTAAAGAAAAAAAAAATTGGGGGGCTGGCTAGAGGCAGCCGTGAACACACGATAGCCAGCCCTCATGGTGTTTGTGTTATTAAAGAAAAAAAAAATTGGGGGGCTGGCTAGAGGCAGCCGTGAACACACGATAGCCAGCCCTCATGGTGTTTGTGTTATTAAAGAAAAAAAAAATTGGGGGGCTGGCTAGAGGCAGCCGTGGACACATGATAGCCAGCCCTCATGGTGTTTGTGTTATTAAAGAAAAAAAAAATTGGGGGGCTGGCTAGAGGCAGCCGTGGACACACGATAGCCAGCCCTCATGGTGCTTGTGTTATTAAAGAAAAAAAAAATTGGGGGGCTGGCTAGAGGCAGCCGTGAACACACGATAGCCAGCCCTCATGGTGTTTGTGTTATTAAAGAAAAAAAAAAATTGGGGGGCTGGCTAGAGGCAGCCGTGAACACACGATAGCCAGCCCTCATGGTGTTTGTGTTATTAAAGAAAAAAAAAATTAGGGGGCTGGCTAGAGGCAGCCGTGAACACACGATAGCCAGCCCTCATGGTGTTTGTGTTATTAAAGAAAAAAAAAATTAGGGGGCTGGCTAGAGGCAGCCGTGAACACACGATAGCCAGCCCTCATGGTGTTTGTGTTATTAAAGAAAAAAAATATTTGGGTGGCTGGCTAGAGGCAGCCGTGAACACACGATAGCCAGCCCTCATGGTGTTTGTGTTATTAAAGAAAAAAAAAATTGGGGGGCTGGCTAGAGGCAGCCGTGGACACACGATAGCCAGCCCTAATGGTGTTTGTGTTATTAAAGAAAAAAAAAATTGGGGGGCTGGCTAGAGGCAGCCGTGAACACACGATAGCCAGCCCTCATGGTGTTTGTGTTATTAAAGAAAAAAAAAATTGGGGGGCTGGCTAGAGGCAGCTGTGGACACACGATAGCCAGCCCTCATGGTGTTTGTGTTATTAAAGAAAAAAAAAATTAGGGGGCTGGCTAGAGGCAGCCGTGGACACACGATAGCCAGCCCTCATGGTGTTTGTGTTATTAAAGAAAAAAAAAAATTGGGGGGCTGG
>NW_027362871.1:3825000-3925000 GCF_046119375.1 Phyllobates terribilis | reverse complement strand
TCACAGTCCCGGTGGAAGGGGGACCATGAGCTGCACGGGGACTCCTCCTGGCCCGGCTCTTCTGCTCCGCGCTCTTTATTTGGGCTTGTTGTTCCCGGACCCGCCTCTCTCTCCGCTCCCTCTCAAAGACCTCAAGCTGCTGCCGGCAGCACTCTGCACGCTCCGCTGCAGCTGCCCGAGTCTCCTGAGTGAACCCCATGAGGTCTTCTCCGGTGGGGTCCCACTCAAACTGCGCTTCTGCTAGCGGGGGCGAGATCCTCTTGACGGGCTTTGGAGCCGGGATCAGGGGTTCATCTAGGGGTCTCTCTTTCCGGAGTCGGGGATGGTGAAACTCCGGTGGCCATATGAAGGGCTGCCCATCCGGGCACGTATGTTGGGCGAACAGGTCCTCACCCAGGTGCGGTACTTTAGGTGTTATGGGCGCCGTGGTGGTAGCGGCGCCCGGGTTAACCAGACCTTGCGACCAGGCCTGGGGCACCTTGAAAGTAAAGGGCACCGTAAGAACGGCGGCGCCCTGTGTTACTTGGCCCTGCGACCAGGCCGGTGGCTCCGCGGAGGTAGGGGGCGCTGTTGGTATTGCGGCGCCCGGGGGTACTAGGCCTTGCGACCAGGCTGGTGGTACTTCCTGCTTGGTCACGCTCGGGGTCGAGGCGTGTGACGTCACAGGGGTCGCGGCTCCCGTTTGAGGCCTAGTCTGCGGCGGTGACGTTGCAGCGACGGGCACGGCAGGGGATACTTCGGGCTCTGCGACGGGGAGCTGGGGCAGGTACGCGGTTTCCCGGTTTGGGGTAGAGACGTCCCCTTTACCTGCCTCCTTTCGTTCGGCTCCCTTCTCGGCGCCGTCTCCGGCCTTCAGTCCTCCTGCGCCATCCTCAGAGGCGGTCTGTCTCCTCGTCTCGGGTGGCGTGCTCCGCTGACGGGTTCTTGTCTGCTGGGCCATCTCACGGCTCCATTCTGCTAACGTCTCTCGCTGCACCCGGGCCATCCTCCGTGCGAGGCCCTCCAGCGCAGTCTGTGCACACTCCCGATCTCGGGGGAGCTGTGCCAAGACCTCCACTAAGCCTAGTGGGGTCGTTGCTTCTAGCAGGCTCCTGACCAACGGGTCGGTGCTCCTCTGCTCTCTTCTCGTTGTCTCCAGCAGGCCTTCTGGAGTGGCGACCGGCAACAGGCTCCTGACCACTGGGTCGGTGCTGCCTGGAGTGGCGGCCCGCATCAGGCTCCTGACCACTGGGTCGGTGCTGCCTGGCTCTCCCTCCATCTCTGGGTAGGCTCTTTCTGGACTCCGCTCCAGGCTTCTTGTCTCCGGGTGCGCTCTCTCTAGACTGCTCCAGGCGACACCCATCTTTGCTCTCTTGTTCTCAGTCCTCCCACTTCGAGGGCGGTCCCGGGGCCACTTGGTGATTGTCGGCTCCAGGGGCAGTTCTTTCACGCTGACAGACACCTCTAGCATCACAGTCTCTGTTGGTGGGGGCGGTTTCCACTTTTGGCGCCATTTTCGGTCCTGGCCCACGATGGGAGGTGGCCTCTTGCCACCCTCTGGCACGCCCATAATGGCGTCCGCTCTTCCAAGGCGGGAAATCTTCGGAAATGGCGGGAATCGTCTCCCAGTGGCGGGAAACTCTGCAGATGGCGGGAAAAAGCTGTTAATGGCGGACAACCGGCGGGAATCGATCTGTGATGGAGTCCGATGGCGGGGACCCTCCGGAACCGGCAGGAGACTTCTTTTTGAGGTAAACTTGTTCTTTTCTTCAGGCACGCAGTACCCGGTTGTTGTGGGCACGTAATCCTGCCGACTACGCCAAAGTTGACGCACCCCCTGGGCC
This sequence comes from Phyllobates terribilis, assembly GCF_046119375.1. NCBI lineage: Eukaryota > Metazoa > Chordata > Amphibia > Anura > Dendrobatidae > Phyllobates > Phyllobates terribilis. The sequence goes on along the minus strand of NW_027362871.1, from coordinate 3,923,177 downwards.
ATATTCTTTAGGGGAATACCCGGAGCCGGATCAGATGGGGGTTGTAGTCTCCGAGTGGCAGTGACCCGGTCCGTGCCCAGGGTGTCAAGCTCAGTGTGTGGCAGTCCTTACTGATGTTACTAAAGTTCTTTATGTCGACTACGCCACCCGTTGAATTGCGGTCACTACGGCCGCCGCTGCAGCAGGGTCCGCTGAGGCTGATGGTGTTGGTGCAGCTTAGGTAGTATAACCCCCAACGGGAGGGGTATAGCCTCAGGGGGTCAGGTGCAGAGGATGGTGGTTGTGGAAGTGCAGGGATGATGGTAATGAGAGTCAGAGTCGGGTTGTGCAGTTCAGGGTTCTTTACTTACTGCTGTTCTTGTACAGGTCACTCCGGCCTTGAGTGACCACCCGAGCCGCGCTGCGTCCACCAGGTCCTGGACTCGGCCAACCCCCAAGTAGTTCTGGAGCGTGGTTCTGAGCTCCCTTTCTGTCCTGTCCTCGTCTCTGGCCTTCCCCACCAGGGATCCACCTAGGTCCAACTCCCTCGGGCCTTCTGTTGGGAGACCCTTGGCCTTGGGTTCCCTGACCCTACACGTGGTTTGCCTTCAGGGTGGATGTGGTGGGTGGCCGTGGCAGATCCTGCCCACGGCCTCCGGTCTCTGGCTGAGGTATGCTTTAGCCCCCACCAGTTTGGGATCCGGTACCCTGTTGCCAACTCTTCACCCTGTGGTTATATTTGGGCTCTCAGAGTTCCTTCTTTCTCCCCCTCTGGGTCTTTCTTGCTCTCCTCTCTCACTCTCTCTGGGCCTTGGAGCTGCTCTTCTCCTCTGCTCTCTTCAGGTTACACTCTGACAGACTGACCCTGATCTTAAATGGTGCCCACCTTAAATACTCCCTCTATGTGTGAGCTCAGGTGACCAGCACCCAATGAGCTCCTAACCTTACCCAGGCTGCTCCCCCTATCTGCCCCTACACTACTGGGATGTACCACCCCCCTCCCACTCCAGCCAGGAACAGACTCGGTCGTACCTGCACATTTCTAAGTGGGAGTACCGTTGGTCTGTTCCTCGGAAATGGGATGTGTGTAGTGCATGCAGCTACCTGAGCTCAGTCCCACACTCCATCCTTACCCAGGAGTGGAATACCACACCTCTGGGTTGAGGTGCAATACCCCTGTAGCAGCCGAATCCTCAGGGTGCTACATATGTGTGTGTGTATGTATGTGTGTGTGTGTATGTGTGTGTGTGTGTATGTGTGTGTGTGTGTGTATGTGTGTGTGTATGTGTGTATGTGTGTGTATGTGTGTATATGTGTGTATGTGTGTGTGTGTATGTATGTGTGTGTGTGTGTGTATGTGGGCAGGTGTGTGTGTGTGGGCAGGTGTGTGTGTGTGTGTGTGTGATGTCTGTCTGTTTGTGTGTGTGTGTGTGGGCAGATGTCATTGTGTGATGTCTGTTTGTATGTATTTTTGTGTTTCAAATGTGTTTATGCGTGTCTGTATACGTTTGTGTGTGTGTATGACTGCATGCGGCCTCCTGCTGAGTATAGTTGGCGCCGTGCGGCCTCCTGATGTCTCTGGGGGGGCGCCGTGCGGCCTCCCGCTGTGTATAGATGGCTACGTGCGGCCCCCCGCTGTGTATAGATGGCTACGTGCACCCCCCGCTGTATATAGATGGCTACGTGTGCCCCCCTGCTGTGTATAGATGGCTACGTGCGGCCCCCTGCTGTGTATAGACGGCGCCGTGCGGCCCCCCGCTGTGTATAGATGGCTACGTGTGGCCCCCCGCTGTGTATAGATGGCTACGTGCGCCCCCCGCTGTGTATAGATGGCTACGTGCGGCCCCCCGCTGAGTATAGATGGCGCCGTGCGGCCTCCTGCTGTGTATAGATGGCTACGTGCGCCCCCCGCTGTGTATAGATGGCTACTTGCGGCCCCCCGCTGAGTATAGATGTCGCCGTGCGGCCTCCTTCTGTGTATAGATGGCTACGTGCGGTCTCCCGCTGAGTATAGATGGCGCTGTGCGGCCTCCTGCTGTCTCTGGGGGGAGCGCCGTGCGGCATCTATACTCAGCAGGAGGCCTCACGTAGCCATCTATACACGTATACTCAGCAGGAGGCCGCATGTAGCCATCTATACGGTGCCATCTATACACAGCGGGAGGCCGCACGGCGCCATCTATACACAGTGGGAGGCCACACGGCGCCATCTATACACAGCGGGAGGCCGCACGGCGCCATCTATACACAGCGGGAGTCTCAGTGCTTTGCAACATCAGTCAATAAATTCTGCTTGACTAATTCTGAGCACCATAAAGTCTGGTTCACTTCTAACCTGCTGTCTTCATTTTCAGCTTGCTGAATTCTAACTCATTTACTGTCATTCGAGACGATGCCTTTGCTGGTCTCTTTCACCTTGAATACCTGTAAGTGCTCCACTTAATGTCATATTTTTGATTCTGTTCTTCTTCATCTTTTGGCATGTGCAATTGTATGAGCAAGTATTCATATGAATTTATGACCTACTTAAACCTTTGAGGACCTTAAATTTTATTCAATCAAATTTTTTTCCAGTTTAAAACTATGGGACATATATGTGTCTTGGTCCTCAAAGGGTTTTTAAAGGGGCTGCAAACATAAATATGAAAAAAATAATTCAATTAGTGCTTTTTGTGTTCATTTAATTTTTATTTGAAGTCCATTTTTTTTATATACCTTGAAATTAAGCCCTACCCCATGGAATGAAGCCCTACCTACATGACATCTGAGAGCTACATGGATCCCGCTTGTGAGGTTCCTGTCCGTCACTACTATTCAGTTTTAGGGTCCACTCACTAAGCCATATATTCTCTCATGCAAGAGAATAGGGCCAATTATGCTAATGACACTGGGCTCAAACTCTGTCAGAGCTTCAACTGAGTGTGATCCGATTCTCTCGCAGCACAGATATGGAGAAGATGGAGAACTTAATTTCTCCATCTTCTCCATAGTCTCTGTGAGTGTTCATCGGACTGCACTTGGATGACATCCGAGTGCAGTCCAATGTTTTACGTGCACCCGTAGACTTGTATGGGTGCACATGGTCCGAATATCGAATGAGATTATTTTCTCATGCCAATAATCGCAGATCTGCACTGTCCCATAGTATAACATAGGGCTGAGTCCTATCCGATAAAACATCACATAGCATTCGGCCGTGTTATACGACAGTGTGAGCGAGCCCTTAGAGTCAAGGAATATTTACATGCAAATGATGATATTACTCTCCAAGTGTATATTTTTTTAGGCGAGTTCATAGTAAATGCTTTGCCTTTTTGACATGTGATCAACTAAAGAACAAGAAAGATTTAGGACCTCCCCTATACAGAAACGGAAAATAGTTTGGAGGACTTGCATGTCCTTTTTTATTTATTATGAGAAAATCATAAAAGATCCCGTTTTTTAACCATGCTGTGACTTTCTGCTGAGGGAGAGGGAGAGAGCTGCCCTATCCAGAGTCTGTAATAAGACCTGCTGACAAAAGTGTTGAAGATACAGTCTAATGTGAATTAACAATGAAAAAAAGTTAATTTAACAAATGGCTTGTATTTTTTAATACAAACTTTTTTTGTGTTTACAGCTCCTTTAAAGGGAATCTGTCATCAGGTTTTTGCCACCTAATCTGAGAGCAGCATAATGTAGGGTTAGAGGCACTGATTCCAGTAATGTGTCACTTACTGGGCTGCTTAGTGTTGTTTTGATAAAATCATTGATTTGTCAGAAGGTAATTATTACTAGATGACTAGTAAGTTCTGTAGGACCCCACCCCCATCACTGATCAGTAGATTTCTGTGTACACTGAGCATGGGCAGAAAGCTGCCAATCAGTGGTGTGGGCGGGGCTATACAGAGCGCAGCATTCAGAGAGCTGCTAGATCTGCAGCAGATAAAACGGTGATTTTCTCAAAATGACAACAAGCAGCTGAAAAAATGACACATCGCTGGAATCAGGGTATCTGCCCCAATATTGTGCTGCTCTCAGATGGGGCAGCACAATTAATATTATGCCAAATTAATTTCCCGTGAACTATCACATGATCTATCACGGGGATCATGTGACATGTCACGTGATAAATCAGGTGTGTGGAGGGGGCCCTTGCTACTCTTAATCCACCCCTGAGTGAGACTAATACTGTACAACCAAATTGGCTCAGCACAAAAGGTTTCTTCAGATGTGGAGCCAATCGGTGCAAAGCGTGTCTACATGCGGTTAAAACAGATAGTTTTATGTCCTTAAGTAATGATAGAGAATATAAAATTCATGATTTCCTCAATTGTAATTCATCAGGGGAGTCCCTGTGGATTTTCACATTGGATACCACAGGGGTTAAATTCAAGACAGGATCTGATACTGCAGTATTAAGAAATATAATTCTGCATTTATTTCCATGCATGTACACTGGGTACGGAAAGTATTCAGACCCCTTTACATTTTTCACTCTTTGTTTCATTGCAGCCATTTGGTAAATTCTAAAAAGTTCATTTTTTTCTCATTAAAGTCCACTCTGCACCCCATCTTGTCTGAAAGAAAACAGAAATGAAGAAATTTTTGCAAAATTTAATAAAAAAGAAAAACTGAAATATCACACGGGCATAAGTATTCAGACCCTTTGCTCAGTATTGAGTAGAAGCACCCTTTTGGGCTAGTACAGCCATGAGTCTTCTTGGAAATGATGCAACAAGTTTTTCACACCAGCATTTTGGGATCCTCTGCCATTCTTCCTTGCAGATCCTCTCCAGTTCCGTCAGGATGAATGGGAAACGTTGGTGGACAGCCATTTTCAGGTCTCTCCAAAGATGCTCAATTGGGTTTAGGTCAGGGCTCTGGCTGGGCCAGTCAAGAATGGTCACATAGTTGTTCTGAAGCCACTCCTTTGTTATTTTAGCTGTGTGCTTAGGGTCATTGTCTTGTTGGAAGGTGAACCTTTGGCCAAGTCTGAGGTGCAGAGCACTCTGGAAGAGGTTTTCATCCAGGATATCTCTGTACTTGGCCGCATTCATGTTTCCTTCAATTGCAACCAGTCGTCCTGTCCCTGCAGCTGAAAAACACACCCATAGCATAACTGCTGTTATGATCTGCTACAAGAACTAAGGAAAGAGAGGAAATCTGTCCATACAATAGGACTAAGCTGATTCCTTACGATGCAGCGGGCAACCTGTTCCTTGCAAACAGACCCGCCTATGTCCGCGGCTAATCTGAACACAGACCTATAGATTAAAGGGAGGGGTCCCTAAAAGAACTAAGGACTGGGACAAAACTGGACACCTCCTGGCAGAAGTAGTAGCAGAAGAAGACAAACAGACAAAAGTACTTAGTGGTCCAAGGACCAAACAAACTAGAGAGATACAGTAGGTACAAAGCACCTGGCTAGATTAAGAGTCAAAGTAACACTGAAGTCCAGCAAAGCCTGAAGGGCGGAGCTGGAATAAATAGGCAGAAGGTCACATGACCACAAAATAGAAAAAACTAACAGGAGGGTTCTAACAACTGCCACCACCATGTTTCACTGTTGGGATTGTATTAGGCAGGTGATGAGCAGTGCCTGGTTTTCTCCACACATACCACTTAGAATTATCACCAAAAAGTTCTATCTTCGTCTCATCAGACCAGAGAATCTTATTTCTCATAGTCTGGGAGTCCTTCATGTGTTTTTGAGCAAACTCTATGCGGGCTTTCATATGAGGAGAGGCTTCCATCTGGCCACTCTGCCATAAAGGCCCAACTGGGGAAGGGCTGCAGTGATAGTTGACTATGTGGAACTTTCTCCCATCTCCCTACTGCATCTCTGGAGCTCAGCCACAGTGATCTTGGGGTTCTTCTTTACCTCTCTCACCAAGGCTCTTCTCCCACGATTGCTCAGTTTGGCTGGACGGCCAGGTCTAGGAAGACTTCTGGTGGTCCCAAACTTCTTCCATTTAAGGATTATGGAGGCCACTGTGCTCTTATGAACCTTGGGTAATGCAGAAATTCTTTTATAACCTTGGCTAGATCTGTGCCTTGCCACAATTCGGTCTCTGAGCTCCTTGGGCAGTTCGTTTGAGCTCATGATTCTCATTTGGTCTGACATGTAGTGTGAGCTGTGGGGTCTTATATAGACAGGTGTGTGCCTTTCCAAATCAAGTCCTATCAGTTTAATTAAACACATTTGGACTCCATTGAAGGAGTAGAACCATCTCAAGGAGGATCACAAGGAAATGGACAGCATGTGACTTAAATATGAGTGTCTGAGCAAAGGATCTGAATACTTATGACCATGTGATATTTCAGTTTTTCTTTTTTAATAAATTTGCAAAAAAATTCTATATTGCTGTTTTTTTTCAGTCAAGATGGGGTGCTGAGTGTACTTTAATGAGAAAAAAATGAACTTTTTAGAATTTATCAAATGGCTGCAATGAAACAAAGAGTGAAAAATTTAAAGGAGTCTGAATACTTTCCGTACTCACTGTATGTATCTATATAAACTGCTCCAAAAATAAAGGGAACACTTAAAACAACAGAATATAACTCCAAGTAAATCAAACTTCTGTGAAATCAAACTGTCCACTTAGGAAGCAACACTGATTGACAATCAATTTCACATGCTGATGTGCAAATGGAATAGACGATAGATGGAAATTATTGGCAATTATCAAGACACCCTCAATAAAGGAGTGGTTCTGCAGGTGGGGACCACAGACCACATCTCAGTACCAATGCTTTCTGGCTGATGTTTTGGTCACTTTTGAATGTTGGTTGTGCTTTCACACTCGTGGTAGCATGAGACAGACTCTACAACCCACAGAAGTTGCTCAGATAGTGCAGCTCATCCAGGATGGCACATCAATGCGAGCTGTGGCAACAAGGTTGGCTGTGTCCAGAGGCTGGAGGCGCTACCAGGAGACAGGCCAGTACACCAGGAGATGTGGAGGGGGCCGTAGGAGGGCAACAACCCAGCAGCAGGACCGCTACCTCCGCCTTTGTGAAAGGAGGAACAGGAGGAGCACTGCCAGAGCCCTGCAAAATGACCTCCAGCAGGCCACAAATGTGCATGTGTCTGCACAAACAGTTAGATACCGACTCCATGAGGGTGGTATGAGGGCCCGACGTCCACAGATAGGGGTTGTGCTCACAGCCCAACACCATGCAGGACGCTTGGCATTTGCCACAGAACACCAGGATTGGCAAAGTTGCCACTCGCGCCCTGTGCTCTTCGTAGATGAAAGCAGGTTCACACTGAGCACATGTGACAGAGGTGACAGAGTCTGGAGACGCCGTGGAGAGTGACATCCTTCAGCATGACCGGTTTGGCAGTGGGTGAGTAATGGTGTGGGGTGGCATTTCTTTGGAGAGCCGCACAGCCCTCCATGTGCTCGCCAGAGGTAGCCTGACTTCCATTAGGTACCGAGATGAGATCCTCAGACCCCTTGTGAGACCATATGCTGGTGCGGTTGGCCCTGGGTTCCTCATAATGCTGGACAATGGCAGACCTCATGTGGCTGGAGTGTGTCAGCAGTTCCTGCAAGATGGAGGCATTGAAGCTATGGACTGGCCCGCCCGTTCCCCAGACCTGAATCCGATTGAGCACATCTGGGACATCATGTCTCGCTCCATCCGCCAACGTCACGTTGCACCACAGACTGTCCAGGAGTTGGCGGATGCTTTAGTTCAGGTCTGGGAGGAGATCCCACAGGAGACCATCCGCAACCTCATCAGGAGCATGCCCAGGCGTTGTAGGGAGGTCATACAGGCACGTGGATATATATATATATATATATATATATATATATATATATATATATATATATATGCCTTTTTGTCATTCTAGTAGTAGGGCCATAATTAAGACATGATTTGTTGAAACGTGTAGGTCTGTAAGCTATGATAGTTGCACATTTGCTGTATTCTTTGTGGAGCAGTGTTTTATATGGCTAATAAAAGCTAAGTTTTAATATTTTTTCTACTAAACAAACCTTTACGCTGGATCATTTGCACTTTTCCCTTGTCTGACTGCACTTACGTTTTGCCCTGGTACCACTTATCTGCATCTCCAGAAGTTTCCCATTTCTCTATTATACTCTTCAAATTACATTTTGAGACTTTCTCCTCCTGCTGTTGCACATATTTTTTTCCCTTCATCTGCACAGGTATCATTAATCTATCAACTATAATGGCCGTACCAGGTCCTGCAGGTCCTGTATGCCGTACACATGACGTGGGCAGTGCACGGCATGCCGCTAGTTTTTATTCTGAGTGCTCTTATATACGGTGGTAGTTTTACACAATGTTGAGCCTGTGATTTGCAGAGTGAAATGTCTGACTTCTAGAACAGAAGTATACGGCAGATTCTACAGCATGGATACATAAAGGACGTCCTGGGGGAATAAACCTCCCTCCAACACTCGTCCAGTCCCTGCCTCACACTAGAGACATTTATAATAACTCCAGGACTATGGAGCTGGTCATTTTCTCATAATCTGTGGCCATTATTAGTGATCTCGCATTGTACGGTAATATCACCCTGGAGGTTGTGATGTATTTAGTGTAATAGCGCCATCTAGAATATACAGTATATATCAGGCGATACCATGCTTACTATAGTTAGTCGTCTTCTGTGCCCTCTATAGCTATCTATTATACTTTATATTTCTTTATAATAATTTATAATAAATTACTCGATAGTTTTACAGCTTTATGATGTTTATTAATCTGCTGAAATGATAAAAGAAAGTCGAACCTTACAGTGGACACAGGTGGAAGTGACCTCCATGATGGTGTAGGCTGAGGTGGAGCAAGTATTTAGTCAGTGGGGGATCAAGATGACGAGTATTCCCCAGGGTTCCCTGTTATCAGGGAGGGACCCGGTGTATGCAATCAAAAGATCTTATCCTCTGACCGGCTTTGTGCCATCAACAGGTAATGATCCTCTGTCCGGCTGTGTGCCATCAACAGGTAATGACCATCCGGCAGTCCGACATCAACTGGTCATCACCCTCCAGCTGTGTGCCATCAACAGGTAATGACCATCCGGCAGTGCGCCATCAACAGGTAATGACCCTCTGGCTATGGCCATCAATAGGTCATCACCCTCCGGCTGTGTTCCATCAACAGGTAATGACCATCCGGCAGTGTGCCATGAACAGGTAATGACCATCCGGCTGTGTGCCATCAACAGGTAATGACCATCCGGCAGTGCACCATCAACAGGTAATGACCCTCTGGCTATGGCCATCAATTGGTCATCACCCTCCGGCTGTGTGCCATCAATAGGTAATAACCATCCGGCAGTGCGCCATGAACAGGTAATGACCATCCGTCTGTGTGCCATCAACAGGTAATTATCCTCTGTCCGGCTGTGTGCCATCAACAGGTAATGACCCTCTGGCTATGGTCATCAATAGGTCATCACCCTCCGGCTGTGTGCCATCAACAGGTAATGACCCTCTGGCTATGGCCATCAATAGATCATCACCCTCCGGCTGTGTGCCATCAAATGTTTTTATCTTCTGTCCAGTTTTGTGCCATCAAGAGGTAATGACCCTCCAGCTGTGGGCCATCAACAGGTCATCACCCTTCGGCATTTAGGCTTCTTGTCTTCTGTAAGATGCGATTCTTGAGTCTCCTGATGCTAAAAAATATTTAAAAAATCACCGATTAAACTAATAATCTATCTTGTACATAAGCATCACAATTTATAATCTATCTAGTGCATAAGTATGACAATTTAGCTCACAGAACATACACTATGGTAAAACATTAGACCCTACAAGCAGAAATTTGCTAAACTAACATAAATATAACTGACAAATCAGTAGAAAAATCGCTACCAATGGCACAGCTCTCTTCACATCAACCTGTAACCATAGTAGATAAGAAATAGAGGACAATGCTCATAGTCAGTTATCAACAATTCGGCATGGGGCATCCCACCAGAGACATTATAATATCTAGTAGATTATAGATGGCAATAGAATTTACCAACAAGCACATAGTACGCCAAACTCAAGTACATAGTATGCCAAACCTCGACACGTTTTCCTAAAATAGGTTCATCAGAAGCACATACTAGACAGTGATACTTAGCAAAGCGTTCATAGATATATGCGCCATATGATAAGGTGCTAAAGTGCAAGTGTGTGACAAAATATCCATTCGATTTCAGGTGCAATGCTGCATTGTATGTAGTAAGATGGTGCCCATCAGACAGCATGTATAGGACTAACCTGTGATGAAAACACGAGCAATGGGAAAGTTCAAGCAGTTGCCTTCTCAATCTTCCTCGCCTCTAAGACATCTAAGGAAACATCTTCTCCTCTTGATTTTGGGTTGAGGTGTTGTAGGCATTTCAGGCTCTGGCATTCTAGGTTCTGACATACTAGGTTCTGACATGGTAGGTTCTGGTGTTCTAGGTTCTGGTGCTCTTGGCTCTGGAATTCTGGGTTGTTGGCTTCTCTGAAAAATCAGTAACCTCTCTTTAAGCTCCGTTGAACTTCGAGCTCTTCTTCCTATATTGTTGTGAGGGATCGTTCTGACCCAGACAATATCACTGAACGCCACTTTATAGTTGCAACTAGGAACCTTTTTCGCATCCTGCGGTGCAGGAGCCATGGATGGAGTAGAACATTTGCCATTGGGCAGGACAGGTGTTCTCCTGGAGTCTTGCTTCTGAATCTGAGGGATGCAAATCGGCTCCTTACAAGCACTTTGTTCCTTCAGAATGGTTTTGTTCTCAGGAGTTTTCTGATTGTTTCACCAGGTTCAGACATTGCCCACTTGCTCAGGACAAGACTTAAGGCCAAATACTCTAGTATTGTCAGTAGTGTCATCACCGCAACAAAAACTGCGCCACGGAAGAGCCAAAGAGGAAGATTGATGGAAGCTTGATAGGTGCTTCTTCTGAGATCCACGGGTAGTGGGTCATCCTATAATAAAGAAAAAAAACATAATAAAGTCCTGTATATTTATACCCAATCCAGTCAAACAGAGAGCCATTGTTATTATACAGTGATGGATACATTATCAAGCAACTTTCAGAAATATCCCATTGAGAAGATCAGGAAGAAGTTTGGGATTCACCTCCAGGGTCCATGGAATATTATTTACAGTTGGACTTTCATATGACGGACGGTCACGTGTCCAGTATGAGAAGTCCTGCAAGAGGCGATATTCTCATTAGCTGATCCTTGTGACCTCCATATTGATGAGAACATACTCGCCCTCAGTGTACTGTAAGGTGGGGGGTAGAGCAACGTAAAGCACAGAAATGATAGGATGATACTCATCATCTCCAGAGGTCTCTCAGCACCAAGGTATGGTCAATGAGATACAAGCTGCAGATGGGCCGAGGCTTCTAATATACCCAGGGGTGACATCACAAAGCCCTCTGTGACATCATTGCACAGTTCTATCCATCATGTCACTGATACTTTGGACCTAACTAAATGTCTAAAAGAGAACCCTTCCACATGATTTCCAATCACGGAGCAGCTTCAGTTTTTCAAGAAAAGTTTAAAAAATATAATCTGTGCTGTGATTGGTCACAATGGCACATGAAGCAGAACGTCTTTAGATCTTTTAAAGGGAAAGTGTCAGCAATTTTTTTACAATTGTAAAATTGTAAAGTATTTATATTTATATATAAATACACATATATATTTAAAAAGGTTTTAATGGTATAAAATCTGAAAAAAATATTTTAACTCTTTTGATGTTTTCATCTTGTAAACACTAGGGGGAGCAGCTGCTGATATTTCCATGAAAACAGAATACAGCTAGCTCGCATTACGACTGCAGTAAAAGTGGGCGGGATCTGCTCACATGGGTGTGATGTCACTCCTCCCCTTCTGGGCGTTTGCAAAAAGGTAAATGAGACTGTAGTTTAGGATCACAGTGCGGAGCGATCACTGGTGACTGCAAAGTGATATATAAGGGACAACACCAAAGTCATTAATCACTACAAGGACAAGGCAGGAATGTGGGAGTCAGAGGGGTCACCCCACACTTATATCCCCTCTGACTGTCACTTCCTAAGCTCCTTTCCCTGCCATAACCTCTTATTCCCGCAGGTAAATTCTTACAGGACCCCCCTCCCCATCCCCTTCCCCTGCCGCAGCTGATTCTAAACGTCCTCCATATGTAATAATAGACAGGTACTCACCGGCAGCCTATGGTAATTCACAGGGTAGAACAGGGTACAGCACAGAAACAATATGGCGATCCTCATTGTCTCCAGGGGGTATCTCAGCACCAAGATATGGCCAATGAGATATGAGCTCCAGGTGGATGGAGCCCCCTTAAATAACCCAAGGGTGACATCACAACGCCCTCTGTGACATCATCACCCACAACATTCCGTCACATGACATCACCCAGCACCAGCATCATGTGACCCAGCATAAATAGAAAGTCCTTGTTGGCTATAGCAACTATTCAAAACTAAGTTTAAACTTTTCCAACAGCTAAAGGCGGCTCTGTGATGGCAGTTTCTTCTTGTGGACGGTTGTGATAAATCTGCAGAACATCTACATAACGCGACATGTAGAAAATCCTGTCTTTTCCCCTCTGTTCTTCCTCTGGTGCTACAGAGACGGATAGAAGGAGCTTTTCCAGACCTTACAGTGCACAATATGGGACCTAATCACTGATATCCCAGATCTGCTCAGTACAAGCATACCGCCAACCTATGAGGACTAGAAAGAGGGCGAAACCATGCGGCACGCGTAGTCTGGCCACGCCCCTATCCACACCCCAAGCCACGCCCTTTTTATGCCTTGGCAGGAGGAGATGTCTGTACAAAGCGCAAGTTATCAAAAGGCTGAAGGAACACTTTATCAACATGAATGAAGGTTTTGAAGGGCATCCACTGTCCCGGCACTACCGGAAGTTCCACAACCAATCTTATAAGGACACTAAGTTTTGTGGGATCCCATTAGTCCCCAGAAAATGGAGGGGAGGTGATTACCTGAGATTAATGTCGCGGATGGAATCCAAATGGTTCTTCACATTAAATAGCTTGGCTCTGAAGGGCCTTAATCACGAGAGTCAGCTGTATGCCTTCAACTCGCAGCGGTATATACTGTATGTATTTTTTATCCCAGTACCAATTGAACATTTACATTGCACTTTTATGAACCTCCTTATATTTTATCAATATAATATGTCTTTTGGATATATTCCTTTGAATCCACCTATTTTATATATGTATTTGTTTCTATACATTGATACCCCTATTGGAGATACTATATAATGTTTTTATTTTTCTCCTTCATTTTTTCCTTTTTATCTCTGGATGGTACTAAGTGCCGAATTTATACTATCCTGGTAATATACACTGATTAACAGACTGTTTTTTATAGCCATCAGAAATATAAGTATATAATTTTTATTCATTTTTAACTAATTGTGAAAGTTTGAACAAAGTCTTTTTTATTATTATTTTTTTCACACACAGTCTATTCTTATTGGAATTCTATCTTAGTTCTATTGCACCTCCATATGTCCTTTTGCACCGTCTTGTTAGTATTGGATCTTCCTCCATTTCTTTGGTTGTATTATCTTTGTGGGGGGCGTTTGGACTTTATTAGGTTACCAGTTTGACTACCAGCGAGAAGCTGACGAAGAGGAACTGTGAGTCCTCGAAACGCGTAGTTTTTTTTGGCCTATACAGGACATCGAAGGAGAAGGAGAGAGTCAAGGCACAGGGATAAGCCCTCCTGATATCCAGAAGATATATATAACCATATCATATTATTGATACAAAATATAAATGCACAGAGTCAATAAAATCATTTAAAAACACCAAACCCCATCCTTACTTTGCAGGATACCTATTCCAAAGGTGTATCTAGGTTTTCTGGCACCCGGTGCAGCAGGGGCTGGCTGGCACATTTTAGCCTGGGGGGCAAGCACACAGCAGTGGCCCATGAGTAGCGGCCCATCCTTAACATGTTTATTACCAGATGCATCATAAGCCTATATTCACACGACCGTATTGTCTAAGTGCTGCCCGTGAAAAAACCTGACAGCACTTGGACCAGTTCAGATGAGTGTTTGTAGTGGTCAGACATAGTACATATTATTCTTATGTATTACTTAATGTTGAGCGATACCTTCCGATATCGGGAAATATCGGATCGGATTGGATCGGACCGATACCCAAAAAGTATCGGATATCGCCGATTCCGATACCGGAAACCAATGCAAGTCAATGGGACGCTAATATCGGAATGCCATCCCAGCGTGAGAGAATTCTCCTGATTGTTTAAAAGCCGGCAGGCGGTAAAAAGCCGCCGGCTTTTAAACAATCACACAGCCCCATACTGCTTCCCCGCAGCCTCCCACCCCGATCCTGCGCTCCCCCCGCCACCTCACATCCCGATCGTAAGTTAGGACCGGGCGGGGAGCGCAGCACCAAGGAGCATGGAGCGAAGGACCCAGGCGGGGAAGCCGGCAGGGAAAAGACTTCACCGCCGGCTTTCCCGTTTTGTGCTGCGCTCTCCCGCCGGTTATTTCAAATGAACAGCTGAGGTATCAGGTGATGCTGATCAGCTGTTCATTTGAAGTAGCTGCGGTGCCCTCAGAGGGTTCATGTGAGTTCATGCTTCACTGCATGAACTCACATGAACTTTCCCACGGCCGCACAGGTCAGCCTCACCTCCCAGACCATCAGACCCATCATGATTGGAGTGTGCGCGGGTGTCTGTGCGATGTGTGCGGGTGTGTGCGCGATGTCTGCGGGTGTCTGCGTGCAGGCAGACATAGGCCGATGTGACACTACTACTCACATCGGCCTATGTCTGTCCCCCGTCCACTCGTGCCAGCAGGATCAGCTCGATGGGAGCAGTAGTTCCCATCAGCCTGATCCTGCTATTTAAACTGCCCCATATGTTATTTTTGCCCCTATACATCTTTTATGTTTTTAGGCCCCCCATATATTTTTTTTGTTTTTGGTCCCCAATAAATTTTAAATACATTTTTCATTGGTGGCCAGTGGTTACCTAAAATAAATTAGTTCATACATTACCTGATCGCCACCTAAAATAAAGTAAAAAATAAAAAACTACACCTATACTCACCTAGACACCGGTTTATGCAATGATGGGGCTGCTTTACGGCCCCGTCATTCTAGCGGCGGCAGTGGTTTAGAGCGGTCACATTTTATGTGGCTGCTCTAAACTGGAGATCTTCGTGGGACACTCGTGGACTACTACGGAGGGGTAAGGATAAGGTTGTGGTTTATTATTTTATATTTTATTACAGGAGATCGATGGCTTCGGGGAATTAGGTGTCTAGTTGAGTATAGGTGTAGTTTTTTATTTTTTACTTTATTTTAGGTGGCGATCGGCGGGGACAGGTAATGTATGAACTAATTTATTTTAGGTAACCACTGGCCACCAATGAAAAATGTATTTAAAATTTATTGGGGACCAAAAACAAAAAAAATATATGGGGGGCCTAAAAACATAAAAGATGTATAGGGGCAAAAATAACATATGGGGCAGTTTAAATAGCTACTGCTCCCATCGAGCTGATCCTGCTGGCACAAGTGGACAGGGGACAGACATAGGCCGATGGGAGTAGTAGTGTCACATTAGCCTATGTCTGCCTGCACGCAGACACCCGCAGACATCGCGCACACACCCGCACACATCGCACATACACCTGCGCACACACCAATCATGATGGGTCTGATGGTCTGGGAGGTGAGGCTGACCTGTGCGGCCGTGGGAAAGTTCATGTGAGTTCATGCAGTGAAGCATGAACTCACATGAACCCTCTGAGGGCACCGCGGCTACTTCAAATGAACAGCTGATCAGCATCACCTGATACCTCAGCTGTTCATTTGAAATGACCGGCGGGAGAGCGCAGCACAGAACGGGAAAGCCGGCGGTGTAGTCTTTTCACTGCCGGCTTCCCCGCCCGGGTCCTTCGCTCCCTGCTCCTTGGTGCTGCGCTCCCCGCCTGGTCCTAACTTACAAACGGGATGTGAGGTGGCGGGGGGAGCGCAGGATCGGGGTGGGAGGCTGCGGGGAAGCAGTATGCACTGAACTGCTTGGCCCCACCACGGTGCACCGAGCGCCTGTACTTGATTTGAACAGTCCTTCTGTACTGACAGTCCCTTTACAGCAGTGTTCCCCAACTCCAGTCCTCAGGACCCACCAACAGATCATGTTTTCAGGATTTCCTTAGTATTGCACAGCTGATGGAATTATTGCCTGTGCAGGTGATGCAATTATCAGCTGTGCAATACTAAGGAAATCCTGAAAACATGGCCTGTTGGTGGGTCCTGAGGACTGGAGTTGAGAACCACTGCTGTAAAGGGTTAGGAGATAACTTTCTGAATGCAGGAGGTCTGACCGATGGGACTTTTAGCGATGCTGAGAATGGGGCTCTTCAGTGATCAGCAGAAGGCCTCATTCACATGTACAGGTTTAAACAGGTATGTGAAAAAATGGTATCAGTGTGTCCATTTTTACCATCATTGTGTTATCAGTGTTCTTCTCGTATGGATAAATATGTTATAAAGTTTCTCCTATGATTTGTAATGTTAAAGAAGTTGTCCAGTACTTTATATTACTCCCCCCCCCAATGTATCCCCCCGGGGCCCCTAAGACTTTGCTGATAATGCCTGTGAGCTTCGCTATCGGTGGCCGCTCACAGGCATCACGTGACCCCACGCTGATGTCACGACAAGTGAGGCGTGACTCAGCGCTGGGGTCCCTACGGTGGCTGCTGGGTTGTGGGCAGGGTTACACCTCCTCCCCACGCGTCACTCCCAGCATCTACCGCGCTTTCCCAATGAATGGGGAGAGGCAGAGCGTGCGGTGGATGCCGGGTGTGATGTGGGGGGGGGGGGGGGTAACCCCGCCCACAGTCTGGCATCCACCTGGAACGCGGAAGACAGAGACCCCCGGCTGCTGCCAGCGACATCGGCGGGGGTCACGTGATGCCTGTGAGCGGCCAGTGATAGCGCCACTCACAGGCATTATCTGCAACGGTAGGTAATTACAAAAATCCTTAGGGGTCTTGGGGAGACACATTGGGGGGGGGGGTAATATAAAGTACTGGACAACCCCTTTAATCTCGGACAGCACCATGATGCCATCCGTGGGCTGTCTATGTTCTTCATGTACCCATAGACTTGTATAGGTCTTTTTCATCTGTGATATTGGAAGAAAAAACAGACATGTCTCCATGAGTTTTGCACAGACACATAGTCCATGAAAATCCACAGGCATGTGAATAGCATTAGCATTAACACGTACATGTGGATACGGATGTCTGAATGAGGCCTCAATGAGAGCTTGATATTTTAAGAATATCTCTTTAAAGCCATGATCCTCTAGTTACAAGGATGTATCTCATGTCCTTGGCTACTGACCTGCAGGTTAGGACATTTTGTGACTGGGAAAGAAGATCTACAAGATTTCAACATTACTCAGGACAGAGAATATCTTCAAGAAGTATCTTCTAGTGGACCATTGGTTACATCAGGAACTGTGCAATTCTTAAATCCATGTACCCATCTTATTTTATTATTGGCATTTTGATTTCACCATTCTTATGTTTCTCTGTACAGTGGCACTGCCAGCGATGCCAGCGACCCAGATGGGCAGGAAAAAACTGAAATGGTTTAGGTTCACATACCCATTCAGTCTCCGGATATGTGGGAGTCCCTAAGGTCTGACACCCCCACCAATCCTGAAGTGATGGCATATCTTACCAATATGCCATCACTTTATACATTTTTCTCCTGCACAGTTATTGAAAATTTTTTGCCAAGGTTCAACCTTCACAGTTTATAAGTGATTGCTGTTATCCAGACTGTGGGGCACCGTGTGATCAGATCAGCATCAGGGACACGTCAACCATCCATATTCTATTTCTGTTACAAGCCTATAGTGACCATACACAGAGCACATATTCTCTCACATCAGTTCCTTCCTCTCCTTCTCGCAGTTGCACAGAAAGTTTCCATACTGACAGGAGTATATATGGTGTTGTATGTGGACCAAGAATCTCTCATTAAATTCAAACGCACAGGGAAACTGCTCCATGAGCTGCCAGACACATTCCAGGAACTGGTCTATCACTGGGGACACCTCCTTGGGATCCCCATCTAAATTTCCATACCTTAAAAAAAAAAAAAAAATATGCTGAAGCAATGCAATTGGGGTATATGCATGCAACATCTTTTTCAGGTGGACTGCACTCCCAAAACCGCCTGAGACTGGGAATGGCACAGAAAAACTACAGTAAGTATATTATATTAGAATGTATGGTGTTTTTTTTTTGTCTCTTTTGCTGAGAGGAGGAGAGCTGATGGAAGATTTGGAAAGTGACACAGCTAAACTCAGCTGTGCTGACCCTAGCCCCACACTGACTGCTGGGCCCATATCTGAAATGTGTTGATTGATGGGATTTGAATACAGTTGATATTCTAATCATGCAGGAGGTTAGACCAGGAGATCCGGGCTTTCATTATAACCCACACACTGAGAAACCTGCTGTAAGATATGGTGTGGAGGTGTTCTTTTTCTAGCATCTTGCTGCCTGTTTATAATTGGACAACATAGTACAAGGAGAAGTACATGCCCCACAGTGAAAGCTCTCTGATAACACCCACTTGGATGTAACGAAAATTAACTCATTAGGTGACAAATACTTTGATTGTTAATATCCCTGCAACAGAGATGCAAAATAAAAAAAGAACTAACAATTATTTTTTTTTCTGCTCTGAAGCTACAACGTGTTTTCAGTTCAACATGAAAAATTTGGTGAAAGGCCCTCTGTAAATAAGTGACTCTGTTTGACTTTTCCAACATATGTGCAGTGACCAGGGTTACCTGTGATTAAATTTGTGTCCAAATGAAATCCAGTCTTTTTCAATTAACACCTAATAGTAATTGGGAAAAATAAAAGTTACACTATGCAAAAAATATCAACTCCGTAAATCTCCACCAGTACATAGAGTATATGAAATGAAACCTCTTACCATAAATACTCTGATGGTTCGGTAATAGGGGTCAAGTAACAGACTGGATACAGAGCAGACCTGAGCGGTGCGGTCCCATCCATCAGAACAATGAACGAGCACGCTGGCGCCCTCTTCTGACACGGCCTAAATGTGCAAATTAAATGTAAAATATTACACATTTATATAATTACAAATCTCGTTTATTCTCAGCACTAAAAGGATCATTTTTGTACAGTCCGTGCCTAGAATAGTACAAATCAGACAAGCAGCACTAGAATATGAACAGATACAACACATCTTACCTTTACAATGAAGATACCAGCATCTAGGATTGTTTTCACGTGTTTTAACCAGCCAGAGGATTCAAGACCCCGAAGAAATTCACCCATAGAAGGAGATCGGAGCTCACAAACTGCAATCATGAACAGAACAATAAGCTCACTATAGCAACAGATTCTGTATGTGAAGTATTTCTGCTCCAAGACTTGAGATAGAGAATATATATATATATATATATATATATATATATATATATATATATATATACAGTCATGGCCAAAAGTATTGAGAATGACACCAAAATTATATTTTCACATGATCTGCTGGCCTCTGGTTTTTATTAGTGTTTGTCTGATGTTTATATCACATACAGAAATATAATTGCAATCATATTATGAGTACCAATAGGTTATATTGACAGTTAGAATGAGTTAATGCAGCAAGTCAATATTTGCAGTGTTGCCCCTTCTTCTTCAAGACCTCTGTAATTCTCCCTGGCATGCTCTCAATCAACTTTTGGACCAAATCCTGACTGATAGCAGTCCATTCTTGCATAATCAATGCTTGCATTTTGCCAGAATTTGTTGGTTTTTGTTTGTCCACCCGTCTCTTGATGATTGACCACAAGTTCTCAATGGGATTAAGATCTGGGGAGTTTCCAGGCCATGGACCCAAAATCTCTATGTTTTGTTCCATGAGCCATTTAGTTATCACCTTTGCTTTAGGGCAAGGTGCTCCATCATGCTGGAAAAGGCATTGTTGGGCGCCAAACCGCTCTTGGACGGTTGGGAGAAGTTGCTCTTGGAGGACATTCTGGTACCATTCTTTATTCATGGCTGTGTTTTAGGCAAGACTGTGAGTGAGCCGATTCCCTTGGCTGAGAAGCAACCCCACACATGAATGGTTTCAGGATGCTTTACAGTTGGCATGAGACAAGACTGGTGGTAGCGCTCACCTCTTCTCCGAATAAGCTGTTTTCCAGATGTCCCAAACAATCGAAAAAGGGATTCATTAGAGAAAATGATTTTGCCCCAGTCCTCAGCAGTCCACTCCCTGTACCTTTTGCAGAAAATCAGTCGGTCCCTGATGTTTTTTCTGGAGAGAAGTGGCTTCTTTGCTGCCCTCCTTGAATCCAGCCCTTGCTCAAAGAGTCTCCGCCTCACAGTGCGTGCAGAAGCACTCACACCAGCCTGCTGCCATTCCTGAGCAAGCTCGGCACTGCTGGTAGTCCGATCCCACAGCTGAAACAGTTTTAAGATACGGTCCTGGCGCTTGCTGGTCTTTCTTGGGCGCCCTGGAGCCTTTTTGACAACAATGGAAGCTCTCTCCTTGAAGTTCTTGATGATGCGATAGATTGTTGACTGAGGTGCAATTTTTGTAGCTGCGATACTCTTCCCTGTTAGGCCATTTTTGTGCAGTGCAATGATGGCTGCACGTGTTTCTTTAGAGATAACCATGGTTAACTGAAGAGAAACAATGATACCAAGAACCAGCCTCCTTTTAAAGTGTGCAGTGATGTCATTCTTACTTAATCATGACTGATTGATCGCCAGCCCTGTCCTCATCAACACCCACACCTGTGTTAATGGATCAATCACTAAAACGATGTTAGCTGCTCCTTTTAAGGCAGGACTGCAATGATGTTGAAATGTGTTTTGGGGGTTAAAGTTCATTTTCTGGGCAAATATTGACTTTGCAAGTACAGTAATTGCTGTTAAGCTGATCACTCTTTGACATTCAGGAGTATATGCAAATTGCCATTACAAAAAATGAAGCAGTAAACTTTGGAAAAATTACTATTTGTCTCATTCTCAATACTTTTGGCCATGACTGTATATATATATATATATATATATATATATATATATATATATATATATATATAGGGTTGTGTAGGATACTCCAAGTGCGGATATGACTTAAAAATTGTACAATGAAATTGTAAAATTCTGTATTATTTATTATATTGGGGTTGGTCACTTTATATAAAAAAATTCCAAAAGGGTGATAAAATGTAATGTTTGGCACATACAACTATAGATTACTTCCCCGGAGTTTGCCTTCTTCCTAAGGTGCGCCTGGAGGCCATGTTTCTCCCCAGGTAAGTTATACACCTCTACCCATCTACGTGATGTACAAGAAAACATGATTCATCAGACCAGAACCCTTTCTTCTATTACTCTATGGTTCAGTTCTGATGCCCATATACCCTTGTAGGTGCTTTTGGCTGTAACCGGGTCAGCATGACAATGACCAGTGTGCATCTCCATATGTAATAAGCTGCAATACTTTATCCTGACATCTTTTCTTCATAGCCAAAACTTAATTTTTCAGCAATATGTGCCACAGTATTTCTTCTGCAGCACCGGACCAGCTGGGGCTACTGTACCTTTCGTTCCACACAAGTATCAATGAGCCTTGGGCGCCCATGACTCCGCCACCTGCTCACCGGATGTTCTACCCTGGCAGGCACTAACTATTGTATGCCAGGCACACCCCACAACACCTGCTGTTTTTGAGATCTTCTGACAACCCTCATGGGGGCACCTCTGACAAGGAGAATATTGAGATCTCTAGACATCATGATTTGTCCATTGAAAATGGAGCTGTTTAGGGAATAGAGCGCACAGAACATAGGGAAAAAAAACAGTGGAGGGGGAAAGAAATAATTTGAGGTGCTCACCTGGAGGGATTGTGAGAGTCACAGCTCCTAAACCAGGAGTAATATAACGCTAGCTGCCATCTATAAGAAATATCTTTTATGTATTCTTTTACCCTATGCACAAAATAAACGTTCATGGAAAACTATGAATTGGCAGCAGCGTGTGCAATGTCCTCAAGGGCCAACATACATACGCTGAAAGTAGATTTGCAAATAACATTTTTCGCTGTTGCCCGTTCCTGTGGCACCATTAATGTACTAGGCCTTAATGAGTTTGGTGACATAACGTCTTGTGATCGCTATTTTAACTCTCTAAGAACCAGGGAGTTTTTTATTTAAGCGCTTTTTGTGTTTATGGAGCTGACGTTTTTATTGATACCAATTTGGAGCACATATAACGTTTTGCTAGCTTTGTATTGGATTTTTTTTGTTAAGTGAGGTGACAAAGAACCCACAATTTTGGCATTTTGATTTTTTTTTTCTGCAATGTTTACCGTAAAGGTTAATTACCATAATTCCATACTTTGATACATCTGACTTTTACGGATGTGGCGATACCAAATGTTTTTTTTTCCGTTTCTTTGTTTTTAATAGGGAAAACGTGGGATAGTTAAAAATTATCTATTTTTTATATTTTGACTTTTTATTTTTTTTTCATTTTTTTTGTACCCATTAGTGGACTTAAACATGTGATCCTTGGATTGCTTATATATACTGTAATACCACAGTATTGCGGTATTTACTAGAAATCATGGTTGCCTATGGCACTCAGTCTGCTGTAAAAAGTACTAAGATGGGCCTTAAAGGTAAAGGCATTTTGCCCATAGCGGTAGACCACGTGGCCACTATGGCGCTCATTAGCTGGGAAAGCCTGATGCTACAGGGCTTTCTTCTTCCGCATATCATTCTTTGAAAGATGGCCTTTGTTCCTCATCATTCAGCCTGTACGTCTGTGCTCGAAGTCTCAGCACTGCAGGTGCAATGACGTCACTAGATCGGGCCCTCTGTGCGGAGTTTTTTTTTATTTTGGCAACAAGAAAAGCGTATACTGTGGGATCCATCATACATGATGTGGGGCGGCCATCATACTGTGTGAGCGAACTGTTGGGGGCCATCATACTGTGTGAGCGAACTGTTGGGGGCCATCATACTGTGTGAGCGAACTGTGGAAGACATCATACTGTGTGTGTATATGTGTGGGGGGCTGTAAGAGCATCATACTGTGTGTGTGTGTGGGGGGGGGAGTAGTGTAGGTGCATTATACTGGTGGGGTTTGCCATGGGGTCATCATGTTGTCCATGTAAGGACTACTGTGGGAGAAAATTATGACAGGAGATTCACTCCGAGGTATCCTACCGTGTGTGGAGGGCAGCATACTCTATGGGGTTTATTAAAATGGTATCAGTGTGTGCAAACAAGAGGAATCAGTAGCAGGGGCATTATTTCTGTGTCCAAGCCACAAAACATGTCCTCTCCCTGTATTTAAAAGTTGGAAAGTAGGCCCTTGTGTGACTGCATCAATATGTTTTAACCCTGCCTAGTCCATCAATATAGACTCTTGGTATGGGGCCCCATGATTTCTATGAACGCCTCTGCTTAAGCTGGCCCCCGGCTGCTGTGGTAACCCATCGATTAACAGCGCACATTCAAAATAGTTAACAGACACCATCAGCTTCTTGTGGAGTTCCTGAGCCACCTCCACACACGCAGGCTCCTTCTCAGGATGTTCATTCACATCCTAATGCGGTGAGAGGTTACATATAAAAATAAAATCCTAAAATCTTGGAATTTTTGCTTTGCCCACTAATACTCCATTTACACAGACAGATTAGTGGCAGTAAACCACCACTAACTGGTAAATATTTACTGATTGTCGGAGGTTTAGAAGCCTGTTTACACAGGAAAACCATGCTAAATGATGTGCGTTGAACGTTCAGAAGGCGTAAGCTTTGCAGCTCCTCAGAAGAATTTTTTATTTTTACCAGGAGACCTGGACCCCCCGTGGTCTAGAGGTCTCAGGGGGTCTCAGCGCTGCTGGGACCCCTGGCCCTCCCCTGGCGGATCTGCGTACCCCCTAAGGAGGTCCCCGCATAAGCCTGCCGGCCCCGGGGGATACAGGGTGCTCCCTGGCGGAGACGCACACTGCATCTAGGGGTCCCTGCGAGCTCCGCCGTGGGGGGGAGCGAAGGGCCATGGCGTCACACATCCCTGGGGGTCCCTGTGGCGCTCAGCTGGGTAAGTGCCCTGTGTGTGTGTGTGTGTTACTGTCTTATGGTGACTGCACCTTTTGTCTTTTCAGGCAGAGGTGTAATACTGGAGAATGCACATCACCGCTGCTGTTAGCAGGGGAGCGGGTCAGAGGAGCGCGGGCTCCGTTAGTGTAACGGGGGGGCGTGGCTTATGTTCTTGGCTGCCTGCCATCGTCTGTGCAGACAGGAAGCGCCTGGAAAGCGCGCGCTGGGCAGTCCCCGCCCCCCTCCTGCCTTCCTTCTCTTCGGCTCTGCAAACGGCCATTGCCTCACGGAGCTCAGCGCTGTCCTCTCCCTCCCCCCTGCTCTCCGCTCTCACACACAGGCTCCAGGAAGCTGGTGAGTCATCTGTTTGTCTCATCTCTACAGCACAGAGCGCTGCTGTCTTCTCTGCTGCATGCACACCTTAGTCCTTTTAAGGCAAGGTGCATTGCGTGTTCAGCAGCATTAACCCCTTCTGGCCATCATCAGAAAACCTTTTTTCTGCAATGCTGGGGTAGCTTTTCTCCCTCTAAGGAGAATCTTTAACCCTTCAGTGCTTGGTAAATTGTTTTGTGGGAACAGGCTGTGATAGCAGGATCTCACTTCCCCGGTTACTGTGCTCTTGTAAGGGGTTATTACTGCTCTTTCCGCGACGCTCGCTACTGAGTAGGGGGCATGTCGGATCAGGGTCCAGGCGGCGCGGACCTCTCTCCCGGCCCGCTTCAGGATCGGTCACGCGTATCTGATATGCCGGGGTTGACGGCGTCAGGTTCGTCTCTGGTCAGGGGCCTCAGTGATGTTAAAGCGCTCACTCGCTCCATTGACAGTCTGTCTGACCTCCTGGGTCACTGGGTATCAGCTAAGTCCCTACCGGCGCAGGGCAAGAAGCGCGACACGCCTGTGGTGGCGCTGTCTCCTCCGCGCAGCGCATCAAAGGCTTCGGATTCACCGACAAGCTCTGCTGGTGAGATCTCCGATTCTGATGAAGAGGATCGGCAGGGTCGCTCGGCTTCGCTTTCAGGCCACGTGGATGCTCTTATTGGAGCCATGCGGGAAGTGTTATAGCTGTCTGAAGAGGTGACGAGGCCGGGCAAGTCGGCCCGGCTGTATCAGGAGTCGCGTCGGGCTCGTTCGACACTGCCAGCGCACGATGAACTTAACGAGGCGGTGGAGAGAGAATGCCTGTGTCCGGATAAGCGCTTCCAAGGGATGCGGTTTTTTGATGCCCTGTATCCCTGCTCCACAGAGACGATCGCTAATTGGGTCCCTTCTCCTGAAGTGGACGTGCCATTGTCTCAGCTGAGCAAATCTTCTTTGCTTCCGGTTAAAGGGAAGGCGAGTCTACAGGATCCGCTGGACAGAAGGACGGAGTTAGCGGCGAAGTCCATCTACGAGGCCGTGGGTCATGGATTCCGAGCGGCCTTGGGGGCCATGTGGGGACAGCCTGTACATCTAGTGCACTAGTTAGGCGTTGGGCCAGATGGTGATGCTGAGCAGTGTCTGCCCTGGCTGGACCAGAATGGGAGACCACAGAATCCACAGATGATTCTGACCCAATTTCATGCCCAGCACATGCCTGACACCTAACATTATACTGGTGAGGCTTCCCTGAGATGGTTAGATCAGCTGCGGTCAGCATGGCAAGATGGGACTCCGCTGTCTGACGTGGAAAGGCTCTTCCAGCTGTTGGAAGAGGTGGCCCGATATAGCAGAGACGCAGTGCTGGATACTACTTTGTTTCTGTCCAGGGCTCAAGCCTCGGCCGTCACAGTCAGTAGAGCACTGTGGCTCAAACAGTGGACTGGAGACGCAGTATCCAAACAAGGTTTGCTTACTCTGGCGTACAAGGGCGGTCTGCTTTTTGGTTCGGACCTCACGGAGCTGATTGCTAAGGCCAAGGATGTGGCTTTGCCACAGCGGAAAGCAGCGGCCTCTACGTCTGACAGGACAAGTGCCGGTAGTGGTCGTCGGTCCTTTCGACCCAGGGGACGATTCGATCAGCCCTCTTGGAGATTGGGTCGTCCCTCGTCTTCCGGTAAGAAGTCCACCCAGAAATCCCGTACTCCCTGGAAACAGCATTTCCGTCGGGACAAAAGGGAGGCTGACAAAAAGCCTGCTAAGGCGGACTGACGCCAGGATCCTTCTCGAGGGCTCTCGGGTGGGAGGTCGGCTGCTACAATTCGGGTCGGTTTGGGCGTCCCACGAATCGGATGCCTGGGTGACACGGGTTGTGTCAGCGGGCTATTTCATAGAGTTTCACTCTCTACCCCCGGACAGGTTTCGTCAGTCTCGCATCCCGTCCGTGCCCAAGCTGGCTGCTGCTCTGCTGCGGGAGGTCAACTCTCTTCTGCAGCAGGGTGTAGTGGTTCCGTTTCCGCCGGAGGACCGGGGAAGGGGGTTTTTACTCTAACCTTTTTGTGGTCCCCAAAAAAGGAGGACAAGTTTCATCCCATTCTGGACCTCAAGGATTTGAATCTTCATGTCCGAATCCGGAAATTCCGTATGGAGTCTCTTTGCTCCGTCGTGGCGGCCTTGTCGCAGTACGATTTTTTGGTGTCGATCGACATCCGCGACGCCTATTTGCATGTCCCTGTTGGCAGGGCTCACCAGTGCTTCCTGCGTTTCGCCGTAGGGCAGGCCCATTACCAATTTGTGGCCCTACCTTTCGGGTTGGTCTCGGCGCCCAGGGTTTTTACAAAGGTTCTGGCGCCGCTCATGGCGCTCCTTCGAAAGCAAGGAGTTCCGATTCTCCCCTACCTGGACGACCTGTTAATTGTGGCGCCCACAGCGGAGGAGGCAGTGACAGCTCGCGATCTCTCCCTTCAGCACCTGGAAGACTTCGGGTGGCTGGTCAATTGGAAGAAGTCGTCATTGGAGCCGTCGCAGTCAATCCTGTTCTTGGGGATGCATTTCGACACCGTACGGGCAGTGGTGTCCCTCCCTCCGGACAAACAAGCGAACCTTCGTCACCACGTCCAGGCTATGAGGTCGGTGAGGGCGATGTCCCTTCGGAAGTGCATGCGCCTTCTGGGTCTGATGGTGGCAGCAATGGAAGCGGTGCCGTTTGCACAATTTCATTCCCGGGATCTCCAAGATCTTATTCTGACCCGTTGGGACCGATCGCCGACTTCGCTGGATCGCTGTGTCGTCATCTCCCGCAGGGTGCGAGAGTCTCTTGGATGGTGGTTACGTCTGGAGGCTCTATCCCTGGGGAAATCCCTTCTTCTCCCACGGTGGTCGGTGATTACCACCGATGCCAGCCTGACTGGCTGGGGGGGGGGGTTTGGAACGACCTCTGGGTTCAGGGGGTCTGGTCGTCAGAGGAGTCGTCTCTGCCAATCAACATTCTGGAGTTGAGAGCAATATTTCTCTGCCTCCGACATTGGACGGTCCCTTTGAGCGGTCTGCCGGTCCGGATTCAGACGGACAATGCGACAGCTGTCGCGTATATCAACCATCAGGGCGGGACGAGGAGTTCCAGACTCATGATGGAGGTCTCTCGGATCCTGCTTTGGGCCGAGTTCAGGGTTCCAGTCATCTCCGCGTTTCACATCCCGGGTGTGCTGAATATCTCGGCGGACTTCCTCAGTCGCGAGCGGGTAGATCCCGGAGAATAGAGTCTTCATCCGGAGGTTTTTACTCTGCTGTGCTCCCGTTGGGGGACTCCCCAAGTGGACTTGATGGCATCCAGGCTGAACGCCAAGATTCCGACAATCATGTCCAGGTACAGGGACCCGGAGGCTGTGGCGGTAGATGCTCTAGTGGCCCCGTGGGACCAGTTCGAGCTGATCTATGTGTTTCCGCCGGTATCCTTACTTCCTCTGGTGATCAGGCGGATCAATCTCGAACGAGTATCGGCGATTTTGGTGGCGCCGGATTGGCCGCGGAGGGTGTGGTATTCAACGCTGGTGTCTCTTCTGGCAGCGCCTCCGTTTCCACTGCCTCTTCGCCCGGACCTGTTAACTCAAGGGCCCATTCGTCATCCGGACCTGAAGTCACTTCGTTTGACGGCGTGGCTCTTGAGACCGAAATCTTGACCCGTCGTGGGTTTTCGTCCGAGGTCATTGCCACCTTGCGGGCGGCCAGAGGTCCAGCTACGACTAGTATTTATCACAGAACTTGGGAGGCCTTCTATTCATGGTGTTCTGGATCGTCAAGGAACCCGAGGGTTTTTTCCATTCCCAACTTCTTGGCCTTTCTGCAATGTGGTCTGGTCAAGGGTCTAGCAGTTAGTACCTTGCGGGGTCAGGTCTCTGCACTATCCGGGCTTTTTCGGAAGGCTATTGCCTCACGCAGGGATGTGCGTTCATTTTTTCGCGGGGTTGCACATCAGTTTCCGCCTCGGAGGGCGGTTGTGGCTCCTTGGCGGCTCAATTTAATTTTGGAGGCTCTTCAGCATGGGCCGTTTGAGCCTATGGATTCAGCTACGCTTTACTTGCTTTCTTGGAAGGTGGCCTTCCTGGTGGCGGTCACCTCTTTAAGAAGGGTTTCGGAGTTGGCGGCACGGTCTTGCTCGCCCCCTTTTTTGGAATTCCACCCGAATCGTGTGGCGCTTCGTACCCGTGGAGATTTTTTACCTAAAGTGGTGTCGCGTTTTCCACCTCAATCAGGACATTCTGTTGCCTTCCCTCTGTCCGAAACCAAAGAGTCTGAAGGAGCGGGCCTTGCACTCGTTTGATTTGGTGCGGGCATTGAAGTTCTATCTTTCAATCACGCAAGGGTTTCGAAAATCGGATTCTCTGTTTGTGATTCCTGCTGGTCGTCGCCGTGGTCAGCGGGCTTCCAAGGACACTATAGCTCGGTGGATATGTTCGGCTATCCTGGAGGCGTACCGGCTCAAGGGCGAGCCTTGTCCGGTTAAGGTTCAAGCTCATTCCACGAGAGCTGTTGGTTCGTCGTGGGCTTTTCGTCAGGGGGCTTCGGCAGCGCAGCTCTGCCGGGCGGCTACCTGGTGCTCCGTTCACACTTTTACTAAATTTTATAAAGTGAACGTGAGTGCTTCCGCCAATGCGGCCTTGGGACGCAGGGTCCTGCAGGCGGCAGTGGCTTAGGTTATCTCTTTATTTTTTGTTCGGCGCTTGTTGCGCACTTGCCTAAGTTGTTGGGGTGTTGGCGATCCTGCCACTGTTTCCCACCCTTGAGTTTTGGACTGCTTTGGGACTTCCCACTAGTAATGGATCTGTGTCTCCCTTCCCTTCTGCTGCTGAAAGACGGATTTTGGTAAGACCTTACCAAAGACCGAAGGAAGGAAGGGAGACACAGCACCCTCCCATGGCAGAAGTGTATTATGGTTTTTCTAGATGCGGCGCGACTCCCTCCTGATGGCGGTCATCTGGTCTGGGGTTGGCGCACTAGGGCTCTGTTCCAGCATTGCCAGCTCATCGCAGTTGTCAGGTCCAGTAAGTAGTGCCTGGGACTGTGTGTTTTCATGCTGTTATATACATAACCTGTTCTCTCACATTTATGAATTTTCAGAAGGGGTTGTGTTGTTCCCCTGGTGTTGTCTGCTCTTCCTTAGCTTGTGTACGGACTGGAGAACATGGGAGTAGGAGGAGCCTAAGCTGGAGGGGCCGGTTGTCACTTTTTCTAAATCTGAGGTGAACTATCCTGTGGGGCTCCGCCTACCCCCACTAGTAATGGATCTGTGTCTCCCTTCCTTCCTTCGCTGAAAAGGATTTTACAGGTAAGGTCTTACCAAAATCCGTCTTTTTCTCGTTTTACCCTATAGCCTATTTACACTCCACTTCTCAGCAGCTCTCGTTTATAATCTTTCAGTGTAAATGCATATTAAGTCTCAGCATTGGCTTACCCTGCCTGTTCTGTAGAGATTCTCAGCAGCCATCTTATTATCATCACAGACAGGATTAAAATAAAAGGTAACATCTTGTCATATAGATAATACAGGATCCACCATTCACAAAAGGCGATGGTCTCAGCTGACCTTCTCCCCCCTCTCTGCACAATGACCTCTGCACAGGTCAGAGAGCATGCCTATAACCCAGTGAACATCCACAGTCTAAAGTGGTCCATATATCCACTGTAAGGCTTATCAGCTCAGGTAATATTGCCGCCTGATCATTTAGAGAGAATACAATTAGAAAAATCTTGACAATCAGAAATTAAAAACCTATTGATAAAAAAGAATATAAATGTCTGGTTTTAATAATTACAGAAATTTCTAGCTGATATATTCCTTAACATGATCAACACTCGTATAAGACGTAGATAGTACTCGGACCTCACAAGTGACCGTGGTCAGATAGTATTTAATCTAAATCACAATTAGTCAGGAAGCAGGAAACCACTAGAATAAAATTCCGCAAGTACAACAAACGTGATTGTATATTATCATGTCACTGAATTTTGGGTCTTCTATCCTTTGGATTACGAGCTCGGAGAGAATGAAGACACAGGACAGGATGTTTGTGTCTAAACATACTCTAAAAACTTTATTACAAAACACAGGGCTAATATACACCCTAAAGGCAGGAAACGGATTTGCCATATATGGTTCGATTATACAGTTTAGCTGAACAAGCGAAAAAAACTAGTTTCTGTATGCTTTAAAATATTTAATTAGACTTATCTAGTTAGCAAGGTCATTTCATCTTTCTGCAAGAACACATTATTGCTACAAGAAGAAACATCTGGCCAGGGAGAATCACGTTATCTTTTTAGCAAGGACACGCTATTGATACAAGAAGGAACATTTCAGCTTGCTGTTTTTTTACCTAAAATAACTGTCAGACTTATATAGCATAGATGGGGCCTTTAAACTTGAGGGACTCCATCTTCTGCTATAACATTCCATCCTTTTGTTCCTTCATTTATCAATACGAATTTCTATGTTTTCTTTTAGTACAACGCTGAATACACATTAAAAAAAGCTTAAAAACCAAATAAACCGCAAGACACATTAGCAAAACCTGTAAAATAGCTTGTACTATACCAGCCAACCACCCACCAATACCTTTAAACCAATTTGCGGGATTTAGAAAGGAAAATCTCTGTGTGGAATTAGTGGCCAAAGTATCTGAACAGTTCACTCAAAAATTTATCTCTTCCCATGAGACTGGGACAGCGAGAAAGGGTATGCTAGTGGACGTCACAGGGGCATGTGTACATATCCAACAATTAGCAATGGTCTGGTTTTGCTCCTTTAGTCCATCGATTAGAGCAAGATGGTGTCTAATGAATCTATTGTCGTCTCCATCCATGGTGCCTAACCTAGTCCATGCACCTGTGGTCGCAAGGATGCAGGTAAGTATAAACAATGTCATCAGTCTTTGTCCGCTGGTTCTCCTAGTATCTTTTTGCAATGGGACGCGTGGATCCAGGTCTCTTTTCCCTCTAACTTAACGGCTGTGCTTGTGGTCAGCAGAACTTGAAAGGGTCCATCAAACCGTGGATCTAGGCTTTTCCTCACGTGTCTTTTTATAACCACCCAGTCTCCAGGTTGCAGCGTATGGCTGCTAGAGTCTTGATCTGGATCTGGAAGAGAACTGAAGACATTATCATGTACTTGCTTAATCTTTTTGTGTAAAGTCCTCACATAGGAACTTAGCACATGGTTGTTCATTTCTAATGCTTGCGGATAGAAACACCCTAGGCTGGGTACGTTGCCAAACAATATCTCATATGGAGAGAGTCCAGTCTTTCTATTAGGCGTGTATCTTACTGAAAACAGAGCAAGTGGTAAACAGTCCGGCCATGGTTTTCCTGTCTCAGCCATGGCTTTCTGAATTTTTAATTTCAATGTCCCATTCAGTCTTTCCACTTTACCACTACTTTGTGGGTGATATGGGGTATGGAATGCTTGTTGAATTCCTAGAGCTGACATGACTTCATTCATTATTTCACCTGTGAAGTGTGTACCTCTGTCACTCTCAATTACCTCTGGTACCCCATACCTGCAGACCACCTCCGCAAGCAGTTTCTTTGCGGTTGCCGCAGCCGTGGCTTTGGCAATCGGGAAAGCCTCTGGCCATCCTGAGAACAAATCAATACAAACCAACACATATTCCCATGATCCTGACTTTGGCAGCTGAATGTAATCAATTTGCAGTCTCTCGAATGGATAGAGGGGCCGGGGGGGGTGTTTGGGTGGTGTTTTAACTACTCTACCCTGATTATGTGTAGCACATATCATGCACCCTTGTACCAGGTTTTCAATACAGGTGGAGAATCCTGGTGCCACCCAATGTTTCTGCATCACACTCATCACACCCGTTTTAGATTGGTGTGTCGGCCCATGTAGTATCTGGGCAGCTGCTGGGTACAGTGCCCTTGGAAGTCATCGTCGTGTCCCTTTCCCCCATACCCCATTTGCTTCATTCAGGCATGCACCTTCCTTTAACCACTTATCAACCTCCTCCTTTTGAGCCTGAGCCTGCATTTGGGATAAGATGTCCTCCGACACAAAGGGGTTTTTAGGGGCACTTAACTGACGTACTGTTGACCCTTGTTGCGGCTTACAGGCTGCTGTTTTTGCCGCTGCATCTGCCATCGCATTTCCTCTGCTTACCTGGTCTGTGCGTCTGGTATGTGCTCTTACCTTTATGACAGCTACTTGTTTAGGTAGTTGTAGCGCATCAATTAACTGCTGGACCGCATCAGCATTCTTAATGGGGTGTCCTGCTGCCGTCAGGAAACCTCTTGACTTCCATATTGGACCAAAATCATGCGATATACCGAATGCGTACCTAGAATCTGTGTAAATGTTAACAATACTACCTTCCGCTAGTTTACAGGCCTCGGTTAGGGCCCTAAGTTCAGCTTCTTGAGCCAACTGGTGTGGGAGCATTGGTTCTGCCTTGATTACTGCATTGAGGGAGACAACTGCATATCCAGTATGGAAGGTACCTGAATCGTCCTGATGACGGGATCCATCTACAAAAAATTCAAAATCTGCATTTTGTAATTCATGTTCAAATCCAGTAGGTAAACCTGCCGTTTCTTGTGCCATCATTTGTACACAGTCATGAGGAACTTCCTCTCTTGGATCTTCCTTAAAAAGCACAGTACCTGACTCCTCCTTTAGATCCGAGAGAGGTAACAAAGTTGCTGGATTCAGGGTAGTACACCTCTGTAAAGAAACATTGGGAGGCATTAACAGTGCACATTGTAACCTGAGATGACGTGCTGCTGAGAGGTGAGCGGGTTGCACTTGATTCAATATAGTGTAGACATCATGAGGTGTTAGAACGGTGAGCGGGTGGTCAAGAACAATGTCTGCGGATTTATGGAGTAATAGTCCAACAGCATGCAGAACACGTACACAGGATGGTGCACCTCTGGCTACCGCATCCAATCTGCCACGAAAGTAGGCAACAGGTCTCTGATTATCACCGTGTGTTTGAGTTAAAACTCCTGCTGCATGTCCAGCTTGTTCATGAAGGTACAGAGTAAATGGGAGCTCATAATTAGGGGTACCCAAAGCTGGAGCGGCCAAAATACGGTTCTTGAGAGAATAAAAACAGTCTATTGCCTCTGATGTTAGTACAAAAGGTGTTGGGGTAAGACAGTCATAGAGGGGCTGCATTAAAACAGAGATGGCATGAATCCACTGTCTGCAATAGGAAACAAGTCCAAGAAAAGTTCTGAGGGCTGCAACATTAATGGGGACGGTGAATGCCTGTACTGCTTGTTTGCGTGCATTTGTTAAATGACGAGCTCCTGGTGTAATGCAATGTCCCAAAAAGGTGACTGAAGATTTACAAAACTGAAGCTTATCTTTCGATGCCTTGCAGCCAGCGTGATAGAGAAACAACATAAGCGATATAGTTGCACTATGACATTGTTTCCTGGAGGGGGCACAAATGAGCAGGTCATCGACATATTGCAGAACAACGATATGTGGTTCAGACCATCCCTCCAGTATTTCCTGCAGGCTTGCAGTGTACATTGTGGGTGAATTCTGGGCACCCTGTGGCAACACTGTCCATGTATATTGACTACCCTGGAATGTGAAAGCAAACAGGTACTGGCAGTCAGGATGTAATGGTACACTGAAAAATGCATTTGCCAAATAAACCACTGAAAAGCAAAGAGAATTAGAAGGTATCTGTGACAGAAGAGTATGCGGGTTGGGCACAACTGGTGTTAGAAGTTCTGTGGCTTTGTTAACCAACCGGAGGTCATGGACCATTCTATATGCGGCTGGTTGTCCTGGCACGCTCTTTTTCTTTACTGGGAACAGGGGAGTGTTGCAAGGGGACTGGGTTTTGACTAGAACTCCTCTCTGTAGTAATTTTTGGACCTGCTGGGCTATGGCATTCTCCTGAGCCGAGCTAAGGGGATACTGCTTCTGTTGAGGCAAGATGGCTCCTGGTTTTAATTTCACCATTACTGGTTGAACTCTTAACCTACCAACATCTGTTTTGCCTGAGGCCCAAAAATCATGTGGTACAGCCTGCTCCAATATCGGGGGAAACTCATTTGTCTCTTCTATGCTGGCAATATCTAGTGACATAATTTTGCAAAGGGTACTTGGTTTTAAACCTGGGGTCATGGTGACAGTGCCATCGGGATGATACTCAATATGTGCTTGTAATTGGGACAACACATCATTTCCCAAAAGGTTACATTGGCCTCGGGGCGATACCATGAGCTGGCTATGTACAGTAGCTCCTTGAATTTGCAGGGGAATTCTTTTAGTGACAGGAAGCAGGACAGACGGGGAATTGAAGGGGGTGGCAATGACATGATGTGAAAAATCAGTGTCAGTATATGGCCAATCACCTTGCGTAATTACTGAATTGTCGGCCCCCGTATCTACTTGGAAATCGATTTCATGTCCCCCTGGTAGGTTCACCTGCACTATACAACTGGGAGTTGGGGGTAAGGAGATGAGGGGGTTCATGTGCAAGCTTCCCTCATCCTATGGGGGCGTTGTTTGGTCGGCTGGAGGACCCGTACTCTGAGCATTTGGATACGGGTTGGTCCTACAGTTCTTTCTAAAATGTCCTGGCTTTTTACATCCGTAACATAGTCTCTGTCCTTCTCCTTCAGTCTGTCCTCTGCCTCTGTTGTTTCTGGGAGTCGTCTCTACTATATGTATTCTGGCAGCTCTTTTTGCCTGCGCTATGTCATGCTGTGCCCCCTGAGCTATTCTAGCTAAATCTTCTGCCTTCACTGATCTCCAGTCCGGTCTACTTGCTTTTACCTTCTCTGCAATCTCTTTCTTTAGTCCATTCATGAAAGCACTTGCTAATACCCTCTCACTAGTCTTATTCCCGGGGTTGAACCCCATTTCTGACCAGGTTTTCTTTAGTGCATAGAAATAATCCTTAGGATCTTCCTCCTTTCCCTGCACTCTATCTTCTAGTGTAACTTGCTTTTCTGCTTGCCTGTCTTGACATGCTTTTACCAACGCTGCTGCGAATAGGACTCCAGCTGCTGCATCATTAGATTCTGCATCTACGGGTCCGGTCCTATTGGCATACTGTTTTTTTGTCTCATCTATCAACCTATCATAGCGGGCTTCATCTGCCAATTTTCCCTTAATTACCCCCTGCAGATCTATTCTAGTGGCATGATACGTATCCTGTATGGTGGTGATCATTCTAGCAAAACCCATAGGGGACTGGGACGGATCTGGCAGCTGGGAGATCAGTGCCAACTGCTCTGAAGGACTCCATGGTCTATACATTAACATTGTACGAGCTTCCTGACCTGGAACCACTGCATCCCCCCCTGCTGCTGCTGCTGCTGGTGCTCCTGGCACAACTACCGTCCTCATTGGGAATAGACTAGCTGGGTGGGGTCTCGGTCCTCCACATGCCACACAGATGTCTACTGTCAAGGGGTTCTGTTGTCCACATCTGGGGCAAACCCAACATTTAGGTTCCTGGGAATTCTGGTACTGGGGTGGGGGTGACGTCGGGAGCGGACAGGGAGGAAAATCTGTCATTCCAGTTTTTGTCAGTCTGTAACGTCCGTCTCCTAATTCTTCAATCTTTCCTTCAAAATAAGCGCATGCATTCATCCATACATCTACTGTCTTCAACAGACCCTTATCTTTCAGCCATCCATGATAGGAGTTAAAGAAGGATTTCCATTTCTCTCCATTCATCTCTCCATTCTCATTCATTCCCGCTTTACACAATATTTTGTCAATTCCAATCAGTGCCTGTTTCCCTTCTCTGCGTACCACTAAGTCTTTGGCTATAATGCCTTCCTTGGCATTTTGGTTCCCCATTTTTTTCGGTTCTCCTCACCTAGAAGAGACTCCTCAGTCACTTAGACAATGGGCCACAAAGGTTTCTGAACCATTCCACTACTAGCCTCTCTAGGACTTATACGCCAACCAGAAAAACAGACCAAAAACATCAATCCCGGGACACATCCACAACACAATCATCGGATCCATACTTTCATTAAATTCTCCAAAGGATAGAAGGCAGGACTGTCAATTTATCTGAGGGATTCTACTGGTTCAAAGGGACCTGAGCCAGACAACAATCTGTTGAATTACCTGGGGAGCCGACCGCTCGGGGGTGAGGGAGTCTCTTCTATGCAGTGATATAATTAGGTAGAATATAACAGTTATTCTTACCTCAGCGCTGTATATATCACCAACAGAGAGCTTCACTCGTCCCACGTCTCGGACCGGTCGAGCACCCTTGGGTAGATTAACTCAAGGTCCCTGTTCGAGGCGCCAGCTGTCGTCACTGAATTTTGGGTCTTCTATCCTTTGGATTACGAGCTCGGAGAGAATGAAGACACAGGACAGGATGTTTGTGTCTAAACATACTCTAAAAACTTTATTACAAAACACAGGGCTAATATACACCCTAAAGGCAGGAAACGGATTTGCCATATATGGTTCGATTATACAGTTTAGCTGAACAAGTGAAAAAAACTAGTTTCTGTATGCTTTAAAATATTTAATTAGACTTATCTAGTTAGCAAGGTCATTTCATCTTTCTGCAAGAACACATTATTACTACAAGAAGAAACATCTGGCCAGGGAGAATCACGTTATCTTTTTAGCAAGGACACGCTATTGATACAAGAAGGAACATTTCAGCTTGCTGTTTTTTTACCTAAAATAACTGTCAGACTTATATAGCATAGATGGGGCCTTTAAACTTGAGGGACTCCATCTTCTGCTATAACAATCATTAGGCTATATTTAGTAGCTTTACCGAGAATTCTATAATAAAGGCTCAGTGGTCAATGTTCTCGTGTATAAAACATTCACATAACATAAAAATAAGTAACAATGCATAACACTGACGTGGTAAATATAAAGCTTCCTCCTAAAAGGAAAACCCCACGCGGGGAGAGGACCACATCTGAAGACTCGACAATGACACATTATGATGGAATGATCATCTCGGAGCTTCTCCTGCTGAGCCTTCACCTCTTTCCAGGACATCGAGGAAAAAAAGAAAATACCTGACTATTCAAGGAACCATTCCTAAATAATTCTTAGTATTCTGGGATATTTGGCTGCATCCATTCTTTATGGAAATAAGGATCTACAAAAGCCAAACTGTTGTAAAATGCAGCAAATGTTCTATTGTGTGGTATACTGGGATCTACGGGGGCTTCAAACTCTGGGGTGACCATTATAAAGCAGCACAGAGCCCATTGTATAAACTCTACTGGTATATTTAGCTGTATTAGAACCAAAATATCTAACTGAAGGCCCACCATACATATTAGACTAATGTTGACCTATCCCACCGATATTGACAGATTCAGCTGAAACTCAAATGTGTATGGGGGCCCAGACAACTGATTGTTGGGGAAGTTAAAGGGGTATTCCTATTTCCAAGATCCTATCCCAA
Organism: Phyllobates terribilis; assembly: GCF_046119375.1. Taxonomy (NCBI): domain Eukaryota; kingdom Metazoa; phylum Chordata; class Amphibia; order Anura; family Dendrobatidae; genus Phyllobates; species Phyllobates terribilis. The sequence goes on along the minus strand of NW_027362871.1, from coordinate 3,885,239 downwards.
TATGTAGTAGGTGTAATAATAATATTAGCAAATACCTCCAATTAGAAATGTAGTATAGTCCTTCTGATTAGCAATGTTGCTTACCCCATGTGCAAGGCATTGCAGTAGCTTAGGCATCCATGGTTACGACCACACATAGTTACGCTTAGTGGTCGTAACAATGAATACCTAAGCTACTGCAATGCCCTGCACATGGGGTAAGTGACATAGCTAGTCAGAAGAACTATCCTACATTTATAATTGTAGGTATTTGCTAATATTATTACACCTACTACATATTGGGATAGGATTTTGGAGATGAGAATACCTCTAAAGTGTCCGACATGTCCGATTTTGAACTATTGATCCTTCTGTTTCCCTGGAGATAGCTTATCACCAAAGATGTAGGACTGCGGTTCTCTTATAGAGAACACAGAGACACTCGGCTGAAGTACTCTTGTGTATGGGACAACGCTTTACTGTTGGAATTGCTGTGGCATATGAGAGGAGACTGACTATGAGCATCACTATCACGGTGAAAATATTTAGGATTTTTAAAGTCCTAATTTTAGGAGGTCCAAGTCCTAAAAAAATATTATTAACCAGGAACAATGTATTATTTAGAAAAAGACTCATCCATCGCCTGATTGGATTGTTTATAGTCATCTCATCTGCCCATGTAAACAGGACGTGCTGCCGACAATAAGCAACCATCTTGGTACACTTTGTATCGGCCCTTTTGAAAAGGCTTTATATGAGCACCGGTGGACTTGTTAGTGGGGCTGTGGCCTGACGCTGATGATTGGCCACACTATCTATCAGTATTCGGTCAGTATTTTTTCTCAGGAGTGGGAGCCAAAACCAGGTGAGGAACAATCAGAGAAACGGTCTAATAGAAACAAGTCACCAATTCTGCATTTATCACCCACTCCTGGTTTTGGCTCCCACTCCTGAGAAAAAATACTGACTGATTACTGATAGTGGGGCCGTGGCCTCAGGCCACAAGTCCACAGTGCATGACCGTGCTCATTCATGTGTATTTGTACATGTGAGATCTGAAATGAACGTGAACGACTGTGACCTGTTTGGTGAGATAAAGGTTACTGACGCACTTGATCTAAACTTAGTCCCGCAGTCCGGCTTCACCCATTTTTTTCCTACAGATCATATTACCTGAACTTATCATGTGTCTTCCCAGGCTGTAAACAGAGAGGAGGCAGTACATTGTAAAGACGAGGCCTACAGCGTCCAAAGCCCAAACCCGAGAAGCCAACAACTAATCTGTCATGTGTACAAATACATTCCACCCCTCTGTTATCCTGATCAGACAAGGAGCTCACATGGCTCATTACAGGACGGGACGGAAATTCTCTTAAAGTGATCTACACCTCCGACATTAAATGTGACGATACGTTTCTAATGTCTAGACGGAGTGAGCCGTCTTTCTTTTTGACGAAGAAGAAGCCTGCTCCCGCTGGGGAGGTAGATTTCCGGATAAATCCCCGGGCCAGATTCTCCTCAATATATTCAGACATGGACCGGGTCTCAGCAGCGGACAAAGGGTAAAAACGCCCACGGGGAGGAGTAGCGCCAGGTATCAGGTCGATTGGGCAATCGTATGGTCTATGAGGGGGTAATGTCTCTGCTTCTCTTTTATTAAAGACATCTGCATAAGACCAATAGGGAACCTGTAGGCCGGGTAGATTGGCTGGGGTAGGAGAAGGACAGGCAGGAAGAACGGGAACTAAACAAGTCTTATGGCAGTCCTCTCCCCAGCGAAGGACTTCTCCGGTCTGCCAATCAAGCACGGGTGCATGTTTCTGGAGCCAAGGTAGGCCTAGCAAGAGGGCGTGAGAGAGTCCAGGCAGAACATGGAAGAAGATGCTCTCAGAGTGCAGCATTCCCACCTGCAGAGTTATGGATTCGGTGATGAGTTGAATGGGATGCGGTAAGAGACCCCCATCCATGGAGGCGACAGATAAGGGTACAGCCAGGGGTTTGGTGGGAATGTGGTATTTCTCTACCAGGGATAGAGAAATGAGATTTCCGGCAGCTCCAGAGTCAAGTTGAGCTAGTACACAGAAACTGTTCTCCCCGCAGATGATAGAGACCGACAGCATCAGAGATGGAGAGGGTTTACTCTTGTCTAGGACGACCTCTCTGAGCGATCCTAGACACAGGTGTTTCCCGACCTCTCCGGGCAGGAACGGATCCGGTGCTCCTTACTGCCACAGTAGAAGCAGCTCCCCTCGGCACGGCGTAATTCTTGACGGGTTTTGACCATCTTGGTCTGGTCGACCTGCATAGGCTCGGGTGAGTGCGCCTGAGGAGGAACGGAGGAAGTGACGGGTTTCTGAAAGGTAGGGGCAAGGCGTGGAAACCTCCTCTCACGGGTGACCTCTTTGGTGTGCTCCTGGAACCGGATGTCAATCCGGGTGGCGAGTGTTATTAAGTCGTCGAGAGTGGTAGGAATGTCCCGACCGGCGAGTTCATCTTTAATACGGCCGGACAGACTCTCCCAGAAGACGGACACCAGGGCGTCGTTATCCCAGGCAAGCTCCGAAGCAAGGGTACGGAACCGTATGGCATATTGGCCCACGGTGAGACTTACTTGACGGAGGCGTAGCAGAGATGAGGCGGATGAGGTCTTCCGTCCTGGTTCGTCGAAGACTTTCCGGAAAGCCGTGAGAAAGGCTGGCAGGTTGGACACCAGGGAATCTCCTCTCTCCCATAGAGGATTTAGCCAAGCCAGCGCCTCCCCCGTGAGATGGGACATGATGAAGGCTACTTTGGCTCAGTCGGTGGAAAACTGATGTGCCAAAAGTTCGAAGTGCAGAGTGCACTGGTTAGTGAAGCCCCGTGCCTGACCGGGATCTCCGCCAAAACGAGGCGGGGCGGAGAGACGGGGACCGGGAAGGGATGCTATGGTATTGCTGTGCAGCGGCGGCGCCGGGGTAGTAAGTGTGCGAGTGGAAGCAGCTCCCGATGAGACAGTCAGTGTGTCCAGGCGAGAGTTAACACTACGCAGGTGACTCAGGATGGACTCCTGTTGGGACCTCTGACGGGAAAGTTCATGACATAGGTCCGAGAGCGAGGGAGCTTGGGTGCCACCGGGTTCCATGGCCTGAGCAAACTGTAACGGGTGTGGGAGGTGGAACCTCTGAGCTATTATACAAAGGGTAGTCCTTGTAAGGAAGCGGGTGGCTCCCAGGGAAGGCGGGTAGGTAGACACTGCAAGTGACAAGGACAGTCTCAGGGTAGAAGGGCAGGGCGGTCACAGCAAGTGACGGGGACAGTCTCTTGACAGGCGGGTGGTCACGGCAAGTGACGGGGACAGTCTCTTGACAGGCGGGTGGTCACGGCAAGTAACGGCTAAGCCTCCAGGTAGGCTAGCAGGCAGGTAGCAGGTGAGTGCTCCCAGGTGAGCGAGTAAGAGTCTCTGGACAGGCAGGTGGTCACAGCAAGTGACTGCTAAGCCTCCAGGTAGGCTAGCAGGCAGGTAGCAGGAGAGCGCTCCCAGGTGAGCGGGTGAGAGTCTCTGGACAGGCAGGTGGTCACAGCAAGTGACGGCTAAGCCTCCAGGTAGGCTAGCAGGCGGGTAGCAGGTAAGCACTCCCAGGTGAGCGCTCCCAGGTGAGCGGGTAAGAGTCTCTGGACAGGCAGGCAGGTATCTGGCAGGTAGTTCCTGGTCCGCAGGCGGACTGATCCATAGACAGACTGGCAGGTGCTGGTAGGCAGACTGTCGGACCACAGGATTGCAAGCAGGTAGACAGAAATCAGGCAGATATCAGGCAGGTATCAGGCAACGGGACCTGAGGGCTGAAGCAGAGTTGAAAGGCTTTGCAACAACAGAGCTCGGGCACCTCCATTTTGGAGGAGGTGCCTTATATATGGTGAGGTCCTCCGGCCATTGGCCGGGGACTCCTTAGGACGGCGCGCGCGGCCCCTTTAAGAGAGAGGGAGCGCGCACGCGCCCTAAGCACCTTGACCGGGAAGCAGCGTGCGCTGCCAGCAGAGCGGGAGGAAGACGCCGGGCACGGAGCGGAGAGGTGAGGGGAACGGCGTCCCAGCCTAGCAGGAGGCAGGGACGCCGACGCTACAGTCGTCACGTGATTGTGGCAGCCATCACGTGCTGGTATAACACGCTGCAATTAGAAATGGGAATCGGCACAGGAGTCACAATATAAAGTCAGTGCTGGTAGTAACACAAGAATCCAACAAGCCGAGCGTCCACACGTCGTCCAACAGCCCAACATGGATGATGAGAAGCTGCAGGACGTCACATAATCCGCGATATTCAGGCAGAGAACACAAACCGCAATGTGCTGCCACCGACATCTTCATCAGCTCAAGAGGAGGCGACTGTGTAAGAACATCACCGTTTTGTTTTCCCCCCTGAATATCGTGGATTATTAGATGACTGATGTTCTGCTACTTTTTCTTTTTGAAGTTGTCTACACACATAATGGCTGCAGAGGACTGAGAGAAAGTCCACAGGGAACAAAAGAGAAGTCGGGAACAGAAGGGGAGACGAGGGCTGAGCCACTTACACAGACAGAAAGCTGAGGAGGACATGTTATTACTCCAGGATCTGCTCCATTCATTCCTTATGTGGCATCCAAGTGCTGAGCTCGGCTTTTTCCAGAGCCCCATAGAGAATGAATGGAGCTGCAGTTGTTCCCTGACTTTCCGTTCCTTCCCGATCAGACGATGGTTCGCAGTGGTCAGACCCCACGATCAGTAAGTGATCACTGAGCCTGTGGATAAGTGATAACTAAAGTTGACAAATCCCCAGGCCCGGATGGGATACACCCGCGAGTACTGCAGGAATTAAGTAATGTCATAGATAGACCATTATTTTTAATCTTTAAAGATTCCATAATAACAGGGTCTGTACCACAGGACTGGCGTATAGCAAATGTGGTGCCAATATTCAAAAAGGGGACAGAAACCGAACTTGGAAATTATAGGCCGGTAAGCTTAACCTCTACTGTGGGAAAAATCCTGGAGGGTTTCCTAAGAGATTCTATAATAGAGTATCTGAAGAAGAATAGCCTCATGACCCAATATCAACATGGGTTTACAAGGGACCGTTCCTGTCAGACTAATCTGATCAATTTTTATGAGGAGGCAAGTTCTGGACTGGACCAAGGAAATGCAGTGGATGTTGTGTATATGGACTTTTCAAAAGCTTTTGATACGGTTCCACACAAAAGGTTGATACATAAAATGAGAACAATGGGGATAGGGGAAAATATATGTATGTGGGTTAAGAATTGGTTCAGTGATAGGAAACAAAGGGTGGTTATTAATGGAAAACACTCAGACTAGGTCTCATTTAACAGTGGGGTACCACAGGGGTCAGTATTGGGCCCCCTTCTTTTTAACATATTTATTAATCACCTTGTAGGGGGCATACAGAGTACTATTTCAATATTTGCAGATGACACTAAACTCTGCAGGGTAATCAATACAGAGGAGGACAATTTTATATTACAGGAGGATCTATGTAAACTAGAAGCTTGGGCTGATAAATGGCAAATGAGCTTTAATGGGGATAAATGTAAGGTAATGCACTTGGGCAGAGGAAATAAAATGTATAATTATATGCTTAATTGTAAAACACTGGATAAATCTGTCACTGAAAAAGACCTGGGTGTATTGGTGGACGACAAGCTCATGTTTAGTGGCCAGTGTCAGGCAGCTGCTGCAAAGACAAATAAAATAATGGGATGCGTTAAAAGAGGCATAGATGCTCATGAGGAGAAGATAATTTTACCTCTATACAAGTCATTAGTGCGACCACACTTAGAATACTGTGTACAGTTCTGGTCTCCGGTGTATAAGAAAGACATAGCTGAACTAGAGCGGGTGCAGAGAAGAGCGACCAAGGTTATTAGAGGACTGGGGGGTCTGCAATACCAAGACAGGTTATTACACTTGGGGTTATTTACTGTGGAAAAACGAAGGCTTAGGGGTGATCTTATTACTATGTACAAGTATATGAGGGGACAGTACAAAGACCTTTCTACTGATCTTTTTACTCTGAGGCCAGAGACGGGGACAAGGGGGCATCTTCTACGTCTGGAGGAAAGAAGGTTTAATCATAATCACAGACGGGGATTCTTTACTGTAAGAGCAGTGAGACTATGGAGCTCTCTGCCTCATGATGTTGTAATGAGTGATTCACTAATAAAATTTAAGAAGGGCATGGATTCCTTTCTTGAAAAGTATAATATTACAGGTTGCAAAAACTAGATTCCATGATAGGGCGTTGATCCAGGGAACTAGTCTGATTGTCGTATGGAGTCGGGAAGGAATTTTTTTCCCCAATGTGGAGCTTAGTGTTTGCCACAGGGTTTTTTTTTGCCTTCCTCTGGATCAACATGTTAGGCTATGGGTTGAACTAGATGGACTTAGTCTTCCTTCAACCTTAAAAACTATGTTACTATGTATGTAACTTGTTATCTTCAGACATCCCCTCTAAGCAATGGCGCACGCCAGCAGTGAAGGCGGGAGGAGGCGCTGGGTACAGGGAAGACTTTACCTCTGGGGGCCACATATAGGGCATGTGAGGGGTGGACACTTCCCGTATTCACCATTACTGAGCCCCCGCTCTGTACCGCTCTTATCTGAGTGCAGGAGACACAGCAGTCACTAATCAGCCACTCTCCGGCACTTGCAGCTGTCCGAGCTCTGCTGTGCCTGTTAGGGGTGAAGTTCGGGTCGTAGGAGGCAGCGACTATGCAGCCTGCAAAGCAGATGACAGCCCGGGTACCACGTCTCCGGATAAATCTCCACCTTGTGAGCTGCTTCTTGTGCAGCAGCCCCATGCAAGTCGCTCCGCTCTCCTCAGCCAGCTCCTGCTGAAGACTGAGCTCCTCTGCCCAATCTAGGAGCCCAATAGCCCTGATCACACCAGTGGTAGCCCAGTGCTGCTGGGGGGGGCAGGGCTAGATCCGATTTACAGATAGCAAACTAATCAGCCCTAGATATTTCTAATAGCTGCAGAGCAGGCGACATAACTCTGACCGGTGTCCTCATAGACCTCTCCTCAGCCGGGACTAATAAGAGCAGTAAGATGGCCGTCATGGGGTCCATTGTTAGATCTCGGCTGCCATAGAAACTCATCGGCACCATGATCGCGCCTCCCTCTCCGGTCTTAAGTGCCTAAATGCTGTGAAAGCCACTGACTGTGTCATATAAGGGGTTAAGCTGCCAGGATCAGGGTTGGCTCCACTGCTGGCGCCTGAGGCAGGAGCGGGACTGTGTTATACCGCCACACGACTGCCGCAGATCTTGTAAGAGTCCTGACTGCACCTGCCTGATGATAATGTGTCCTATAACGCGGGTCCTGGTACCAGACTGCCCTTTACATATTAATCACTAGCAGGGAACCAGTTACTTACAGGTTCTAGTTTCTGATGTGTTTCCAGGACCTGTAATTATCAACATTTTACCCTTAAGGCCCAGTTATAATATTACTGCAACACTCTCACTACATATGAGCATCCTGTACCTGTATACCTGCCCTGTGTGCGGCGCAAAAGTATATAACAAAATGTGTGTACACAAATACCTATCTCCTGAATGGTATTACTGCTAGATCTCCTGTACATAGAAATATGAGGTTCTTAGCGCACACTTTGAGCAAATTGTGCGAGCCCATCTGCCACCGTCAAGGCGACCTCTTCAGATGGGTCCCTACACTAACACTACACTAACTTACTAACTGGGACCACCATTTTTAATGTTTATTATTACTGTACTAATGCAATCAATTGTACCTGTTATAATTCATTTTTTAATTAGTTTTATAATTTTTTATTACTCTTGTGTTTATGATAATGGTATTACTAAAATCCCTATACTTAGTGTTGATCCAGAAGAAGGCAAAAACCCCAGGACACCTTCAGCCAATTTGTGTCACAGGGGAAAAATTCCTTCTTGACCCCGAGAAAAGGCGATCAGTCCTAGGACCCTGGATCAAATCTAATAATGTTATTACTAGTTATTAATAATTCTTATTAATATTACACAACTAGTTGTACTGCTACTGCAGTTATTAGTATTTTAATTTAGGTTTTTGTACTTTTTATAGATTATATATTATTTATGTCCTGCTATCTTATTACTTTGCTATTCTAACTTTTCTATAACTACTTAAAATAATCAAAACAACACTATAATTATTTTTATATTCTTACTATTATTAACATCCTGCTATCTTATTACAGTATTATTCTACTTTCCTATCACTACTAATACTACCCTATACCTAGAGTGTTGATCCAGAAGAAGGCAAAAACCCCAGGACACCTTCAGCCAATTTGTGTCACTGAGGAAAAATTCCTTCTTGACCCCGAGAAAAGGCGATCAGTCCTAGGACCCTGGATCAAACCTAATAATGTTATTATTAGTTGTATAATTAATATATTACTTATTGTACTACTGGAGTTATTTTAATTTATGTTTTTATTTTTATAAATATAGCTATTTAATATTCTTCTTATTATTAATAACCTGCTATATTTTTACATTATTATTATTCTTTCCTATCACTACTAATACTACCCTATAACTACAGTATTGATCCAGAAGAAGGCAAAAACCCCTGGACACCTTCAGCCAATTTGTGTCACAGGGGAAAAATTCCTTCTTGACCCCGAGAAAAGGCGATCAGTCCTTGGACCCTGGATCACACTGCTATTCTACCTACTACTATTACTACTGTTATTTTATTACTATTTTATTTATTTCTTACTATTATCACTAGTATTATTACTCTTATTACACTAATACTGATACACTACCACTATATTACACTATCCTGCTGTTATTTGGTGGTCTGATACTTACCAGCCGGTATTGCCGTATGTGATGTTATCGGCAGAGAGGTTCCAGCAGGATGGTCCACATGATGTTCCTCTTTCCTCTCAAATACCGGTTGATGTACTGGCGGAAGTTGGTCTGGTTCTCCTTCTTCCTTCTTGTTGTTGGGATCGGTTGTCTTCTTTTCTGGCCTTTGGCCGTCACTTCCCCCCTAGGGATCTTGATGTGGAGTTTCATCTTCTTTGCTTTCTCTTCTTTCTCTTCTTCCTCTTCTTCCTCTTCATCCAGGTAGGCGCACAGTTCTTTTAGTGTCTTCTGTCTTAAATCCATGATGTCCAGCTTTATCTTCTTTGCTGCTTTCTCCTCTTCTTCCTTCTCTTCTTCCTCGTCTTCCTCTTCATCCAGGTACTTGCGCCGTTCTTTTAGTTCCTTGCGCCTTTCTTCCCTCTTCCTTTTCTCCCTGGCTTTATACTCTTCGATGCATCTTCTTTGGGCAATGGGGTTGGTCGGCATAAGGCGCTGGAAGAGAAGAGATGAAGTTAGGAGGCTACAAGGAAGATCCGAATACACAGCTACCTTATAGAAGAGGCCGTAGCGTTGCCCTGAGTCGTCTCACTGACCTCCTTCTTGTAGAGGGGAGAAGGGAGAAACTTCACACAATATGCCAGTCTCCTCAGCTGTTCCTCAGGACTGATGTAATCTGCAGAAAACACAACCAGATATTAGGAGCAATCCTCACCGTACAAAGAGGACGTATGTATGTTAAGACTGTCAGAAGGAGCTCACTGATGAATTCTCAGTTAACTAGTTCTGCAGCCAGCAATAGACAGTACAGCACAGAGGGTACAGGAGGCAAACTGTGCACAATTTTCAATAAAACTCAGAAAAATATTTACCACCAAGTATATGCATTAAAGGAAAGAAAATGTCCCCACAGATGAGTCTGTTTAATGAAAGCCCCAGAAAGCCATGTAACAAGAGTATAGAGAACGGTGAGTGAGTGATGGATACTACCTGCTCCAACGCTGGCAGAATACTCCATCCCCATGGTGTCCGCTGATATCTTCTCTTGTAGAAATGTATCCAAAATCTATAAAACCTCAGGAGGCGTCAGCAGAGGGTTTGGGGATTGGCTGATATTTCTTTGGTCTTAGAAACATTGGCTATAAATAATTCGGGGGCTCTGCTGGGGAAAGGGCAAATTGGGAAATGTGTAGGATATTTACTGTTCTGTATCTGAGCTTCATTAAAGGGGAATTATCAGATGGAACAAGTCATCCCCTTATCCCTGGGCTCGGTGATGACTGATAGATCAGTGGGGTCCGACCGCGGGAAACTCCAGCAATCACCAAAAAAGGGCAGTGACCCCCATTAGAAGTGATGGCTGGATCCTTCCAGATGGGAGATGTGATGAGTGTGGCGCCCCCCACTGGTGTCTCAGCGTATCATGTGTTGGGGAATAATGACTTCTCCTCTGGTAAATGGGCTGATTCCTGTCAGTTGTGGTCGCTGAGTGCGTGTGATGGGATGTGGCTCCGTCCATTAGATTATATCACGTCTTATACCTAGAATCTCTCGCTGATCGCAGGTGTCTGTCTTCACACTCAGATGAGATGGAACAAACTGACCACATAGGAGGTTTTTTTTTTTTTCAAATTCAAACCGAGCAATCCTATTGGCTGAGTATGACTGTCGTTACCATGGTGACAGAATGTTAAAGGGACAGAACATTAATAATGTATAATAGTGTATTTTATTACATATTTCACATAATAGTGGCTGATATATGGACCTGTACAGATAATACACTTCTATAACTCCTCATATTTTTCATACAGCAATTTGGTGGTGCTGCAGAGATATTTTGGGCGTAATATAACTTGTGCTGGCAATTGATCATCTATAAAGTAGTCTGGTAATGTATGTAATGGTCCTAAGATTGTGGTTTTATGTTCAATACAAATCTAAATATTAATCAGACGTCACTCCCTGCTATTTGAAGGGTTTTTGTCCCTTTCCCTATGTCAGAGTAGTATCACATATAGCTCGGATACGCTGCAGCCTTCAGAACAATGAGGTCCGTTGTGGCTTTCCCCTGCACATTCGGCCATTATATAAGTGACGGCAGCTGCGTTGTGTCCCTGCACGGCTGATAGCGTCGCTGTGCAGGGATTCAGTATGGTGGAGCTGGGGCTCTTTTCTTTTATGGGTCGATACAAGTCTTGTTCAGACATATAAATATGCCTTGATTACATTGTAGAAAAGAAGGGTGACATTACAGGAGTTCCATACATTCTCAGTGTAAGATCAGTGGGGTCGGACCCCCGGCACCAGGGAGTATACAGAAGGAGCTTGTGAATGTCTTACTTTAGTGGTCTTGTAAGCTCCTCATCCCACACTTTTCCTGTATAGGACATATAGCTTTTCTGTATACATAACTCTTATGTAAAAACAACATCCTCCATGCACATTTCTGTAGGTTGCCTGATGGTTCAGGTGTAGTTACATCATTTTTTTCTACTGCCCGACCTAACAGCGTTAGCTTGCTCTTTTAGCAATCCAATTGTATTGTTTCACATTTGGGGCGATTGTGTCAGCGGCAGGTTTCATTGTGGGGTTATATAATGGGCACTATTTTTATAGGCTTATTTGGATATTAATGCCTTTGTGAATAGATACTTTGCTGCTACCTTGCTCTTTATTATATTGTGGTGGGCAGTCTGTAGTCATATATTCAGATTTTCTGTGACTAGTTGGGCATATATATGTGAGGATTAACCATATCAGTACCTTGCAATGGTTTTGTTATTCATTGGGGCAATTGTTGCTTTTTAGTTGTTTTTTTTAACATGTCTTGTATGTTTAGTCTTTAATAAAATTCTATATTTTTGCTATTCCTTGGTGATCCCTGTCATTGCATCCTTTCTTTCTCCTTGTTTCTTTGCATCTCTATTATGTAGCTGCAGGGTTAGGGACGGCCGGTTCCTTGCAGGAATAGTTATCAGGACGGGTGCGGTTTCTGCTGTAATAACTCATTCATGTGACCCATCAGTCATCACCCGATCAGCCGGGCAATGCTCAGCACAGGCCGCCGTCATCCCACTTCTCTACATCTATTATATAGATGACGCGCCCCTGGACCTGTGTCGCGCTGCGTTGCGCACGCGGGAGCTTACCCGGAGCCGGATCGCTTGAGGGTTGTAGTCTCGTGGTGGGGACCCGGTCCGTGCCCAGGGAGTCAAACTGAGCGGCGATGTATCAGCGGTAGATGTGTACGACTACGCCACCCGTTGAATGCAGCTATGGAGCTGCCGCTGCAGGACAGTCCGCTGAGGCCGGTGGATGGATGGTGCAGCGTAGATGGTATAACCCTCAACGGGAGGGGTATGGCCTCAGGGCAGCAGATGTGGATGATGGGGGTAGCAGGAACCACTCAGAGACGGTGCGGTGTAATTCAGGGTCTTTACTGGTAACAACGATAGACCCTCCTGGAGTACTTGCTAGCGAACGGGGCCTGGTCAGTCCTTGAGCAGATGGGATCTCCCCTGGCCAGGCGGAGTTGTAGGCCTCCCAAACTGACTGTACTCTTCTGGCTACCTTGCTAGAAGCGGATATAAGTAGCCCACGTCCCTGAGTGTACCGTGTGGTGCTCACCCGTATGGCCGGTGACTCGGGGCCTTCTAATGGCTTCCGCTCCACGATGGCGGTGCTGGTCCCACGCGTGTGACCGTGCCTTCGGGTTTCTGGGCCTGAGGACCTGAAATCCCCTGCCGGTCGGCTTCTGCTGCTGGGTCAGAGTTAGTCCCCACAGCCTCGGACGCCGGGTCCGGTAAGAAATCTTCTCAGTCAGGGCGAGCTCTGCAGCTGCCAGCCCCTGGCTTGTAGTAGTATTGCTCCCACTGAGCTTCTGCTGTTTCTTCCTATGCTGCTTCTCTGTCTCTACTCTCCTTGACTGACTAACCCTGCTTCAGCCCCGGGTTTACATAGGGGAAGTTCTTCCCCTCCCAAGACTGGGCAGGAGGTGTGGCATGCACAGGATCCCTGACCAAAGGACCTCCCACCTGCTCTCAGACATAACATTACATTACTGTGGAAACCAGACCCCTGGGGTGCCACATTCCCCCCTAGTAAAATTTAGTACTCCGGGACTAAACATATTTTAGAAAAACATAACAAGATATAAACAATAATAATACAATAAGAAAACACATAAAGATGGTTACGGCGTGTCCGCAACCGGGTGCAGTTTTGAAGAAAAGCAAGGTGTCCATTTCACCAAAACAGGGAGACGTAACCAGGTAGGGGTCTGTCCTACCCCGAGTCCTTAACAGTCTCTAGTCCATCCTGGGTTACGCTCCAACTATGTACAAGGATTCCCGGTAATCCACCAAGGATTCCTAAAAGTAACTGGAAGCACAAAATTATACACAAGCAACAATACACAGGTAAACATAAATAAAACAATTTATACACTTCAAATCCTCCAGCGTGCGGGTAACTGGCCTCTAGTGGCCCTAGTGGACCTACGGAGCTGACTGTCTGGCCCTGAACTACAGGGTGTAGGAGCTGTCAAGGATAAACTGGGCAGCTGTCTACCGGCTCTTTGTCTCACTAGGGGTACGGCAGGCTCACTATAAGCAGAGGGTTGATCCTCCTGTTCTGCTTGTGTGGAGTCTTCTGCCTCCTGGACCGGCTGTTCTTCCAGCTCTACCTGTTGCTCCGTAGGTGCTTGGGATGCTGGTTGGAGGAAGGTGAGTACGGGTACCACAACTGCACCATTGACTTGAGTCCAAGACCGAGGGAAGTCCCCGAGCACAGTACTAACCATATCTTCCCTTTCCTCTACGGGTCGATGGTCTTCTTGTTCCTCTTCAGGGTTCCTCAGTTGTTCGGGACACTTCTTCAGGTGGTCCCGGGATATAATGGCTGTGGTTTCCCCTCCGTCTTTACTGATGGTACAAACCTTCGGGTTCTCGTGGCTTGAGGGCAGTACGGTGTACGGGTCCTTCTTCCACTGGTCGTCCAACTTGTGGAGCCGTCTCTTCCTCTTCAAGACCTGCTCTCCGGGTACCAGGGGAACAGCGGGAGCATACTGGTTGTAAGTTTTCTCTTGTCTTTCCCTAGCCTGACAGAGACTTCGCTCCACGCTCTCCTGTACTCTCCGGTACTGCTGCTGCCTCTCTGTGTCCCAGTCTGTTTCTGGTGAAGTGTCCTCGGGTGTCAGGACTCCCATTTCCAGGTCAACAGGTAACTTACCAGGTCTTGCCCTCATTAGGTAAGCCGGGGTACAGTTGGTGGAACCTACCGGGATGTGGTTGTATAGGTCCACCAGATCGGGCAACTTCTCAGGCCACAGACTGCGTTCTTCCAGGGGCAACGTTTTTAGAAGATCCATTACCACCTGGTTCATTTTCTCACAAAGTCCATTAGTTTGCGGATGGTAGGGTGTCGTCCTTATCTTCCGGCAGCCATACAGATTGCAGAATTCCTGGAAGACCTCCTCTTCAAAGGCAGGTCCCTGGTCCGTCAGCACTCGGTCCGGGTACCCGTGTGGATGGCAAAAGTGCTGCTGGAAGGCTCTAGCTGCTGTTTGAGCCGTTAAGTCCTTGACGGGGACGACAACCAGAAACCGGGAGTAATGATCCACGATGGTTAACGCGTAGACGTAGCCACTTCTGCTTGGGGTCAGTTTTACATGATCCAAGGCTACCAGTTCCAACGGTTGCCAGGTGACGATGAACTGCAGGGGAGTCTTCTGGCTGGCGCGGTCCTTCCTTCTCAGGTTGCACGGGCCACAGTCTCTGCACCACTTCTCAATGGTTCCCCTCATGCCTACCCAGTGGAATCGCTCGCGCAGCAGGAACTCCAGCTTCTTCCACCCGAAGTGTCCAGCTCCGTCGTGGTATGCCTTCATCACCATGGCTGCGTCTCTTCGTGGCACTACTACTTGCCAGAGTAGTTCATGCGTCCGGGAGTTAACCATTCTGCGGCACAACTTCCCCTTGTAAAGGAACAGTCGACTCTTCTCTGCCCATAGTTGTTTGGCTTCCTCCTGAGCGTCTGGTTCAAGGCAAGCCTCCGGGCGAGTCAGCATCTCCTTCACCAGTCGGACGGCAGGGTCGCTGTCTTGCGTTTCCGCCCAGTTGTAGTGAGGTAAGGGGTTCAACGTAACAGCCTGCTTACTCCTTACCCGGTGGGAATACTGGATAGTCCCATGACGGTGGAACGCAGGGAGTTCAACTTCTTCCAGTCCCTCCGGATCTTCTCCTTCGTCCGGCAGGTTGGGCATCCTGGACAGGGCATCCGCGTTGGTATTGGAGCGTCCGGCCCGGTATTTGATTGTGAACTCGTAGTTGGACAGACGGGCCATCCACCTCTGCTCCAGGGCACCGAGTCTTGCCGTGTCCAGGTGTGTCAACGGGTTGTTATCCGTGTACACGGTGAACCGGGAAGAAGCGAGGTAATGCTTAAAGCGCTCGGTGACTGCCCATACTACGGCCAGGAACTCTAGCTTAAATGAGCTGTAATTCTCGGGGTTCCTTTCGGTGGGTCGCAGTTTTCGGCTGGCGTAGGCGATTACTCGTTCCTTCCCCTGCTGGATCTGGGACAGTACGGCTCCTAGCCCGATGTTACTGGCGTCGGTGTAGAGGATAAAGGGCTGGCTATAATCCGGGTACGCCAGGATTTCGTCCCCCGTGAGGGCCATCTTCAGCTGGCGGAAGGACTCTTCTTCCAGCTCCTCCCATTTGAAGGGCGGCTTCTGGTTCTTGGCCTTCCGGGACTGGCCTATCAGGAGGTCCTGCATAGGTGCTGCCTTTTTGGTGAAACCGGGAATAAACCTTCGGTAGTAGCCTACCAACCCGAGGAACTGCCGCACTTCTTTTACGCTGGAGGGGCTTGGCCATTCCTTAATTGCGGTGATCTTATCAGGGTCGGGAGCCACTCCGTCAGCGCTCACCACGTGTCCCAGGTACTGCACCTTTGGTTTCAGGAGGTGACACTTGGAGGGTTTCACCTTTAGGCCGTAACTCGCCAGAGCCTCGAACACTTCCGCCAGGTGTTTCAGGTGGTCCTCATACGTCTTGGAATATACGATGACATCGTCCAGGTACAACAGGACCGTCTCGAAGTTTCTGTGGCCCAGACAACACTCCATTAGTCGTTGGAAGGTTCCTGGTGCGTTGCAGAGTCCGAACGGCATGCAGGTGAACTCGCTAAGTCCCATCGGGGTGGTGAATGCGGTCTTCTCCCGGTCCGCCTCTGCTACAGGAACCTGCCAGTACCCGCTAGTGAGATCCAAGGTAGAGAAGAAGTTAGCAGATCTTAAAGCAGCCAATGACTCCTCTATCCTTGGCAAGGGGTACGCATCCTTGTGTGTGATACGGTTGATTTTCCGGTAATCTACACACATCCTCATGGTGTTGTCTTTTTTTCTGACTAAGACTAGTGGAGCTGCCCAGGGGCTACAGCTATCCCTGATCACCCCAGCCTCCTTCATGTCTCTAAGCATCCCCTTGGCGTGTTGGTAGTGGGCAGGGGGTACGGGTCGATACCTCTCTTTTATAGGAGGATGGTCTCCCGTGGGGATGTGGTGTTCTACCCCCTTGACTCGCCCGAAGTCTAACGGGTGTTTACTGAACACTCTCTCGTACTCTTGAACCACCCGATAGACTCCTTGTTTCTGGTGTGCGGGAGTGGAGTCAGTACCCAGATGTAGTTGCTGACACCAGTCCTCCATGTTTTTCTTAGAGCCGTTACCTTCCTCCGGGTGAGATGGAGGCAAGGGTTCCACAGATTGTATAGAATTTTGGTTAATGGTATATAATTTGGCTAGCGTGGCATACCGGGGCAGGTACACTTCCCTCTCCCCGATATTTATTATGCGAACGGGCACCCTCCCATGGCGTACATCAACCACCCCCCGTGCTGTCAAAATGGTGGGCCTACTGTCCGAGTAAACTGGTTCTACCATTGCCTGGTAATCTCTACCTCTCAGACCAATAGCTGCCCGGCACCAAATCATCATTTCACTTTTTGGGGGCATGGCAATAGGAAAAGGGTCACACATTCTTACGCTACCAATCTCACCGCCGGAGAGTTCCACCTGTTGCCGTCGCATCAGTGCCCGGATCTCTTTCTGGAGCACCCGCTGCTCGCCGGAGCTGGCGTTCTTGGCAACCTGCTGTAAAAGGAAAATCACCTCTGCAAGACAATTTTCAATTACATTAGTTCCTAGAGTTATTTTTGGGTGACTCTCATGTTTGTCAATATCTACAATGATCAGTCCCTGTGCTGCCAGTTCGACTCTACCGATTTTGATGGTCACCTCTTTAAATCCGATCTGTGGCACGGGCTGGCCATTGCTGGCGATGATACTCAAGTCGTCGTCAGGGTAGCGGGTAATATCCGAGTCATTCCAGTACTGCTTAAAGAGCACGTACGGGATGGTGGTGACCTGTGACCCGGTGTCCAGTAGGGCACTCATGGGAATGCCATCCAGTACCACAGGCAAGACTGGACGTCCTCCCACATATCTGTCGCGCCAGTTCGATGGGCCTGGTGATCTTTTTCCTGGGGGTTGGCCCTCTACCCCAGGTTGTGCCCGTTTAAAGAACAGTACCTTGCCATATGTCCGGGTTGATTGCAGCGGCGGCAGATGGGTCGTCCGTCCTCGCTGTATCGGTCACTGGGTCTTCCTCTGGCCGGTGGGGTCCTCCTTGGTCGACGCCACGGGATGTCCTCCGGTCCGGATGCCAGCTGGATCTTCCCTGGGGTGGAAGCCTGTAAAGACTGCACAGTTCGGGTTAGCGCAGCAACGCTCTTAGCTAGCTCTTGGACCTGATGGTGTAGGTCTGGAGCCGGGTCATTGTCCAAAGCCTGCGCATCAGCTCCCACAGGCCCTGCCGACAAGGGCGCCGCCTCCTGGTGGTAAGTGATAGCAGGGCGCTTGTGGGTCACAACGCCACCCGGTGCCGGTCCTCGGAGCACCCGGATGGCTCTGTCCTTGAACTGTGCAAAGCCCAGATGGGGATCCTGTAAGGCCATTGCCCGCAACTGGGTTCGGTGGGTATTACAATACAGTCCCTCTATAAACTGTTCGGTCAACAGCCTGTCCTCGTTTCCCACTCCATCAGGGTCGGTCTGCTTAATGGCCCTCAGGGCCTCTTGTAGGTTTAGTGCATAGTCCCTTATACTCTCATGCGCTCGCTGCTTGCACCCGTAGAATCTAAGCTTAATCTCGGCTGAGGTGCGGGTATCAAAGGTGTCCTTCAGCCGGGTTAGTATCCCTGCGACAGTCTTCCTCCCAGGTGGCCAGGATTTTACTTCCCTTTTGGCTGCCCCGGTTAGTTGGGCCACCAGGATGCTCACTTTTTGCTCTTCTGTGAGGGGGTACACCTGGAAGAGGCTATCCAGCTTTTCTCTAAAGTCATGCAGGGTATGTGACTCCCCTGAGTACTGGGGTAGCCAAGCTGCTCCCGGGATATAGGGCATGGTGAAGGGCATAACTGCAGCAGCGGTAGCGCTGGCGGGGGTTGAGGCAGTGAAGCTCTCCTCCGTATCCGACATCTTCCTCCCCCCTAGTGGACCGTGGCCTACCTTGCGATGATCCTCTTCCGTAGGCCGCGGCTCCGCAGTGGATCGTCAGGGTTGAGGACCTTCCGTCGCGCTCCTGTGACGTCGGCGTCTGCTGGGCTCCTTCCAGGACCTTACGCAACGTCCGGACGTGAGGCGGGGCTTCAGTTCTCGCGCGCTTTCGGAGTCCACGCCCCTCTTCTTCCCGCGCGGCGTCCTCAAGATGGCGTCCAATGGCGGGAAAACTCCACGGATGGCGGGAAGAAGGCAGAAGATGGCGCCGGATGGCGGGAAACTTCACCGATGGCGGGAAGAAGGCTGAAGATGGCGCCGGATGGCGGGAATCTTCACCACAGGTAAGTTTGAAAAGTCTCTTTTTCAGGCACGCAGTACCCGGTGGTTGCGGGCACGAAATCCTGCCGACTACGCCAAAGT
Source organism: Phyllobates terribilis (assembly GCF_046119375.1). Taxonomy (NCBI): domain Eukaryota; kingdom Metazoa; phylum Chordata; class Amphibia; order Anura; family Dendrobatidae; genus Phyllobates; species Phyllobates terribilis. Next base: position 3,866,420 of record NW_027362871.1, on the reverse strand, counting down.
TGACGCGCCCCTGGGCCTGTGTCGCGCTGCGTTGCGCACGCGGGAGCTTACCCGGAGCCGGATCGCTTGAGGGTTGTAGTCTCGTGGCGGGGACCCGGTCCGTGCCCAGGGAGTCAAACTGAGCGGCGATGTATCAGCGGTAGATGTGTACGACTACGCCACCCGTTGAATGCAGCTATGGAGCTGCCACTGCAGGACAGTCCGCTGAGGCCGGTGGATGGATGGTGCAGCGTAGATGGTATAACCCCCAATGGGAGGGGTATGGCCTCAGGGCAGCAGATGTGGATGATGGGGGTAGCAGGAACCACTCAGAGACGGTGCGGTGTAATTCAGGGTCTTTACTGGTAACAACGATAGACCCTCCCGGAGTACTTGCTAGCGAACGGGGGCCTGGTCAGTCCTTGAGCAGATGGGATCTCCCCTGGCCAGGCGGAGTTGTAGGCCTCCCAAACTGACTGTACTCTTCTGGCTACCTTGCTAGAAGCGGATATAAGTAGCCCACGTCCCTGAGTGTACCGTGTGGTGCTCACCCGTATGGCCGGTGACTCGGGGCCTTCTAATGGCTTCCGCTCCACGATGGCGGTGCTGGTCCCACGCGTGTGACCGTGCCTTCGGGTTTCTGGGCCTGAGGACCTGAAATCCCCTGCCGGTCGGCTTCTGCTGCTGGGTCAGAGTTAGTCCCCACAGCCTCGGACGCCGGGTCCGGTAAGAAATCTTCTCAGTCAGGGCGAGCTCTGCAGCTGCCAGCCCCTGGCTTGTAGTAGTATTGCTCCCACTGAGCTTCTGCTGTTTCTTCCTATGCTGCTTCTCTGTCTCTACTCTCCTTGACTGACTAACCCTGCTTCAGCCCCGGGTTTACATAGGGGAAGTTCTTCCCCTCCCAAGACTGGGCAGGAGGTGTGGGATGCACAGGATCCCTGACCAAAGGACCTCCCACCTGCTCTCAGACATAACATTACATTACTGTGGAAACCAGACCCCTGGGGTGCCACATTGACACTCCACAACTGCTCCTTCTCTTCAGAATTCAGAAAGATTTATTTTTTTATTTTTTTATTTCCGCAGCCATGCAGTGACGCTAGGTAGGTGCAGAGCTAAAGGGAAACCCACCTCAGAAGAAAATTCTAGGGTCCTGATCACTAGAGATGAGAGCTTAAAGGGAATCTGTCACTAGGTTTTTGCCATATATTCCGAGAGCAGCATGATGTAGAGACAGAGACCCTGATTCCAGCGATGTGTCACTTTCTGGGCTGCTTGCTGGTGTTTTGATAAAATCTTTGTTTTATCAGTAGGAGATTGTGACTAGAAGACTAGTAAACCTGCAACCAGGTATCCCTCATTTTTCAGGAGTGGTCCAAATTAAATAAAAAAGCGGTCTATAGGGCGCTAAAAGAATGAACACTAGAAGTGAAAAAAATTTTAGGACTAAAAAATAAATTTAATGAGCCCTTTCCACAAAGCGTTTCGATAGTTAACTATCTTCCTCAGGTGGTACATGGCGCGCTTTTTCTCCCTTTCTCTTTTCTCATTTTTCACAAGGTCTGTATAGCAGCCTTCTGCCTATGCACAGTGTACACAGAAAGCTGCCAATCAGTGGTGCAGCCGGTTATATGGAGCTCAGCATTCAGAGCACTGCTAGATCTGCAGTAGATAAAACTAAAATTTATCAAAACTGCAGCGAAATAAGGGACACATTTCTGGAATCAGGTTTCTGCCCTTACATCATGCAGATGGGATAGCAAAACCTGGTGGCAGATTCCATTTTAGAGCCATCGGATATTACCTTGTGACCTCTCAAAGGGGAACTTGATGTCTAGGATGGTTATTATTTCCAAACCATTACAAAATGTCATGTGTCTCTTGATGCGGGATAACTTGTATGTAATGTGTTGTATGTTAGGTCTATGAACAGTACAAGTCCTTCAGTATAGGGTTACCTGAGAAGCGTACCCAGCATGAAGCAGGACTTGTATTATGTTTTGTCAGGGATGATTAATGTCTGAGTGCTTTATGCTGCGTTCTGCAGTCATCTCTCTGCCATCCTCCGTACACCCATCGCCGTCCTGTTCTCACACTTCTTTATTTGGCTTTTTTCTTGTGGTCGTAATATGGAGCATGTTGTATCCATAAAGCGGTCAGATTTGCCGGACCTCATGCTGTTCTGCCGAATCAGACCTAGATCATTATTGGGGGCTGGGGCACCTCCAATTCAAGATGGTAGACAAATCATGTCTTGTGAGACTGCACGCTCCAGCACCCACAATACTGGAGCATCGGTTAGGTTTACACATATCCACCTGTTGTGTTTTCTTTTGGGACACAGCAGTTTGTAGAATTGTCATCATTAATGTTTTCTTTTTTTTATCTTTCCAGTATTACTGAAATTCAGAAAGATGTGGAGTACAGACTGCCAATCACCTTTAAGAACTTCACCATCAGCATCAATATGTAAGTGACACGGGGTGCTATTGTCTTAGTTGAGAGATTACGTTGCATTTCTTGGGGTTATTAAATGTGAACCTAATGGGAATTAAAGGGATTGTCCTCTACTTTGATATTGATAACATCAGCATTGGGTATCAATATCAAATCGATGGGGTTTTGACAGCCCCCCAGAGAGGGAGCCGCATGCTCCTATTCACTTGTGAAGATGGCCCCCACTCATAGGCGGATTATAATGAGGGCAATCCGGGCGACCGCCCAGGGCCCCGAGCCTGCAGAGGGCCCGCGGCTCCGGGGCGGGGTGTCTAATGCCGGATTGCCCTCATTATATGTGCGGGCCGCCGCGGCACATACCGGTAGCAGTGGCGGGAGGGGGGGCCCGGGAGGAGGGGCCCCGTACCGCTCCCCCAGCAGCAGCCGCCGCTACTTCTTCATCGGCCGGGCCAGCAATGCAGCAGTTAACTTCCCTGTGCTGGCCCGGCCGCGTCACTGCTAGGAGACACGGCCCTGTGCGCGGCCGTGTTTCCTAGCTGTGACGTCACGCAGTGCGCGCCCGACCTGCACTGCTACTTACCACGGGAGAGGAGCAGGAGCCGGGAGGACTGGAGCCGAGCCGGGGGATGGTGAGTGAGTGTGTGTGTGTGTGTGTGTGTGTGTGTATGTATGTATGTGTGTGTGTGTATGTATGTGTGTGTGTGTGTATGTGTGTGTGTGTGTGTGTATGTGTGTGTGTGTGTATGTGTGTGTGTGTGGGCAGATGTCATTGTGTGATGTCTGTTTGTGTGTGTATGTCTGTGTGTGTGTGTGTAGGCAGATGTCATTGTGTGATGTCTGTTTGTGTGATGTCTGTGTGTGTGTGTGTGTGGGCAGATGTCATTGTGTGATGTCTGTTTGTGTGTGTGGGGGGGTAGATGTCATTGTGTGATGTCTGTTTGTGTGTGTGTGGGGGCAGATGTCATTGTGTGATGTCTGTTTGTGTGATGTCTTTGTGTGTGTGTGTGGGCAGATGTCATTGTGTGATGTCTGTTTGTGTGTGTGTGTGTGTGTGTGTGTGCGTGGGCAGATGTCATTGTGTGATGTCTGTTTGTGTGTGTGTAGGCAGATGTCATTGTGTGATGTCTGTTTGTGTGTGTGGGGGCAGATGTCATTGTGTGATGTCTGTTTGTGTGTGTGTGTGTGTGTGCGTGGGCAGATGTCATTGTGTGATGTCTGTTTGTGTGTGTGTAGGCAGATGTCATTGTGTGATGTCTGTTTGTGTGTGTGGGGGCAGATGTCATTGTGTGATGTCTGTGTGTGTGTTTGTGTGTGGGCAGATGTCATTGTGTGATGTCTGTTTGTGTGTGTTTGTGTGGGCAGATGTCATTGTGTGATGTCTGTTTGTGTGTGTGTGTGGGCAGATGTCATTGTGTGATGTTTGTGTGTGTGTGGGGGCAGATGTCATTGTGTGATGTCTGTTTGTGTGATGTGTGTGTGTGTGGGCAGATGTCATTGTGTGATGTCTGTTTGTATGTGTGTGTGTGGGGGGTAGATGTCATTGTGTGATGTCTGTTTGTGTGTGTGTGTGTGGGCAGATGTCATTGTGTGATGTCTGTTTGTGTGTGTGGGGGGGCAGATGTCATTGTGTGATGTCTGTGTGTGTGTGTGTGGGGGCAGATGTCATTGTGTGATGTCTGTTTGTGTGTGTGTATGTTTGTGTGTGTGTGTGTGTGTGTATGGACAGATGTCATTGTATGATGTCTGTTTGTATGTGTGTGTGTGTGTGTGTGTGTGTGGGCAGATGTCATTGTGTGATGTCTGTTTGTGTGTGTGTGGGCAGATGTCATTGTGTGATGTCTGTTTGTGTGTGTGTGTGTGTGTGTGGGCAGATGTCATTGTGTGATGTCTGTGTGTGTGTGTGGGCAGATGTCATTGTGTGATGTGTGTGTGTGTGTGGGCAGATGTCATTGTGTGATGTCTGTTTGTATGTGTGTGTGTGTGTGTGTGTGTGGGCAGGTGTGTGTGTGTGTGATGTCTGTTTGTGTGTGTGTGTGTGTGGGCAGATGTCATTGTGTGATGTCTGTTTGTGTGTGTGTGTGGGCAGATGTCATTGTGTGATGTGTGTGTGTGTGTGTGTGGGCAGATGTCATTGTGTGATGTCTGTTTGTGTGTGTGTGTGTGGGGGGGGCAGATGTCATTGTGTGATGTCTGTGTGTGTGTGGGGGCAGATGTCATTGTGTGATGTCTGTTTGTGTGATGTGTGTGTGTGTGGGCAGATGTCATTGTGTGATGTCTGTTTGTGTGTGTGGGGGCAGATGTCATTGTGTGATGTCTGTGTGTGTGTGTGGGGGGGGGGCAGATGTCATTGTGTGATGTCTGTTTGTGTGTGTGTGTGGGCAGATGTCATTGTGTGATGTCTGTTTGTGTGTGTGTGTGTGTGTGTGTGTGGGCAGATGTCATTGTGTGATGTCTGTTTGTGTGTGTGTGTGGGCAGATGTCATTGTGTGATGTCTGTTTGTGTGTGTTTGTGTGGGCAGATGTCATTGTGTGATGTCTGTTTGTGTGTGTGTGTGGGCAGATGTCATTGTGTGATGTTTGTGTGTGTGTGGGGGCAGATGTCATTGTGTGATGTCTGTTTGTGTGATGTGTGTGTGTGTGGGCAGATGTCATTGTGTGATGTCTGTTTGTATGTGTGTGTGTGGGGGGTAGATGTCATTGTGTGATGTCTGTTTGTGTGTGTGTGTGTGGGCAGATGTCATTGTGTGATGTCTGTTTGTGTGTGGGGGGGGCAGATGTCATTGTGTGATGTCTGTGTGTGTGTGGGGGCAGATGTCATTGTGTGATGTCTGTTTGTGTGTGTGTATGTTTGTGTGTGTGTGTGTGTGTATGGACAGATGTCATTGTATGATGTCTGTTTGTATGTGTGTGTGTGTGTGTGTGTGTGTGGGCAGATGTCATTGTGTGATGTCTGTTTGTGTGTGTGTGTGTAGGCAGATGTCATTGTGTGATGTCTGTTTGTGTGTGTGTGTGTGTGTAGGCAGATGTCATTGTGTGATGTCTGTTTGTGTGTGTATGTGTGTGTGTATGTGTGTGTGTGTGTGTAGGCAGATGTCATTGTGTGATGTCTGTTTGTGTGTGTGTGGGCAGATGTCATTGTGTGATGTCTGTTTGTATGTGTGTATGGGCAGATATCATTGTGTCATGTCTGTTTATATGTATTTTTGTGTTTCAAATGTGTTTATGCGTGTATGTATATGTCTGTATATGTTTGTGTGTGTGACTGCGTGCGGCCTACTGCTGAGTATAGTTGGCGCCGTGCGGCCTCCTGCTGTATCTGGGGGGGCGCCGTGCGGCCCCCCGCTGTGTACAGATGGCTACATGCGGCCCCCCGCTGTGTATAGATGGCTACGTGCGGCCCCCCGCTATGTATAGATGGCGCCGTGCGGCCCCCCGCCGTGTATTGATGGCGCAGTGCGGCCCCCTGCTGTGTAGAGATGGCGCCGTGCGGCTCCCCGCTGTGTATAGATGGCGCCGTGCGGCCCCCCGCTGAGTATAGATGGCGCTGTGCGGCCACCTGCTGTCTCTGGGGGGGGCGCCGTGCGGCCTCCCGCTGTGTATAGATGGCTACGTGCGGCCTCCCGCTGAGTATAGATGGCGCTGTGCGGCCTCCTGCTGTCTCTGGGGGGGGCGCCGCGAGGCCTCCCACTGTGTATAGATGGCTACGTGCGGCCTCCCGCTGAGTATAGATGGCGCTGTGCGGCCTCCTGCAGTCTCTGGGGGGGGGCGCCGTGCGGCCTCCTGCTGTGTATAGATGGCTACATGCGGTCTCCCGCTGAGTATAGATGTCGCCGTGCGGCCTCCTGCTGTGTATAGGAGGGCTACGTGCGGTCTCCCGCTGAGTATAGATGGAGCTGTGCGGCCTCCTGCTGTCTCTGGGGGGAGCGCCGTGCGGCATCTATACTCAGCAGGAGGCCGCACGTAGCCATCTATACACGTATACTCAGCAGGAGGCCGCACGTAGCCATCTATACGGCGCCATCTATACACAGCGGGAGGCCGCACGGCGCCATCTATACACAGCGGGAGGCCGCACGGCGCCATCTATACACAGCGGGAGGCCGCACGGCGCCATCTATACACAGCGGGAGTCTCAGTGCTTTGCAAGAGCAGTCAATAAATTCTGCTTGACTAATTCTGAGCACCATAAAGTCTGGTTCGCTTCTAACCTGCTGTCTTCATTTTCAGCTTGCTGAATTCTAACTCATTTACTGTCATTCGAGACGATGCCTTTGCTGGTCTCTTTCACCTTGAATACCTGTAAGTGCTCCACTTAATGTCATATTTTTGATTCTGTTCTTCTTCATCTTTTGGCATGTGCAATTGTATGAGCAAGTATTCATATGAATTTATGACCTACTTAAACCTTCGAGGACCTTAAATTTTATTCAATCAAATTTTTTTCCAGTTTAAGGCTGTGTGCCCACGTAGCATTTTTCAAGCGTTTTTGATGCGGAATTTCCGCAGCGGAAACGCTTGTAAAACGCTTGGTAACACGCACCCCATGGTCCCCAATGGGATTCCGCAAGTTCTATGCACATGCTGCGGATTTTTCCGCAGCGTTTATGCTGCGTTCAAAAATCCGCAGCATGTCATTTAATTTTGCGTTTCCGCAAGCAGAATTGCCTTTGTTCAATGCATAAAAAACGCAAGGCAATTCCGCATGTGGAAAACGCGTGATAAACGCGCGAAAAAAGCGCGATAAACGCGTGCGGAATTCCGCATGCGTTTTTCCGGGAGAGGACTTGCATTTATGCAGCAGAAATTTTCTGCTTCATAAATGCAACGTGGGCACATAGCCTTAAACTATGGGACATATATGTGCCTTGGTCCTCAAAGGGTTTTTAAAGGGGCTGCAAACATAAATACGAAAAAAAATAATTCAATTAGTGCTTTTTGTGTTCATTTAATTTTTATTTGAAGTCCATTTTTTTATATACCTTGAAATTAAGCCCTACCCCATGGAATGAAGCCCTACCTACATGACATCTGAGAGCTACATGGATCCCGCTTGTGAGGTTCCTGTCCGTCACTACTATTCAGTTTTAGGGTCCACTCACTAAGCCATATATTCTCTCATGCAAGAGAATAGGGCCAATTATGCTAATGACACTGGGCTCAAACTCTGCCAGAGCTTCAACTGAGTGTGATCCGATTCTCTCGCAGCACAGATATGGAGAAGATGGAGAACTTAATTTCTCCATCTTCTCCATAGTCTCTGTGAGTGTTCATCGGACTGCACTTGGATGACATCCGAGTGCAGTCTAATGTTTTACGTGCACCCATAGACTTGTATGGGTGCACATGGTCCGAATATCGAATGAGATTATTTTCTCATGCCAATAATCGCACTGTCCCATAGTATAACATAGGGCCGAGTCCTATCCGATAAAACATCACATAGCATTCGGCCGTGTTATACGACAGTGTGAGCGAGCCCTTAGAGTCAAGGAATATTTACATGCAGATGATGATATTACTCTCCAAGTGCATATTGTTTTAGGCGAGTTCATGGTAAATGCTTTGCATTTTTGACATGTGATCAACTAAAGAACAAGAAAGATTTAGGACCTCCCCTATAGAGAAACGGAAAATAGTTTGGAGGACTTGCATGTCCTTTTTTATTTATTATGAGAAAATCGTAAAAGATCCCGTTTTTTAACCATGCTGTGACTTTCTGCTGAGGGAGAGGGAGAGAGCTGCCCTATTCAGAGTTTGTAATAAGACCTGCTGACAAAAGTGTTGAAGATACAGTCTAATGTGAATTAACAATGAAAAAAAGTTAATTTCACAAATGGCTTGTATTTTTTTTAATACAAACTTTTTTGTCTTTACAGCTCCTTTAAAGGGAATCTGTCATCAGGTTTTTGCCACCTAATCTGAGAGCAGCATAATGTAGGGTTAGAGGCACTGATTCCAGTAATGTGTCACTTACTGGGCTGCTTAGTGTTGTTTTGATAAAATCATTGATTTGTCAGAAGGTAATTATTACTAGATGACTAGTAAGTTCTGTAGGACCCCACCCCCATCACTGATCAGTAGATTTCTGTGTACACTGAGCATGGGCAGAAAGCTGCCAATCAGTGGTGTGGGCGGGGCTATACAGAGCGCAGCATTCAGAGAGCTGCTAGATCTGCAGCAGATAAAACGGTGATTTTCTCAAAATGACAACAAGCAGCTGAAAAAGTGACACATCGCTGGAATCAGGGTATCTGCCCAAATATTGTGCTGCTCTCAGATGAGGCAGCACAATTAATATTATGCCAAATTAATTTCCCGTGAACTATCACATGATCTATCACGGGGATCATGTGACATGTCACGTGATAAATCAGGTGTGGGGGGGGGGCGCGCCTTCTAAACTGCCCGGGGCCCTTACTACTCTTAATCCACCCCTGCCCCCACTGATTCCATATTAATGACCTATCCAATGGGTAAGTGATCAATATCAAGGTAGTGGGCAACCCCTTAAAGAAAGCAGACCATATTAGGTACTTCTAGAATATCTTTGTCCCATGCTGTTGATAGACCCCACCGCGTGTAATCGGTACCCTACAATGACTTGTCATCCATAGTCATGTCTTGTAGCACTGGAGCCATTAAATGATGTTGCTTGGCGGCTCATGACGTCACTATAGATGATGTGTATTAATGCAAGTTGTTTAATTGCTACTAATAAGAAATCACTTTAAATCAATATGGAGGCTTATAGGGTCCTCTCAGCTTCCTTTTACATATGGAAGTAGTCGTAGAACAGTATCGTCGATTGTCCCTCCCCAGAAAAATTATCCTTTTTTTTTTTGCAGAGCTCCGATGTGCCAGTCAAAAGGAAATGGAGTGTCTGCAGATTGGTGTGGGAGTGCAGAGGGGCGTGTCCGTGCACTTGAAAGGAGCTGTCTAAGTGCAGTGATACGCCCCAGTGCACTTCCAGACGGATTTGCATATGTTTTCCACACTAGATTTGTCATGATGGACTCATCAGATCTCTTATAACACCATTACGATCATATGTCAAGGTGCTGACGTCCCTTTATGCCTTACGCTACGTGCCACCTAAATGGATTTTCCATTGAGATGAGATGAGGCTGTTGGGTATTTTCCCCGGACCTGTCACGTTTCTGTAGGCTGCAGTCATGTATCCCGCGTCTTGCTCTAATACTTTGTTTTTATTGCAGTTTACTTCCGCCACAATTTCCTCAAGACAAACCTCTCATCACAGTCTTTCCACCGATAAGACATCACCTGGTGGACAAGCAAGGCCCCAATGTCACCTGTCCTTTACTACATAATGTAAGGAGACTTGGGAGATTTTGAGCGCTGGACTTAGGAATGTTGTAATTTAACCTTTCAATGACTGAGGTGTTTTTGTTTTTATAAAGTGGATCTGTGTGGTCTCCTGACACGTCTGTTTTAGTAATCTTATAAACCCTATAAAATCACAAATGTGCAGAATTTGTGTTTCAGACCACTGTGCAGTGCCTTTGAAGGCTATGTTCACACATCGCGTTTTTTTCAGCGTTTTTTTAATGCAAATTTTCAGCTGTGTTTTACAGTACAAGCAAAGTCTATGAGATTTCAGAAATCTCATGCTCACACCCTGGTTTTTGTATGATCAGTATTTTGTGATTTGCATTGTTTTTTGCTGAATAGAGCACGTCACTTCTTTCAGTGTATTTCACCCATTGAAAGTAATGTGTAGTGAAAAAACGCCTAGTGTGAACATAGCCTTACATCTAATTGACAATGGGGTGTTACCTTACTCCTTGTCCATGTCTAATCAGTTTGGACAGTAGGCATAATCACTACGACCAGGGGCCTGGCAGTGGCCAGTTGTCAATGTATCCACACATTTCCAGAAGATTGACACAACGCAGAGGACCTGGGAAGAAGAGATGCCACGGTATTGTTAGTTCATAGGGAATACACCTCTTTATTTTGGTAGATGAGGTCTTTGTCAAACACATCTTCAGCAAAGGAGAACGAAATGAAAGGATTAATGTATGTGTTAATGACCCAGTTCTGCGTGTGCTCTACGTAAAATGTGGCTGCAGATGGCTGTGCTGCATCGACACGTGAGGTTTGGGAGCCACCTTACATCTAATGGGTGGGGGTCTTACATTGAGGTCCCCACTTCAGACATTTCTGATATTTCCAGTGAATTTTCCAAGGAAGTTTCAGATAAAAATACCATAAGAAAATGTGGTCAACCTTGTTTTAGTTTTTTTTTTTAATATATAAGATTTTTAGTTATAGTCTTTGTTATGTTCACATAGAAGACCGGTGGGTTTTTTCTTTTTTAGGAACAAAGTATATACAGTGGGGAAAGTAAGTATTGGATACACTGACGATTTTGCAAGTTTTCCCACCTACAAAGAATGGAGAGGGCTGTAATTTTTATCGTAGGTACACTTCAACTGTGAGAGACAGAATCTAAAAATAAAAAACAGAAAATAACATTTTATAATTTTTACATACTTATTTCATGCAATTATGCAAATTAATTATTTGATACAATAGAAAAACAGATCTTAATATTTGGTACGGAAACCTTTGTTTGCAATTACAGAGGTCAGACGTTTCCTGTAGTTCTTGACCAAGTTTGCAGACACTGCAGCAGGAATTTTGGACCACTCCTCCATACAGATCTTCTCCAGATCTTTCAAGTTTCGGGACTGTTGCTGGGTGCAGTTGTCCTGTCCCCTTTGCAGAAAAGCACCCCCAAAGTATAAGGTTTCCCCAGCATGCTTCTCAGTTGGGACGGTGTTCTTGGGGTTGTACTCATCCTTCTTCTTTCTCCAAACACGTCAAGTGGAGTTGATACCAAAAAGTCCTATTTTGGTCTCATCTGACCACATGACCCTCTCCCATGCCTCCTCTGGATCACCCAGATGGTCAATGGCGAACTTCAAACGGGCCTGGACATGTGCTGGCGTGAGCAGGGGACCTTGCGTGCCCTGCAGGAGTTTAATCCATGACGGCATAGTGTGTTACTAATGGTAATGTTTGAGACTGTAGTCTCGGCTCTCTTCAGGTCATTGACCAGGTCCTCCTGTGTAGTTCTGGGCTGATTCCTGACCTTTCTCAGAATCATCCTTATCCCACGGGTCGAGATCTTGCATGGAGCCCCAGACCGAGGAAGATTGACAGTCATCTTGTGTTTCTTCCGTTTTCTAATAATTGTGCCAACAGTTGTTGCTTTCTCACCAAGCTGCTTGCATATTGTCCTGTAGCCAATCCCAGCCTGGAGCAGGTCTACAATTTTGTCCCTGGTGTCCTTAGATAGCTCTTTGGTCTTAACCATGGTGGATAGGTTGGAGTGTGATTGATTGAGTGTGTGGACAGGTGTCTTTTATACAGGTAACGAGTTCAAACAGGTACAATAAATACAGGTGAGGAGTGCAGAGTAGGAGGGCTTCTGAAAGAAAAACTAACAGGTCTGTGAGAGCGAGATTTCTTGCTGGTTGGTAGGTGATCAAATACTTATTTCATGCAATGAAATGCGATTTAATTATTTAAAAATCATACAATGTGATTTTTTTTTTGGATTTTATTTTTAGATTCTGTCTCTCACAGTTGAAGTGTACCTATGATAAAAATGACAGACCTCTCCATTCTTTGTAGGTGGGAAAGCTTGCAAAATCGGCAGTGTATCAAATACTTATTTTCCCTACTGCGGGCGTGTATGTATATATATATGTGTGTGTGTGTGTGTGTGTGTGTGTGTGTGTGTGTGTGTGTGTGTGTATGTACAGTACAGACCAAAAGTTTGGACACACCTCATTTAAAGATTTTTTATGTATTTTCATGACTATGAAAATTGTACATTCACACTGAAGGCATCAAAACTATGAATTAACACATGTGGAAATATATACTTAACAAAAAAGTGTGAAACAACTGAAAATATGTCTTATATTCTAGGTTCTTCAAAGTAGCCACCTTTTGCTTTGATGACTGCTTTGCACACTCTTGGCATTCTCTTGATGCGCTTCAAGTGGTAGTCACCGGAAATGGTCTTCCAACAATCTTGAAGGAGTTCCCGGAGATGCTTAGCACTTGTAGGCCCTTTTGCCTTCACTCGGCGGTCCAGCTCACCCCAAACCATCTCGATTGGGTTCAGGTCTGGTGACTGTGGAGGCCAGGTCATCTGGCGTAGCACCCCATCACTCGCCTTCTTGGTCAAATAGCCCTTACACAGCCTGGAGGTGTGTTTGGGGTCATTGTCCTTTTGAAAAATAAATGATGGTCCAACTAAACGCAAACCGGATGGAATAGCATGCCGCTGCCAGATGCTGTGGTAGCCATGCTGGTTCAGTATGCCTTCAATTTTGAATAAATCTCCAACAGTGTCACCAGCAAAGCACCCCCACACCATCACTCCTCCTCCTCCATGCTTCACTGTGTGAACCAGGCATGTAGAGTCCATCCGTTCACCTTTTATGCATCGCACAAAGACATGGTGGTTGGAACCAAAGATCTCAAATTTGGACTCATCAGACCAAAGCACAGATTTCCACTGGTCTAATGTCCATTCCTTGTGTTCTTTAGCCCAAACAAGTCTCTTCTGCTTGTTGCCTGTCCTTAGCAGTGGTTTCCTAGCAGCTATTTTACCATGAAGGCCTGCTGCACAAAGTCTCCTCTTAACAGTTGTTGAAGAGATGTTTCTGCTGCTAGAACTCTGTGTGGCATTGACCTGGTCTCTAATCTGAGCTGCTGTTAACCTGCGATTTCTGAGGCTGGTGACTCGGATAAACTTATCCTCAGAAGCAGAGGTGACTCTTGGTCTTCCTTTCCTGGGGCAGTCCTCATGTGAGACAGTTTCTTTGTAGCGCTTGATGGTTTTTGCAACTGCACTTGGGGACGCTTTCAAAGTTTTCACAATTTTTCGGACTGACTGACCTTCATTTCTTAAAGTAATGATGGCCACTCGTTTTTCTTTACTTAGAATTTGTATGATGGCAAGAAAAAAGCATCTAACAGTCTATTCAGTAGGACTATCAGCTGTGTATCCACCAGACTTCTGCACAACACAAGTGATGGTCCCAACCCCATTTATAAGGCAAGAAATCCCACTTATTAAACCTGACTGGGCACACCTGTGAAGTGAAAACCATTTCCGGTGACTACCTCTTGAAGCTCATCAAGAGAATGCCAAGAGTGTGCAAAGCAGCCATCAAAGCAAAAGGTGGCTACTTTGAAGAACCTAGAATATAAGACATATTTTCAGTTGTTTCACACGTTTTTGTTAAGTATATAATTCCACATGTGTTAATTCATAGTTTTGATGCCTTCAGTGTGAATGTACAATTTTCTTAGTCATGAAAATACAGATAAATCTTTAAATGAGAAGGTGTGTCCACCTTTTGGTCTGTACTGTATATATACACTGCTCAAAAAAATAAAGGGAACACTTAAACAACAGAATATAACTCCAAGTGCATCAAACTGTCCACTTAGGAAATGACACTGATTGACAATCAATTTCACATGCTGTTGTGCAAATGGAATAGACAATAGATGGAAATTATTGGCAATTATCAAGACACCCTCAAAGGATTGATTCTGCAGGTGGGGACCACAGACCACATCTCAGTACCAATGCTTTCTGGCAGATGTTTTGGTCACTTTTGAATGTTGGTTATGCTTTCACACTCGTGGTAGCATGAGACGGACTCTACAACCCACAGAAGTTGCTCAGGTAGTGCAGCTCATCCAGGATGGCACAACAGTGCGAGCTGTGGCAAGAAGGTTTGCTGTGTCTGTCAGCGTAGTGTCCAGAGGCTGGAGGTGCTACCAGGAGACAGGCCAGTACACCAGGAGACAAGGAGGGGGCCGTAGGAGGGCAACAACCCAGCAGCAGTACCGCTACCTCCGCCTTTGTGCAAGGAGGAACAGGGGGAGCACTGACAGAGCCCTGCAAAATGACCTCCAGCAGGCCACAAATGTTCATGTGTCTGCACAAACGGTTAGAAACCGACTCCATGAGGGTGGTATGAAGGCCCGACGTCCACAGATGGGGGTTGTGATCACATCCCAACATTGTGCAGGACGCTTGGCATTTGCCACAGAACACCAGGATTGGCAAAGTCGCCACTGGCGCCCTGTGCTCTTCACAGATGAAAGCAGGTTCACACTGAGCACATGTGACAGACATGACAGAGTCTGGAGACGCCGCGGAGAGCGATCTGCTGCCTGCAACATCCTTCAGCATGACCGGTTTGGCAGTGGGTCAGTAATGGTGTGGAGTGGCATTTCTTTGGAGGGCCGCACAGCCCTCCATGTGCTCGCCAGACGTAGCCTGACTGCCATTAGGTACCGAGATGAGATCCTCAGACCCCTTGTGAGACCATATGCTGGTGCGGTTGGCCCTGGGTTCCTCCTAATGCAGGACAATGCCAGACCTCATGTGGCTGGAGTGTGTCAGCAGTTCCTGCAAGATGAAGGCATTGAAGCTATGGACTGTCCCACGCGTTCCCCAGACCTGAATCCGATTGAGCACATCTGGGACATCATGTCTCGCTCCATCCACCAACGTCACGTTGCACCATAGACTTTCCAGAAGTTGGCGGATGATCTAGTCCAGGTCTGGGAGGAGATCCCACAGGAGACCACCTCATCAGGAGCATGCCCAGGCGTTGTAGGGAGGTCATGCAGGCACGTGGAGGCCGCACACAATACTGAACCTCATTTTGACTTGTTTTAAGGACATTACATCAAAGTTGTATCAGCCTGTAGTGTGTTTTTCCACTTTAATTTTGGGGGTGGCTCCAAATCCAGGCCTCCATTAGTTAATAAATTTGATTTCCATTGATGATTTTTATGTGATTTTGTTGTCAGCACATTCAGCTTTGTACAGAACAAAGTATTCAATGAGAATATTTCATTCATTCAGATCTAGGATGTGTTATTTGAGTGTTCCCTTTATTTTTTTGAGCAGTGTATGTATATGTGTGTGTATATATATAATTTTTTTTAATTTTTTTCAATACATATTTCACTTTGGAGCTGACATAAGTCATGGACATGGGCTCTGTATCATGATATGTCTCCAATTTAGCAAATCTAGATCATGAAAGTAACTCTGTGACCTGCCATGTTGTCACCCTGAGTAATATGCTATAGGTATCATTACTGAGTCATATAGTGATGAAGTGATTGACAGTTGCTCCTGCTTTCTATCGAGCGTCTCTCCTGCTCTCTCTCTCGAGCGTCTCTCCTGCTCTCTCTCTCGAGCATCTCTCCTGCTCTCTCTCGAGCGTCTCTCCTGCTCTCTCTCTCGAGCTTCTCTCCTGCTCAATCTCTCGAGCGTCTCTCTCTCTCTCGAGCGTCTCTCCTGCTCTCTCTCTCTTGAGCGTCTCTCCTGCTCTCTCTCTCTCGAGCGTCTCTCTGTCTCTAGCGTCTCTCCTGCTCTCTCTCTCGAGCATCTCTCCTGCTCTCTCTCTCTCGAGCGTCTCTCCTGCTCTCTCTCTCGAGCGTCTCTCCTGCTCTCTCTCTCTCGAGCGTCTCTCCTGCTCTCTCTCTCGAGCGTCTCTCCTGCTCTCTCTCTCTCTCGAGCGTCTCTCCTGCTCTCTCTCTCGAGCGTCTCTCCTGCTCTCTCTCTCGAGCGTCTCTCCTGCTCTCTCTCTCGAACGTTTCTCCTGCTCTCTCTCTCGAGCGTCTCTCCTGCTCTCTCTCTCTCGAGCGTCTCTCCTGCTCTATCTCTCTCGAGCGTCTCTCCTGCTCTCTCTCTCGAGCGTCTCTCCTGCTCTCTCTCTCAAGCGTCTCTCCTGCTCTCTCTCTCTCGAGCGTCTCTCCTGCTCTCTCTCTCTCGAGCGTCTCTCCTGCTCTCTCTCTCGAGCGTCTCTCCTGCTCTCTCTCGAGCGTCTCTCCTGCTCTCTCTCTCGAGCGTCTCTCCTGCTCTCTCTCTCGAGCGTCTTTCTAGCGTCTCTCCTGCTCTCTCTCTCGAGCGTCTCTCCTGCTCTCTCTCGAGCGTCTCTCCTGCTCTCTCTCTCTCGAGCGTCTCTCCTGCTCTCTCTCTCGAGCGTCTCTCCTGCTCTCTCTCGAGCGTCTCTCCTGCTCTCTCTCTCGAGCGTCTCTCCTGCTCTCTCTCTCGAGCGTCTTTCTAGCGTCTCTCCTGCTCTCTCTCTCGAGCGTCTCTCCTGCTCTCTCTCGAGCGTCTCTCCTGCTCTCTCTCTCTCGAGCGTCTCTCCTGCTCTCTCTCTCTCGAGCGTCTCTCCTGCTCTCTGTCGAGCGTCTCTCCTGCTCTCTCTCTCGAGCGTCTCTCCTGCTCTCTCTCTCGAGCGTCTCTCCTGATCTTGAGCGTCTCTCCTGCTCTCTCTCTCTCTCTCGAGCGTCTCTCCTGCTCTCTCTCTCTCGAGCGTCTTTCTAGCGTCTCTCCTGCTCTCTCTCTCGAGCGTCTCTCCTGCTCTCTCTCTCGAGCGTCTCTCCTGCTCTCTCTCTCGAGCGTCTCTCCTGCTCTCTCTCTTGAGCGTCTCTCCTGCTCTCTCTCTCGAGCGTCTCTCCTGATCTCGAGCATCTCTCCTGCTCTCTCTCTCTCTCGAGCGTCTTTCTAGCGTCTCTCCTGCTCTCTCTCTCTCGAGCGTCTTTCTAGCGTCTCTCCTGCTCTCTCTCTCTCGAGCGTCTCTCCTGCTCTCTCTCTCGAGCGTCTCTCCTGCTCTCTCTCTCTCGAGCGTCTTTCTAGCGTCTCTCCTGCTCTCTCCAGCCCTTGTCTGCTTGATCGCTGATACTGCCATACTTTGTGGTCTGTATACACTGTGTTCCAAATTATTATGCAAATATTATTTTCTCAGATTTTCCCAAATTACCTATATGAATTGCAGTCATTGTAATTTTCCAGTCAAATAACTATTAGAGTACAATTGAAAGGTTTTTGTACAAACTGCCTATGATAACAGTATATTTAAAAAAATAAAACACTCAAACTGCACTCAAAATGCATGTTCCAAATTATTATGCACAGCAGAGTTTTCAACCTTTTAATTTTAATAAAGAACAAAAAAATGGTCTTTTTTGAAATTCTAAGCATTAGCAGGTTATTACACACTGAAATCAAACAGTTTTCAACTCAAAACTTTATTCTAGGTGATGTTACATTTGCACATAGGACCGCTTGTTCGAAACGAGCTTCTGAACTCTCTCGTCCATTGAATTTGTCAGGTTTTGGATGGTTTCTGCTTCAATTGTTTTGCATGAGGACAGAATACCCTCCCAGAGCTGTTGCTTAGATGTGAGCTGCCTCCCGCCATCATAGACACTCCTTTTGATGATGCTCCAGAGGTTCTCAATGGGGTTGAGGTCAGGGGAGCATGGGGGCCACACCATAAGTTTGTCCCCTTTTATGCCCATAGCAGCCAGAGATGCAGATGTGTTATGTGCAGCATGAGACGGGGCATTATCATGCATGAAAATGATCTTGCTGCGGAATGCACGGTTCTTCTTCTTGAACCATGGAAGCAAGTGCTGTTTGAGAAACTCAACATACATTATGGAGTTCATCTTTACCCCTTCAGGGATCCTAAAAGGGCCGACAATCTCTCTCCCCATGATTCCAGCCCAAAACATTACTCCACCTCCTCCTTGTTGGCGCTGTAGCCGTGTTTGCATGGGGTGTCCATCAACCAGCCATCCTCCACTCCATCCATCTGGACCATCAAGATCATTTCATGCATGATAATGCACCGTCTCATGATGCACATAACACATCTGCATCTCTGGCTGCTATGGGCATAAAAGGGGACAAACTTATGGTGTGGCCCCCATGCTCCCCTGACCTCAACCCCATTCAGAACCTCTGGAGCATCATCAAAAGGAGTGTCTATGATGGCGGGAGGCAGTTCACATCTAAGCAACAGCTCTGGGAGGGTATTCTGTCCTCATGCAAAACAATTAAAGCAGAAACCATCCAAAACCTGACAAATTCAATGGACGAGAGAGTTCAGAAGCTCCTTTCGAACAAGGGGTCCTATGTGCAAATGTAACATCACCTAGAATAAAGTTTTGAGTTGAAAACTGTTTGATTTCAGTTTGTAATAACCTGCTAATGCTTAGAATTTCAAAAATGACCATTTTTTTGTTCTTTATTAAAATGAAAAGGTTGAAAACTCTGCTGTGCATAATAATTTGGAACATGCATTTTGAGTGCAGTTTGAGTTTTTTATTTTTTAAAAAATATACTGTTATCATAGGCAGTTTGTACAAAAACCGTTCAATTGTACTCTAATAGTTATTGACTGGAAAATTACAATGACTGCAATTCATATAGGTAATTTGGGAAAATCTAAGAAAATTTTATTTGCATAATAATTTGGAACACAGTGTATATGTACAATTTTAATATGATCAATAAAAATATGTAAATATATTATATATATACACACACTGCTCAAAAAATAAAGGGAACACTTAAACATCACAACTCCAAGTCAATAACACTTCTGTGAAATCTACCTGTCCAGTTATGAAGCAACACGGATTGTGAATCAATTTCTCCTGCTGTTGTGCAAATGGAGCAGACAACTGGTAGAAATGATAGGCAATTAGCCAGATACCCCCTATAAAGGAGTGGTTCTGCAGGTGGTGACCACAGACCATTTCTCTGTTCTCATTCTTTTTGGCTGATGTTTTGGTCACTTTTTCATTTTGCCATTGCTCTCACCCCTAGAGGTACATTAGCATTAGGCAGTGTCTACAGTACAACCCATAGAAGTTGCTCAGGTAGTGCCGTTCATCCAGGATGGCACATCAGTGCGAGCTGTGGCAAGAAGTGTAGCTGTGTCTGTCAGCACAGTGTCCAGAGCATGGAGCAGATACCAGGAGATGTGCAGGGAGCCATAGGAGGGCAACAACCCAGCAACAGGACCGTTACCTCCTCCTTTGTGCAAGGAGGAACAGGAGGAGCACTGCCAGAGCCCTGCAAAATGACCTCCAGCTGGCCACAAATGTGCATGTGTCTGCACAAACGGTTAGAAACCGACTCCATGAGGGTGGTATGAGGGCCCGATGTCCACAGATGGGGGTTGTGCTCACAGCCCAACACCGAGCAGGACGCTTGACATTTGCCACAGAACACCAGGATTGGCAAAGTCGCCACTGGTGCCCTCTGCTCTTCACAGATGAAAGCTCAGTATTGTGTGTGGCCTCCACGTGCCTGTATGACCTCCCTACAACGCCTGGGCATGCTCCTGATGAGGTTGCGGATGGTCTCCTGTGGGATCTCCTCCCAGACCTAGACTAAAGCATCAGCCAACTCCTGAACAGTCAGTGGTGCAACGCGACGTTGGTGGATGTGACTCGCCCCCTGGGCCGTGGGGTACTCGGATCCGGGCAGTAGGGGAACGATGGGAGTAGTAGTGGCAACCCGGTTTCGTGGCTCAGGGTGGTCAGGCCAGTGGTAGTCCGTTATGTGCTGATGTTTATGTCCGACTACGCCACCCGTGGATTTGCGGTTATTAGGAACCGCCGCTGCATGCCGACCGCTGGGGCTGATGAGGTGTGCAGCTAGGGTAGTGTGACTCCCCACGGGAAGAGTGCGGCCCCAGGGCAGTATAGTGGATGGTGGCAGTGATGGTGGTGAGAGTCCCAGTGCTGATAGTGCTGGAGAAGCAAGGAGCACACAGACAACAGGTTGCAGTCCAGGGTCTTTACTAGAACAGGTAAATTGACCCATAAACAGTCCCGGCTAGGAGGGGGACCTGGATGTCTGAGAGCAACGGGGAAATTGGCCCTGGTCAGGGTGAGGGTGTAGGCCTACCGTGCTTTCTGCGCTCCTTCTGGCTATCTCCTCCTGATAGGGTAACAGCCCACGTTTCCAAGCTTTCCGTGTATTCTCGCCTGTATGGCCTGCGACGTGGGTTCCTTTCTGCTCCCAGCCTTGTACGGCTTTACTGGTACCTTCTGTTGTGGCAGGGCCTCCAGGCTTCTTAGGCCAAGGAATATACAGTCCCCTGCGGACTGGTTCTCTGCTGGGGGATGTGGAATCCTCTCAGCCTCAGACACCAAAGTCTGGTAAATTAAGTCCTCTTTCTGCCAAGACAGGCTCTCTTCGCCTCTTGTCTCTGGCTTGTGGCTCTCCTCCTGCCACACTTCCTCTTAGGTGCAGTGCAACTTTCTGTCCCTGTTCTGCTCTGGGACAAGTCTCAATGCTGAGACAGGCCATCCAGTTCTCTCTAACCCTGCCCCCAGCACCAGCTTTTATAGGGGCAGCCTGCTCCCCCTACTGGCCTGAGACAGGAGGCATTGCATGCTAATGTTCCCCTGACTAGAGAACCTCCCCCTTGCTCTCAGACACAGCTTTAATACATTTTGTGGCATCCAGGCCAGGGTGACACATTCCCCCCTAGTGAAATTTAGTACTCCGGGACTAAACAATAAACAAAGACAATAGAACATTAATAGACATTAATAGACAGACGATGCACAAATTGAGTTCTTAAGGTCACAGTGTGGCCTGTGACCGGGTGTCCATATCACCAATGCAACGGGGAGCCTTAACCAGGTGGGGGTCTGTCCTACCCCAAGTCCTTCACAGTCTTAGTTCATTCCTTGGTTAGGCTCCGAACGCAGTCATAACCTGTGAGTCCTTACAGTAACTGCAAGAAACTGAAACACGGAATTACCAAACATGCATGTAACTTTGCAAACAATTCAACATTTGGCAACAAGGTTATTTACAATTTTAGTGCGCTCTATATTCTCCAGCGAGCGGGTATCAGCCCCTTTGTGCTCCTGGTTGACCTACGTAGCCCACTGTCTGGTGGTGGACCAACCTGGCTTTCCCCACTAGCGTTAGGGGTACAGCTACCAGCTGGGTGTACAGGTAGGGAAGGCAGCTGTCTGCGGGTCCTTTGGCTTACCGCAGGCATGGCAGGCTCACTGTCAGCAGAGGGTTGACTCTCCTGGGCTGCTGGTACAGGCTCTTCTGCCTCTGGAACCGCTTGCTCCTCTTCACCTTCCGGCTCTGGTGTTGGTTGTTGCTGTGCCGGTTGCAGGAAATGCAGGACGGGTACCACTATGGCATCATTTATGCGAGTCCAGGACTGAGGGAACTCTCCGAGAACGGTGCTGATCATTTCTTCCTTGTCCTCTGCGGATTCAAGGTCACTCTGATCCTCTTCTGCACTACGGAGTTGCTCGGGGCATCTTTTGAGATGGTCTCTGGAGACGGTACTAGTGGTTTCTCCTCCGTCCTTGGTGATCACGCACACCTTCGGGTTGTCGTGATCAGACTGCAGTACGGTGTAGGGTTCCCTTTCCCACTGGTCGTCCAACTTGTGAAGCCTTCTTTTTTGCTTTAGGACTTGCTCACCAGGTTCTAGGGGACCAGCAGGGGCGTGTTGGTTGAAGAGTTTTTCTTGCCTCTCTCTCACCTGGGCCAGGCTCTTCTCCACAGTCTACTGCACCTTCTTGTACTGCAGTTGCCTTTCCGTATCCCATTCCGCATCCGGGGAGGTGTCCTCAGGCGTTAGGACTCCCATCTCCAGGTCTATAGGCAGCTTACCCGGTCTGGGTCGCATCAGGTAAGCCGGGGTGCAGTTGGTAGCATTCACCGGGATATGATTGTATAAGTCTATCAGGTCCGGCAGTTTTTCTGGCCACAGGCTGCGCTCCTCCAGGGGCAACGTCTTCAGGAGATCAATGACTATATTGTTCATCTTCTCACACATCCCGTTGGTTTGTGGGTGGTAAGGCATTGTCCGAATCTTCTTACAGCCATAGAGGTTGCTGAACTCCTGGAAGATTTCAGCCTCGAACGCTGGACCCTGGTCTGTCAGGACCTGTTCCGGATACCCGTGTGGACGGCAGAAATATTGCTGGAAGGCTCTGGCCGCTGTTTGGGCTGTCAAGTCTTTTACTGGGACCACCACTAGAAAACGGGAATAGTGGTCCACGATTGTCAGGGCATAGATGTATCCTGACCGGCTGGGAGCCAATTTGACATGGTCCAGAGCTACCAGCTCAAGAGGCTGCGTGGTGACGATGGGCCTCAAGGGTGTCTTCTGGCTGGTGCGGTCCTTCCTCCTTAGGTGACAAGGGCCACAGTCTCTGCACCATTTTTCTACAGCTCCTCTCATGCCGACCCAAAAGAACCTTCCTCTTAGTAGGAACTCCAGTTTCTTCCAACCGAACCGATGTGTCCCGCTCTGTCATGGTAAGCCCCCAGGACCATAGCTGCATCCCGCCTTGGGACCACGACTTGCCAGGTCAGCTCGTGCGTCCGGTGGTTGACAATCCTTCTGCACAACTTGCCTTCGTAGAGGAACAGCTTGCTCTTCTCTTTCCATAGCTGCTTGGCTTCCTCTGGAGCATCCGGATCTATGCGGGCATCTTCCTGGGTCAGCAGATCTTTCACCAGGCGGATGGCAGGGTCACTATCTTGGGTCTCGGCCCAGCTGTGTTGAGGTAGGGGATTTATCATCACGGTTGTTAGATCCTCCTCCTTCACGCGGTGGGAGTATTGAGCAGCTCCATACCGGTGAAACGCGGGGAGTTCTACCTCCTCCAGCTCTTCTGGGTCTTCGTCACCTTCAGATAAGTGAGGCATCCTCGATAGGGCGTCAGCGTTGGCATTGGTTTTGCCGGCCCGGTACTTGATCAGTCATAGTTGGAGAGACGGGCCATCCACCGCTGTTCTAGGGCACCCAGTCTTGCATTGTCCAGGTGTGTCAACGGGTTGTTGTCCGTGTACACGGTGAACTTTGCGGAGGCCAGGTAATGCTTGAAGCGTTCCGTC
Source organism: Phyllobates terribilis (assembly GCF_046119375.1). Taxonomy (NCBI): domain Eukaryota; kingdom Metazoa; phylum Chordata; class Amphibia; order Anura; family Dendrobatidae; genus Phyllobates; species Phyllobates terribilis. The sequence continues at coordinate 3,843,217 of NW_027362871.1, read as the reverse complement.
ACGGCCCACACCACCGCCAAGAATTCTAGCTTGAAGGAGCTGTAATTCTCCGGGTTCCTCTTGGTGGGTCTCAGCTTCCGGCTGGCGTACGCGATCACCCTTTCTCTGCCCTGTTGGTTTTGGGACAGTACGGCTCCCAGTCCCACATTACTGGCATCTGTGTGGAGAATGAAAGGCTGGCCATAATCAGGGTAGGCCAGGATCTCGTCCCCTGTGAGGGCCATCTTTAGCTGGCGGAAGGACTCCTCTTCCGGTTTATCCCACTTGAAGGGCGGCTTTTGGCTCCTGGACTTAGACTGTCCGATCAGGAGGTCCTGCATAGGAGCTGCCATCTTAGTGAACCCGGGGATGAACCTTCGGTAGTAGCCTACCAACCCGAGAAACTGTCTCACCTCTTTGATGTTCGAGGGGCTTGGCCAGCTCTTGATTGCCGTGACCTTGTCAGGGTCGGGGGCCACTCCTTCCGCGCTTACCACGTGCCCTAGGTACTGGTCCTTTGATTTCAGCAGGTGACACTTCGATGGTTTCACCTTCAGGCCATAGCCTGCCAGGGCTTCGAACACCTCGGCCAGGTGCTTTAGGTGGTCCTCGTAGGTCTTCGAATAGACGATCACGTCGTCCAGGTAAAGGAGGACCGTCTCGAAGTTTCGGTGCCCTAGACATCATTCCATCAGCCTCTGGAAGGTCCCTGGTGCGTTGCAGAGCCCGAAGGGCATACAGTTGAACTCACTCAGTCCCATCGGGGTGGTGAAGGCAGTCTTCTCCTTGTCAGCCTCTGCCACAGGAACCTGCCAGTACCCGCTAGTAAGGTCCAAAGTAGAAAAGAAGTTAGCAGATTTTAGTGCGGCTAAAGACTCCTCTATTCTAGGCAGCGGATATGCGTCTTTGTGGGTGATACGGTTGATTTGTCTATAGTCCACGCACATTCTCATGGTGCCGTCTTTCTTTTTGACCAGAACCAAGGGGGCTGCCCAGGGGCTACAGCTGTCTCTAATAACCCCAGCTTCTTTCATCTCTCTTAGCATGCCCTTTGCGTTCTGATAATGTGCAGGGGGTACAGGTCTGTGCCTCTCTTTTATTGGTGGGTGGCTCCCTGTGGGGATGTGGTGTTCTATCCCTTTTACTCTGCCGAAGTCTAGCGGGTGCTTACTAAAGACTCTCTCGTACTCCTGTACCACCCGGTAGACTCCTTGTTTTTGGTGCAGGGGAGTGGAGTCAGCACCCACATGGAGTTTCTGGCACCAGTCCTCCTTTTGTTTCTGGGAGCCATTACCCTCCGCCTGAGGAGATGGAGGCAAGGGTTCCACGGCCCTGATAGCTTTGTGTTCGACAACAAACAGTTTGGCGAGTGTAGCGTACCTGGGTAAGTGTACTTCCCTCTCCCCAATGTTGAGGATGCGGACGGGAACCCTCCCATGACGGACATCAACCACCCCCCGGGCTGTCAAAATGGTGGGCCTGCTGTCTGAGTACACGGGTTCTACCATGGCTTGGTAGTCTCTACCTCTCAACCCGATTGCAGTCCGACACCAGATCATCATTTCACTTTTGGGAGGCATGGAAATGGGGAATGGGTCACTCAGTCTTACGCTACCGATCTCACCACCAGACAGTTCTACCTGCTGCCGTCTCATCAGGGCTTTTATCTCCTTGTTGAGGACTCTCTGTTGGCTGGAACTAGCATTCACCGCCACCTGTTGTAGAATTACAATTACCTCTGAAAGACAATTTTCAATTACGTTAGTACCCACAGTTATTTTAGGGTGACTTTCACGACGGTCAATGTCCACAATAATCACCCCCTGTGCCGGCAGTTCAACTTTACCAATTTTAATGGTCATCTCCTTGAACCCCATCTGCGGCACGGGTAAGCCATTACTGCAGATGATGCTCAAGTTATTGTCTGGATACCGTGTGATATCAGCATCAGTCCAATACTGCTTAAAAAGTACATAAGGGATAGTGGTTACTTGTGACCTATTATCCAGCAAGGCGCTCATGGGGATACCGTCCAGCACCACGGGTAAAACCGGGCGCCCCCCAACGTACTTATTACGCCAATTGTAAGGGCCTGGTGATCTTATGCCTGGGGGTTGGCCCTTTGCCCCAGGTTGGACCCTTTTAAATTACAGTACCTGGAAATGTGTCCGGGCTGGTTGCATCGACGGCAAATGGGCTGTCCATCCTCTGCGTAGCGGTCTGTGGGCCTCCCTCGGAACGACGGGATCCTCCTCTGTCGACGCCACGGGACATCCTCCGGACTTGAAGCCAGCTCGATGGGTCTTGACGGGTCCACTTGCAACGCCTGGACGGTCCTGGTCAACGCCGCGACGCTCCTGGTCAGCTCCTGGACTTGGTGGTGCAGGTCTTTCGACGGGGCTTGGTTCAGGGCCTGTGCATCAGCCCCCACGGGATCCATAGAGGAGGGCGCCGCCTCCTGGTGGTTGGTGAGAGCAGGGCGCCGGGGGTTTATAGCGCCACTGGTTGCAGATTCACGGAGCACCCTTATGGCCCTGTCCTTAAATTGGGCAAAGGTTAGGTCGGGGTTCTGAAAGAACATGAGACGCAGTTGGGCCCTGTGGGCGCTAGACAGCAGACCTTCTATGAATTGTTCTGTTAGCAGCTTATCCGTTTCCTGCACACTGCCAGGGTCAGTTTGTTGAATAGCCCTCAAGGCTTCCTGCAGATTTAGGGCATAGTCTCTGATGCTGTCCTGTGCCCGCTGCTTACATCCATAGAACCTCATTTTAATCTCAGCGGAGGTACGTGTGTCAAAGGTACCCCGCAGCCGGGCCAGAATACCCTTCACAGTCCTTTTATCCTCAGTGGGCCATGATTTTACCTCCCTTTGGGCTGCGCCAGTTAACTGCCCTGTCAATATGCTGACCTTCTGTTCCTCTGTCAGGGGGTAAACGTGGAACAAACTGTATAGCCTTTCCTTGAAGTCAGTTAGGGCATGGGGCTCCCCTGAGTATTTGGGCAGCCAGGCCGCTCCAGGGATGTAGGGCAGGGAAAAGGGCATCACCGCTGCTGCAGCTGCGTTGGTGGTAGTGGGCGCCTCTGTGTCCGACATCTTCCTCCCCCCTAGTTAAGCGTGGCCTACCTTCCGACGATCCTCTTCTGTAGGCCGCGGCTCCGCTGCTGCTGCTCTGGACGAGGACCTTGCGTCGCGTCCTGATGACGTCAGCGTCGCTCTCTCTCCCTTCCAGGACCTTGCACAGCGTCGGTGCGTGGGGCGGAGCTTCGGATCTCGCGCGGTTTTGAAGTCCACGCCCCTCTTCTTCCCGCGCGGCGTCCTGAAGATGGCGTCCGATGGCGAGAAACAGCTGCGGATGGCGGGAAGACGGTAGAAGACGGCGGGAAACAGTCCAAGATGGCGTCTGATGGCGGGAATCGGCTCCGGATGGCGGGAAACGACTCCGGACGGCGGGAAACTTCGCCACAGGTAAGTTACAAAAGTCTTTTTCAGGCACGCAGTACCCGGTGGTTGCGGGCACGAAATCCTGCCGACTAATCCAAAGCTGACTCGCCCCTTGGGCCGTGGGGCACTCGGATCCGGGCAGTCTGGGAACGATGGGAGTAGTAGTGGCAACCCGGTTCCGTGGCTCAGGGTGGTCAGGCCAGTGGTAGTCCGTTATGTGCTATTGATTATGTCCGACTACGCCACCCGTGGATTGCGGTTATTAGGAACCGCCGCTGCATGCCGACCGCTGGGGCTGATGAGGTGTGCAGCTAGGGTAGTGTGACTCCCCACGGGAAGAGTGCGGCCCCAGGGCAGTATAGTGGATGGTGGGAGTGATGGTGGTGAGAGTCCCAGTGCTGATAGTGCTGGAGAAGCAAGGAGCACACAGACAACAGGTTGCAGTCCAGGGTCTTTACTAGAACAGGTAAATTGACCCATAAACAGTCCCGGCTAGGAGGGGGACCTGGATGTCTGAGAGCAACGGGGAAATTGGCCCTGGTCAGGGTAAGGGTGTAGGCCTACCGTGCTTTCTGCGCTCCTTCTGGCTATCTCCTCCTGATAGGGTAACAGCCCACGTTTCCAAGCTTTCTGTGTATTCTCGCCTGTATGGCCTGCGACGTGGGTTCCTTTCTGCTCCCAGCCTTGTATGGCTTTACTGGTCCCTTCTGTTGTGGCAGGGCCTCCAGGCTTCTTAGGCCAAGGAATATACAGTCCCCTGCGGACTGGTTCTCTGCTGGGGGATGTGGAATCCTCTCAGCCTCAGACACCAAAGTCTGGTAAATTAAGTCCTCTTTCTGCCAAGACAGGCTCTCTTCGCCTCTTGTCTCTGGCTTGTGGCTCTCCTCCTGCCACACTTCCTCTTAGGTGCAGTGCAACTGTCTGTCCCTGTTCTGCTCTGGGACAAGTCTCAATGCTGAGACAGGCCATCCAGTTCTCTCTAACCCTGCCCCCAGCACCAGTTTTTATAGGGGCAGCCTGCTCCCCCTACTGGCCTGAGACAGGAGGCATTGCATGCTAATGTTCCCCTGACTAGAGAACCTCCCCCTTGCTCTCAGACACAGCTTTAATACATTTTGTGGCATCCAGGCCAGGGTGACACAGATGGAGCGAGACATGATGTCCCAGATGTGCTCAATCGGATTCAGGTCTGGGGAACAGGCGGGCCAGTCCATAGCTTCAATGCCTTCACCTTGCAGAAACTGCTGACACACTCCAGCCACATGAGGTCTGGCAATGTCCTGCATACTGCATAAGGGGCATAATGGGGGCATTACACTGTGTGGGGGCATAATACATACTACATAAGGGGCATAATGGGGGCATTAAACTTTTTGGGGCATCATACATACTGCATAAGGGGCATAATGGGGGCAATACACTGTGTGGGGGCATCATACATACTGCATAAGGGGCATAATGGGGGCATTACACTGTGTGAGGGGCATCATACATACTGCATAAGGGGCATAATGGGGGCATCATACATCCTGCATAAGGGGCATAATGGGGGCATTACATTGTGTGGTAGCATCATACATCTTGTATAAGGGGCATAATGGGGGCATTACACTGTGTGGGAGCATCATACATACTGCATGAGGGGCATAATGGTGGCATACACTGTGTGGTGCATCATACATACTGTATAAGGGGCATAATGGGGGCATTACACTGTGTGGGGCATCATATATACTGTATAAGGGGCATAATGGGGCATTACACTGTGTGGGGGCATCATACATACTGCATAAGGGGCATAATGGGGGCATTACACTGTGTGGGGGCATCATACATACTGCATAAGGAGCATAATGGGGGCATTACACTGTGTGGGGGCATCATGTATACTGCATAAGGGGCATAATGGGGGCATTACACTGTGTGGGGGCATCATGCATCCTGCATAAGGGGCATAATGGGGGCATTACACTGTGTGGGGGGCATCATACATCCTGCATAAGGGGCATAACACTGTGTGGGGGCATCATACATCCTGCATAAGGGGCATAATGGGGGCATTACACTGTGTGTGGGGCATCATACATACTGCATAAGGGGCATAATGGGGGCATTACACTGTGTGGGGGCATCATACATCCTGCATAAGGGGCATAATGGGGGCATTACACTGTGTGGGGGCATCATGCATCCTGCATAAGGGGCATAATGGTGGCATTACACTGTGTGGGGGCATCATACATACTGCATAAGGGGTATAATGGGGGCATTACACTGTGGGGGGCATCATGCATCCTACATAAGGGGCATAATGGGGGCATTACACTGTGTGGGGGCATCATACATACTGCATAAGGGGTATAATGGGGGCATTACACTGTGGGGGGCATCATGCATCCTACATAAGGGGCATAATGGGGGCATTACACTGTGTGGGGGCATCATACATTCTGTATAAGGGGCATAATGGGGGCATTACACTGTGGGGCCAGTAAAGGGGCCCTTTACTATGAGAACAATACGTTTCCTCCCTTCCTGTCTCCATAGTTGGGTCGTATGTATCTATTACAGGAAACAGAACAAAAACCTTATGATTCTTATAAAGGGGCAACATAAGACCCCAAAAGAGTCTCTGTGCTCAAGGGGTTAATGCCCCCTGCGCCCAGTAATGGGGGATCCCCACATACCTCCACCTGCAGAGCCGCCACCACATATATGGCTGCTCTGTGCGCACAGGAGCTGTGATGAGGTCACAGGAGGGGAAGAGTCAGGGGTCACATGATCAGGGGCCTCAGTGGATGCAGGACTCTGCTGTGCTGGTTGTCATGGTGCTGGATGAGCTGAAGTTTATGTGTGGGGTCAGGAGTAGTGTTGAGCGATACCTTCCGATATCAGGAAATATCGTATCAGATTGGATAGGACCGATACCCAAAAGTATCGGATATCGCCGATTCCGATACCGGAAACCAATGCAAGTCAATGGGACACTAATATCGGAAAGCCATCCCAGCGTGAGAGAATTCTCCTGATTGTTTAAAAGCCGGCGGGCGGTAAAAAGCCGCCGGCTTTTAAACAATCACACAGCCCCATACTGCTTCCCCGCAGCCTCCCACCCCGATCCTGCGCTCCCCCCGCCACCTCCCATCCCGATCGTAAGTTAGGACCGGGCGGGGAGCGCAGCACCAAGGAGCAGGGAGCGAAGGACCCGGGCGGGGAAGCCGGCAGTGAAAAGACTACACCGCCGGCTTTCCCGTTCTGTGCTGCGCTCTCCCGCCGGTTATTTCAAATGAACAGCTGAGGTATCAGGTGATGCTGATCAGCTGTTCATTTGAAGTAGCCGCGGTGCCCTCAGAGGGTTCATGTGAGTTCATGCTTCACTGCATGAACTCACATGAACTTTCCCACGGCCGCACAGGTCAGCCTCACCTCCCAGACCATCAGGCCCATCATGATTGGTGTGTGCGCAGGTGTCTGTGCGATGTGTGCGCGATGTCTGCGCGATGTCTGCGGGTGTCTGCGTGCAGGCAGACATAGGCTAATGTGACACTACTACTCCCATCGGCCTATGTCTGTCCCCCGTCCACTTGTGCCAGCAGGATCAGCTCGATGGGAGCAGTAGCTATTTAAACTGCCCCATATGTTATTTTTGCCCCTATACATCTTTTATGTTTTTAGGCCCCCCATATATTTTTTTTGTTTTTGGTCCCCAATAAATTTTAAATACATTTTTCATTGGTGGCCAGTGGTTACCTAAAATAAATTAGTTCATACATTACCTGTCCCCGCCGATCGCCACCTAAAATAAAGTAAAAAATAAAAAACTACACCTATACTCACCTAGACACCTAATTCCTCGAAGCCATCGATCTCCTGTAATAAAATATAAAATAATAAACCACAACCTTATCCTTACCCCTCCGTAGTAGTCCACGAGTGTCCCACGAAGATCTCCAGTTTAGAGCAGCCATATAAAATGTGACCGCTCTAAACCACTGCCGCCGCTAGAATGACGGGGCCGTAAAGCAGCCCCATCATTGCATAAACCGGTGTCTAGGTGAGTATAGGTGTAGTTTTTTATTTTTTACTTTATTTTAGGTGGCGATCAGGTAATGTATGAACTAATTTATTTTAGGTAACCACTGGCCACCAATGAAAAATGTATTTAAAATTTATTGGGGACCAAAAACAAAAAAAATATATGGGGGGCCTAAAAACATAAAAGATGTATAGGGGCAAAAATAACATATGGGGCAGTTTAAATAGCAGGATCAGGCTGATGGGAACTACTGTTCCCATCGAGCTGATCCTGCTGGCACGAGTGGACGGGGGACAGACATAGGCCGATGTGAGTAGTAGTGTCACATCGGCCTATGTCTGCCTGCACGCAGACACCCGCAGACATCGCGCACACACCCGCACACATCGCACAGACACCCGCGCACACTCCAATCATGATGGGTCTGATGGTCTGGGAGGTGAGGCTGACCTGTGCGGCCGTGGGAAAGTTCATGTGAGTTCATGCAGTGAAGCATGAACTCACATGAACCCTCTGAGGGCACCGCAGCTACTTCAAATGAACAGCTGATCAGCATCACCTGATACCTCAGCTGTTCATTTGAAATAACCGGCGGGAGAGCGCAGCACAAAACGGGAAAGCCGGCGGTGAAGTCTTTTCCCTGCCGGCTTCCCCGCCTGGGTCCTTCGCTCCCTGCTCCTTGGTGCTGCGCTCCCCGCCCGGTCCTAACTTACGATCGGGATGTGAGGTGGCGGGGGGAGCGCAGGATCGGGGTGGGAGGCTGCGGGGAAGCAGTATGGGGCTGTGTGATTGTTTAAAAGCTGGCGGCTTTTTACCGCCCGCCGGCTTTTAAACAATCAGGAGAATTCTCTCACGCTGGGATGGCATTCCGATATTAGCGTCCCATTGACTTGCATTGGTTTCCGGTATCGGAATCGGCGATATCCGATACTTTTTGGGTATCGGTCCGATCCAATCCGATCCGATATTTCCCGATATCGGAAGGTATCGCTCAACATTAAGTAATACATAAGAATAATATGTACTATGTCTGACCACTACAAACACTCATCTGAACTGGTCCAAGTGCTGTCAGGTTTTTTCACGGGCAGCACTTAGACAATACGGTCGTGTGAATATAGGCTTATGATGCATCTGGTAATAAACATGTTAAGGATGGGCCGCTACTCATGGGCCACTGCTGTGTGCTTGCCCCCCAGGCTAAAATGTGCCAGCCAGCCCCTGCTGCACCGGGTGCCAGAAAACCTAGATACACCTTTGGAATAGGTATCCTGCAAAGTAAAGATGGGGTTTGGTGTTTTTAAATGATTTTATTGACTCTGTGCATTTATATTTTGTATCAATAATATGATATGGTTATATATATCTTCTGGATATCAGGAGGGCTTATCCCTGTGCCTTGACTCTCTCCTTCTCCTTCGATGTCCTGTATAGGGCAAAAAAAACTACGCGTTTCGAGGACTCACAGTTCCTCTTCGTCAGCTTCTCGCTGGTAGTCAAACTGGTAACCTAATAAAGTCCAAACGCCCCCCACAAAGATAATACAACCAAAGAAATGGAGGAAGATCCAATACTAACAAGACGGTGCAAAAGGACATATGGAGGTGCAATAGAACTAAGATAGAATTCCAATAAGAATAGACTGTGTGTGAAAAAAATAATAATAAAAAAGACTTTGTTCAAACTTTCACAATTAGTTAAAAATGAATAAAAATTATATACTTATATTTCTGATGGCTATAAAAAACAGTCTGTTAATCAGTGTATATTACCAGGATAGTATAAATTCGGCACTTAGTACCATCCAGAGATAAAAAGGAAAAAATGAAGGAGAAAAATAAAAACATTATATTGTATCTCCAATAGGGGTATCAATGTATAGAAACAAATACATATATAAAATAGGTGGATTCAAAGGAATATATCCAAAAGACATATTATATTGATAAAATATAAGGAGGTTCATAAAAGTGCAATGTAAATGTTCAATTGGTACTGGGATAAAAAATACATACAGTATATACCGCTGCGAGTTGAAGGCATACAGCTGACTCTCGTGATTAAGGCCCTTCAGAGCCAAGCTATTTAATGTGAAGAACCATTTGGATTCCATCCGCGACATTAATCTCAGGTAATCACCTCCCCTCCATTTTCTGGGGACTAATCGGATCCCACAAAACTTAGTGTCCTTATAAGATTGGTTGTGGAACTTCCGGTAGTGCCGGGACAGTGGATGCCCTTCAAAACCTTCATTCATGTTGATAAAGTGTTCCTTCAGCCTTTTGATAACTTGCGCTTTGTACAGACATCTCCTCCTGCCAAGGCATAAAAAGGGCGTGGCTTGGGGTGTGGATAGGGGCGTGGCCAGACTACGCGTGCCGCATGGTTTCGCCCTCTTTCTAGTCCTCATAGGTTGGCGGTATGCTTGTACTGAGCAGATCTGGGATATCAGTGATTAGGTCCCATATTGTGCACTGTAAGGTCTGGAAAAGCTCCTTCTATCCGTCTCTGTAGCACCAGAGGAAGAACAGAGGGGAAAAGACAGGATTTTCTACATGTCGCGTTATGTAGATGTTCTGCAGATTTATCACAACCGTCCACAAGAAGAAACTGCCATCACAGAGCCGCCTTTAGCTGTTGGAAAAGTTTAACCTTAGTTTTGAATAGTTGCTATAGCCAACAAGGACTTTCTATTTATGCTGGGTCACATGATGCTGGTGCTGGGTGATGTCATGTGACGGAATGTTGTGGGTGATGATGTCACAGAGGGCGTTGTGATGTCACCCTTGGGGTATATAAGGGGGCTCCATCCACCTGGAGCTCATATCTCATTGGCCATATCTTGGTGCTGAGATACCCCCTGGAGACAATGAGGATCGCCATATTGTTTCTGTGCTGTACCCTGTTCTACCCTGTGAATTACCATAGGCTGCCGGTGAGTACCTGTCTATTATTACATATGGAGGACGTTTAGAATCAGCTGCGGCAGGGGAAGGGGATGGGGAGGGGGGTCCTGTAAGAATTTACCTGCGGGAATAAGAGGTTATGGCAGGGAAAGGAGCTTAGGAAGTGACAGTCAGAGGGGATATAAGTGTGGGGTGACCCCTCTGACTCCCACATTCCTGCCTTGTCCTTGTAGTGATTAATGACTTTGGTGTTGTCCCTTATATATCACTTTGCAGTCACCAGTGATCGCTCCGCACTGTGATCCTAAACTACAGTCTCATTTACCTTTTTGCAAACGCCCAGAAGGGGAGGAGTGACATCACACCCATGTGAGCAGATCCCGCCCACTTTTACTGCAGTCGTAATGCGAGCTAGCTGTATTCTGTTTTCATGGAAATATCAGCAGCTGCTCCCCCTAGTGTTTACAAGATGAAAACATCAAAAGAGTTAAAATATTTTTTCAGATTTTATACCATTAAAACCTTTTTAAATATATATGTGTATTTATATATAAATATAAATACTTTACAATTTTACAATTGTAAAAAAATTGCTGACACTTTCCATTTAAAAGATCTAAAGACGTTCTGCTTCATGTGCCATTGTGACCAATCACAGCACAGATTATATTTTTTAAACTTTTCTTGAAAAACTGAAGCTGCTCCGTGATTGGAAATCATGTGGAAGGGTTCTCTTTTAGACATTTAGTTAGGTCCAAAGTATCAGTGACATGATGGATAGAACTGTGCAATGATGTCACAGAGGGCTTTGTGATGTCACCCCTGGGTATATTAGAAGCCTCGGCCCATCTGCAGCTTGTATCTCATTGACCATACCTTGGTGCTGAGAGACCTCTGGAGATGATGAGTATCATCCTATCATTTCTGTGCTTTACGTTGCTCTACCCCCCACATTACAGTACACTGAGGGCGAGTATGTTCTCATCAATATGGAGGTCACAAGGATCAGCTAATGAGAATATCGCCTCTTGCAGGACTTCTCATACTGGACACGTGACCGTCCGTCATATGAAAGTCCAACTGTAAATAATATTCCATGGACCCTGGAGGTGAATCCCAAACTTCTTCCTGATCTTCTCAATGGGATATTTCTGAAAGTTGCTTGATAATGTATCCATCACTGTATAATAACAAGGGCTCTCTGTTTGACTGGATTGGGTATAAATATACAGGACTTTATTATGTTTTTTTTCTTTATTATAGGATGACCCACTACCCGTGGATCTCAGAAGAAGCACCTATCAAGCTTCCATCAATTTTCCTCTTTGGCTCTTCCGTGGCGCAGTTTTTGTTGCGGTGATGACACTACTGACAATACTAGAGTATTTGGCCTTAAGTCTTGTCCTGAGCAAGTGGGCAATGTCTGAACCTGGTGAAACAATCAGAAAACTCCTGAGAACAAAACCATTCTGAAGGAACAAAGTGCTTGTAAGGAGCCGATTTGCATCCCTCAGATTCAGAAGCAAGACTCCAGGAGAACACCTGTCCTGCCCAATGGCAAATGTTCTACTCCATCCATGGCTCCTGCACCGCAGGATGCGAAAAAGGTTCCTAGTTGCAACTATAAAGTGGCGTTCAGTGATATTGTCTGGGTCAGAATGATCCCTCACAACAATATAGGAAGAAGAGCTCGAAGTTCAATGGAGCTTAAAGAGAGGTTACTGATTTTTCAGAGAAGCCAACAACCCAGAATTCCAGAGCCAAGAGCACCAGAACCTAGAACACCAGAACCTAGCATGTCAGAACCTAGTATGTCAGAACCTAGAATGCCAGAGCCTGAAATGCCTACAACACCTCAACCCAAAATCAAGAGGAGAAGATGTTTCCTTAGATGTCTTAGAGGCGAGGAAGATTGAGAAGGCAACTGCTTGAACTTTCCCATTGCTCGTGTTTTCATCACAGGTTAGTCCTATACATGCTGTCTGATGGGCACCATCTTACTACATACAATGCAGCATTGCACCTGAAATCGAATGGATATTTTGTCACACACTTGCACTTTAGCACCTTATCATATGGCGCATATATCTATGAACGCTTTGCTAAGTATCACTGTCTAGTATGTGCTTCTGATGAACCTATTTTAGGAAAACGTGTCGAGGTTTGGCATACTATGTACTTGAGTTTGGCGTACTATGTGCTTGTTGGTAAATTCTATTGCCATCTATAATCTACTAGATATTATAATGTCTCTGGTGGGATGCCCCATGCCGAATTGTTGATAACTGACTATGAGCATTGTCCTCTATTTCTTATCTACTATGGTTACAGGTTGATGTGAAGAGAGCTGTGCCATTGGTAGCGATTTTTCTACTGATTTGTCAGTTATATTTATGTTAGTTTAGCAAATTTCTGCTTGTAGGGTCTAATGTTTTACCATAGTGTATGTTCTGTGAGCTAAATTGTCATACTTATGCACTAGATAGATTATAAATTGTGATGCTTATGTACAAGATAGATTATTAGTTTAATCGGTGATTTTTTAAATATTTTTTAGCATCAGGAGACTCAAGAATCGCATCTTACAGAAGACAAGAAGCCTAAATGCCGAAGGGTGATGACCTGTTGATGGCCCACAGCTGGAGGGTCATTACCTCTTGATGGCACAAAACTGGACAGAAGATAAAAACATTTGATGGCACACAGCCGGAGGGTGATGATCTATTGATGGCCATAGCCAGAGGGTCATTACCTGTTGATGGCACACAGCCGGAGGGTGATGATCTATTGATGGCCATAGCCAGAGGGTCATTACCTGTTGATGGCACACAGCCGGAGGGTGATGACCTATTGATGACCATAGCCAGAGGGTCATTACCTGTTGATGGCACACAGCCGGACAGAGGATAATTACCTGTTGATGGCACACAGATGGATGGTCATTACCTGTTCATGGCGCACTGCCGGATGGTCATTACCTATTGATGGCACACAGCCGGAGGGTGATGACCAATTGATGGCCATAGCCAGAGGGTCATTACCTGTTGATGGTGCACTGCCGGATGGTCATTACCTGTTGATGGCACACAGCCGGATGGTCATTACCTGTTCATGGCACACTGCCGGATGGTCAGTACCTGTTGATGGAACACAGCCGGAGGGTGATGACCTATTGATGGCCATAGCCAGAGGGTCATTACCTGTTGATGGCGCACTGCCGGATGGTCATTACCTGTTGATGGCACACAGCTGGAGGGTGATGACCAGTTGATGTCGGACTGCCGGATGGTCATTACCTGTTGATGGCACACAGCCGGACAGAGGATTATTACCTGTTGATGGCACAAAGCCGGTCAGAGGATAAGATCTTTTGATTGCATACACCGGGTCCCTCCCTGATAACAGGGAACCCTGGGGAATACTCGTCATCTTGATCCCCCACTGACTAAATACTTGCTCCACCTCAGCCTACACCATCATGGAGGTCACTTCCACCTGTGTCCACTGTAAGGTTCGACTTTCTTTTATCATTTCAGCAGATTAATAAACATCATAAAGCTGTAAAACTATCGAGTAATTTATTATAAATTATTATAAAGAAATATAAAGTATAATAGATAGCTATAGAGGGCACAGAAGACGACTAACTATAGTAAGCATGGTATCGCCTGATATATACTGTATATTCTAGATGGCGCTATTACACTAAATACATCACAACCTCCAGGGTGATATTACCGTACAATGCGAGATCACTAATAATGGCCACAGATTATGAGAAAATGACCAGCTCCATAGTCCTGGAGTTATTATAAATGTCTCTAGTGTGAGGCAGGGACTGGACGAGTGTTGGAGGGAGGTATATTCCCCCAGGACGTCCTTTATGTATCCATGCTGCAGAATCTGCCGTATACTTCTGTTCTAGAAGTCAGACATTTCACTCTGCAAATCACAGGCTCAACATTGTGTAAAACTACCACCGTATATAAGAGCACTCAGAATAAAAACTAGCGGCATGCCGTGCACTGCCCACGTCATGTGTACGGGATACAGGACCTGCAGGACCTGGTACGGCCATTATAGTTGATAGATTAATGATACCTGTGCAGATGAAGGGAAAAAAATATGTGCAACAACAGGAGGAGAAAGTCTCAAAATGTAATTTGAAGAGTATAATAGAGAAATGGGAAACTTCTGGAGATGCAGATAAGTGGTACCAGGGCAAAACGTAAGTGCAGTCAGACAAGGGAAAAGTGCAAATGATCCAGCGTAAAGGTTTGTTTAGTAGAAAAAATATTAAAACTTAGCTTTTATTAGCCATATAAAACACTGCTCCACAAAGAATACAGCAAATGTGCAACTATCATAGCTTACAGACCTACACGTTTCAACAAATCATGTCTTAATTATGGCCCTACTACTAGAATGACAAAAAGGCATATATATATATATATATATATATATATATATATATTATATATATATATATATATATATATATATATATATCCACGTGCCTGTATGACCTCCCTACAACGCCTGGGCATGCTCCTGATGAGGTTGCGGATGGTCTCCTGTGGGATCTCCTCCCAGACCTGAACTAAAGCATCCGCCAACTCCTGGACAGTCTGTGGTGCAACGTGACGTTGGCGGATGGAGCGAGACATGATGTCCCAGATGTGCTCAATCGGATTCAGGTCTGGGGAACGGGCGGGCCAGTCCATAGCTTCAATGCCTCCATCTTGCAGGAACTGCTGACACACTCCAGCCACATGAGGTCTGCCATTGTCCAGCATTATGAGGAACCCAGGGCCAACCGCACCAGCATATGGTCTCACAAGGGGTCTGAGGATCTCATCTCGGTACCTAATGGAAGTCAGGCTACCTCTGGCGAGCACATGGAGGGCTGTGCGGCTCTCCAAAGAAATGCCACCCCACACCATTACTCACCCACTGCCAAACCGGTCATGCTGAAGGATGTCACTCTCCACGGCGTCTCCAGACTCTGTCACGTCTGTCACATGTGCTCAGTGTGAACCTGCTTTCATCTACGAAGAGCACAGGGCGCGAGTGGCAACTTTGCCAATCCTGGTGTTCTGTGGCAAATGCCAAGCGTCCTGCATGGTGTTGGGCTGTGAGCACAACCCCTATCTGTGGACGTCGGGCCCTCATACCACCCTCATGGAGTCGGTATCTAACCGTTTGTGCAGACACATGCACATTTGTGGCCAGCTGGAGGTCATTTTGCAGGGCTCTGGCAGTGCTCCTCCTGTTCCTCCTTTCACAAAGGCGGAGGTAGCGGTCCTGCTGCTGGGTTGTTGCCCTCCTACGGCCCCCTCCACATCTCCTGGTGTACTGGCCTGTCTCCTGGTAGCGCCTCCAGCCTCTGGACACAGCCAACCTTCTTGCCACAGCTCGCATTGATGTGCCATCCTGGATGAGCTGCACTATCTGAGCAACTTCTGTGGGTTGTAGAGTCTGTCTCATGCTACCACGAGTGTGAAAGCACAACCAACATTCAAAAGTGACCAAAACATCAGCCAGAAAGCATTGGTACTGAGATGTGGTCTGTGGTCCCCACCTGCAGAACCACTCCTTTATTGAGGGTGTCTTGATAATTGCCAATAATTTCCATCTATCCTCTATTCCATTTGCACATCAGCATGTGAAATTGATTGTCAATCAGTGTTGCTTCCTAAGTGGACAGTTTGATTTCACAGAAGTTTGATTTACTTGGAGTTATATTCTGTTGTTTTAAGTGTTCCCTTTATTTTTGGAGCAGTTTATATAGATACATACAGTGAGTGCGGAAAGTATTCAGACTCCTTTAAATTTTTCACTCTTTGTTTCATTGCAGCCATTTGATAAATTCTAAAAAGTTCATTTTTTTCTCATTAAAGTACACTCAGCACCCCATCTTGACTGAAAAAAACAGCAATATAGAATTTTTTTGCAAATTTATTAAAAAAGAAAAACTGAAATATCACATGGTCATAAGTATTCAGATCCTTTGCTCAGACACTCATATTTAAGTCACATGCTGTCCATTTCCTTGTGATCCTCCTTGAGATGGTTCTACTCCTTCAATGGAGTCCAAATGTGTTTAATTAAACTGATAGGACTTGATTTGGAAAGGCACACACCTGTCTATATAAGACCCCACAGCTCACACTACATGTCAGACCAAATGAGAATCATGAGCTCAAACGAACTGCCCAAGGAGCTCAGAGACCGAATTGTGGCAAGGCACAGATCTAGCCAAGGTTATAAAAGAATTTCTGCATTACCCAAGGTTCATAAGAGCACAGTGGCCTCCATAATCCTTAAATGGAAGAAGTTTGGGACCACCAGAAGTCTTCCTAGACCTGGCCGTCCAGCCAAACTGAGCAATCGTGGGAGAAGAGCCTTGGTGAGAGAGGTAAAGAAGAACCCCAAGATCACTGTGGCTGAGCTCCAGAGATGCAGTAGGGAGATGGGAGAAAGTTCCACATAGTCAACTATCACTGCAGCCCTTCCCCAGTTGGGCCTTTATGGCAGAGTGGCCAGATGGAAGCCTCTCCTCATATGAAAGCCCGCATAGAGTTTGCTCAAAAACACATGAAGGACTCCCAGACTATGAGAAATAAGATTATCTGGTCTGATGAGACGAAGATAGAACTTTTTGGTGATAATTCTAAGTGGTATGTGTGGAGAAAACCAGGCACTGCTCATCACCTGCCTAATACAATCCCAACAGTGAAACATGGTGGTGGCAGTTGTTAGAACCCTCCTGTTAGTTTTTTCTATTTTGTGGTCATGTGACCTTCTGCCTATTTATTCCAGCTCCGCCCTTCAGGCTTTGCTGGACTTCAGTGTTACTTTGACTCTTAATCTAGCCAGGTGCTTTGTAGCTACTGTATCTCTCTAGTTTGTTTGGTCCTTGGACCACTAAGTACTTTTGTCTGTTTGTCTTCTTCTGCTACTACTTCTGCCAGGAGGTGTCCAGTTTTGTCCCAGTCCTTAGTTCTTTTAGGGACCCCTCCCTTTAATCTATAGGTCTGTGTTCAGATTAGCCGCGGACATAGGCGGGTCTGTTTGCAAGGAACAGGTTGCCCGCTGCATCGTAAGGAATCAGCTTAGTCCTATTGTATGGACAGATTTCCTCTCTTTCCTTAGTTCTTGTAGCAGATCATAACAGCAGTATCATGCTATGGGTGTGTTTTTCAGCTGCAGGGACAGGACGACTGGTTGCAATTGAAGGAAACATGAATGCGGCCAAGTACAGAGATATCCTGGATGAAAACCTCTTCCAGAGTGCTCTGCACCTCAGACTTGGCCAAAGGTTCACCTTCCAACAAGACACTGACCCTAAGCACACAGCTAAAATAACAAAGGAGTGGCTTCAGAACAACTATGTGACCATTCTTGACTGGCCCAGCCAGAGCCCTGACCTAAACCCAATTGAGCATCTTTGGAGAGACCTGAAAATGGCTGTCCACCAACGTTTCCCATTCATCCTGACGGAACTGGAGAGGATCTGCAAGGAAGAATGGCAGAGGATCCCAAAATGCTGGTGTGAAAAACTTGTTGCATCATTTCCAAGAAGACTCATGGCTGTACTAGCCCAAAAGGGTGCTTCTACTCAATACTGAGCAAAGGGTCTGAATACTTATGCCCGTGTGATATTTCAGTTTTTCTTTTTTATTAAATTTTGCAAAAATTTCTTCATTTCTGTTTTCTTTCAGACAAGATGGGGTGCAGAGTGACCTTTAATGAGAAAAAAATGAACTTTTTAGAATTTACCAAATGGCTGCAATGAAACAAAGAGTGAAAAATGTAAAGGGGTCTGAATACTTTCCGTACCCAGTGTACATG